>NW_019154114.1:11404558-11885133 GCF_002288905.1 Enhydra lutris kenyoni
CTATTTTTATGCTAATACCATACTGTTTTGATCATTACAGCTCTGTAATATAACTTGAACTCTGGATTTGTCAAGCTTCCAGCTTTGCTTTTCTTTTTCAAGATTGCTTTGGCTAATACCATACTGTGTTGATCATTACAGCTCTGTAATATAACTTGAACTCTGGATTTGTCAAGCTTCTAGCTTTGCTTTTCTTTTTCAAGATTGCTTTGGCTATTTGGGATCTTTCGTAGTTCCATACAAATTTGAGGATTTTTTGGTTCTAGTTCTGTGAAAAATGCTGTCAGTATTTTGATAGGAATTGCATTAAATGTGTAGGTTGCTTTGTGTACTTAGACATTTTAACAATATTTGTCCTTCTAATCCATGAGGATGGAAGGTCTTTCCATTTCTTTGTGTCATCTTCAATTTCTTTTATGAGTGTTTTATAGTTCTCAGAATATAGGCTTTTCACTTTCTGGTTAGGCTTATTCCTAGGTATCTTATTATTTTGGGCACAGCTATAAATGGGATTGCTTTCTTAATTTCTCTTTTTGCTACTTCATTATGGATGTATAAAAATGCAACAGATTTCTGCATATTGATTTGTATCCTGTGACTTTCCTGAATGTGTTTATCAGTTCCAGCAGTGTTTTGGTGGAGTCTTTAGGGTTTTCACTATATAGTATCATGCCATCTGTAAATAGTAGAAGTTTTACTTCTTCCTTCCCAATCTGGATGCCTTTTCTTTCTTTCTGTTGTCTGATTGCTGTGGCTTGGACTTCCAGTACTATGTTGAATGAAAGGCATGAGAGTGGACATCCTATGCTTTTCCTGACCTCAGGGGAAAAGGTTTCAGTTTTTCCCCCTTACGTATGATGTTCACTGTGGGTTTTTCGTATATGGCCTTAATTATGTTGAGGTATGTTCCCTCTAAACCAAGTTTGTTGAGGGTTTTTTTTTTTCTTAAAGATTTTGTTTATTCATTTGACAGACAGAGATCACAAGTAGGCAGAGAGGCAGGCAGAGAGAGAGAGAGGAAAGCAGGCTCCCCGCTGAGCAGAGAACCCCATGTGGGGCTCGATCCCAGGACTCTGAGATCATGACCTGAGCCAAAGGCAGAGGCTTAACCCACTGAGCCACCCAGGTGCCCCCCAAGTTTATTGAGGGCTTTTATCATGAATGGATGTTATACTTCATCAAATGCTTTTGCTGCATCTATTGAGATGATCATACAATTTTTATCCTTTCTCTTATTGATGTGACATATCATTTCGGTTGATCTTTGAATATATTTTTTTAAGATTTTATTTATTTATTTGACAGATGGAGATCACAAGTAGGCAGAGAAGCAGGCAGAGAGAGAGGAGGAAACAGGCTCCCTGCAGAGCAGAGAGCCTGATGCAGGGCTTGATCCTGGGCTGAAGGCAGAGGCTTTAACCCACTGAGCCACCCAGGTGCCCCTGATTTTTGAATATTGAGCCATCCTAGCAACTCAGAAATAAATCCCACTTGATCATGGTGTATGATTCTTTTGACGTATTGTTGGATTCTGTTTGCTAGTATTTTGTTGGGGATTTTTGCATCTACGTTCATCAGGGATATTGGCCTATAGTTGTCTATTTCTTGTGACGTCTTTATTTGGTTTTGGTATGAGGGTAATGCTGACCTATAGAACAAATTTGAAAGTTTTTCTTCCTTTTCTATTTTTGAGAAGAATAGGTATTAGCTCTTTAAATGTTTGGTAGAATTCACCTCTGTAGTTTTCTGGTTCTGGATTTTTGTTTGCTGGGAGTATTTTGATTATTGATTCAATTTCTTTGCTGGTTATTAATCTGTTCAAATTTTCTTTTTCTTCCTGTTTCAGTTTTGGTAGTTTATATATTTCTAGGAATTTACCATTTCTTCTGGGTTGTCCTAATTTGTTGGCATATAGTTTTTCATAATATTGTTTCATAATTGTTTGTATTTCTGTGTTGTTTTTTAAAAAATTTTCTTGCTTCTTGAGGTAGGCATGTATTGCTAAGAATTTCCCTCTTAGAACTGCTTTTGCTGCATCCCAAATTTTGGATTGTTGTGTTTTCATTTTCATTTGTTTCTGTTTATTTTTTGATTTCTCTTTCTATTTCCTGGTTAACTGATTCATTGTTTAGTAGCATGTTATTTAACTTCCTGTATTTGTGCTTGTTCAGGTTTTTTTCTTGTGGTTGACATGTAGTTTCATACCTTTGTGGCCAGAAAAGATTCATGGTATGACTTTGATCTTTTTGAATTTGTTGAGACTTGTTTTGTGGGCTAATATGTGATCTATTCTAGAGAATGTTCCATGTGCACTTGAAAAGAATGTGTCTTGTCCTATTTTAGGACGGAATATTCTGTAAATATCTGCTAAATCCATATGTTTAACAGATATGTTAAATATCTGTTAAATCCAACATCAAAGCCATGTTTCCTTATTGATTTTCTGTTTAGATGATCTGTGTATTGATGTAAGTGGGGTGTTAAAATCCCCTACCATTATTGTTTTGTCATTAGCTGTTTTATGTATTTGGGTGCTCCTATGTTAGGTACATAAATATTTACAATTGTTATATCTTCTTGTATAATTGTCCCCTTTATTATTACATAGTGTTCTTCTTTGTCTCTTTTTATAGTCTTTGTTTTAAAGACTATTTGTCTGATGTAAGTATTACTACTCTGGCTTTCTTTCTTGCTTTTTTTTGGAGATTTTATTTATTTATTAGAGAAAGAGAGTGCAAGTCAGGAGAAGGGCAGAGGGGGAGCCCGATGCAGGGCTTGATCCCTGAACTCCTGGATCATGACCTGAATTGAAGGCAGATGTGTAACTGACTGAGTCACCCAGGCACTCCAACTCTGGCTTTCTTTTGACATCCGTTTGCATAACAGATGTTTCTCCATCCCCTTACCTGCAACCTGCAGTTGTCTTTAGGTCTAAAACCAGTCTCTTATAGGCAGCACATAGATGGGTCTTGTTTTTTTAATCTACTCTGTCACCTTATGTCTTTTGATTGGAGTGTTTAGTTCATTTACATTCAAAGTAATTATCGACAGATAAATATTTATTGATATTTTATGACTTATGGTTGTTTCTGAAGATTTTCTCTGACCCTTTCTTATCTTTCTTTCATGTTTTGCTGATTTTCTTTAGTGATATATTTGGATTTCTTTCTCTTTATTCTTTGCATACTTATTAGTGGTTTTTGATATATGGCGACCATAGGTTTGTGTATAACCTCTTCTGCATATAGTTGTCTATAATAAGCTGATGGTTGTTTAAGTTTTAGTGGAAAAAAGTTATAGTGGAATAGTTGAAAGTATCATATTGACTTTTCTCTTAAGCAATATGAAGCATTCTAATAAAATATCTGTGGAGGAGCACTGAGTCCAATCATCATCAAATCTAATAATATTTTCCCCAATAACAAGCAAATTATCTCTGCCCTTGATGTTCTATCAGTTTGAGTTTTCAAAAGTGACCTGCAGTTTCTTTTAATTGAAGTAGTATATGCAAATCTTTCTTTCCCTCTCTCTCTCACTGTGGAAAACAAAATCTAGAAGCATATTGTACAAAATTCCAAATTTCTGAAATTCTTATTAGCAAGTAGTTTGCAAGTATCCAGGAAGGAAGGGCTGTATTTTCAGTATATCCTCCATGGAGAGTTTCATAACGGAAATAAGTAGTTGATTTAATTTTGTGATAATCAATTTTTAATTTCAAATTGTATTTTTCAAATTTAATATTAAAAAAACTTGAAGTGTTACTTTTAATATGGGGTCCTCCAATGACAGAGCTATAGGGCAGAGAACAGACTTAGCATAAGGAACATGTTTATTAATCAACTGCTATTTTAAATTACCATAAAATGAATAACATTAGGTTTATCTGTAGGGGTCAAAAAGTTAACAATAAAAAAATAAATGAATGAAATGCTATGGAAATGTGCTTGGCAAACAAGTATGTTTTCCTTTGGAAGATTTTTTAATGCTAGAAATTGATAAACTAACCACCTCACACCAGTCAGAATGGCTAAAATTAACAAGCCAGGGAATTACAGATGCTGGCAAGGATGCAGAGAAAGGGGAACCCTCCTACACTGTTGGTTAGAATGCAAGCTGGTGCAGCCACTCTGGAAAACAGCATGGAGGTCTCTCAAAAAGTTGAATATAGAGCTACCCTATGACCCAGCAATTGCACTACTGGGTATTTACCCTGAAGATACAAACGTAGTGATCTGAAGGGGCACGTGCACCCGAATGTTTATGGCAGCAATGTCCACAATAGCCAAACTATGGAAAGAACCTAGATGTCCATCAATAGATGAATGGATAAAGAAGATGTGGTATTATATATACAATGGAATACTATGCAGCCATCAAAGGAAATGAAATCTGGCCATTTGAGACAACGTGGATGGAACTAGAGGGTATTGTGCTGAGCGAAAGAAGTCAATCAGAGAAAGACAATTATCATATGATCTCCCTGATATGAGGAAGTTGAGAGGCAATGTGGGGGGCTTGGGGGGTAGGAAAGGAATAAATGAAACAAGATGGGATCAGGAGGGAGACAAACCATAAGAGACTTTTAATCTCACAAAACAAACTGAGGGTTGCCGGGGGGAGGGGGGTAGGGAGAGGGTGGTTGGGCTATGGACATCGGGGAGGGTATGTGCTATGGTGAGTGCTGTGAAGTATGTAAACCTGGTGATTCACAGACCTGTACCCCTGGGGCTAATAATACATTATATGTTAATAAAAAATAAAAAAAAATTAAAAAAAAAGAAATTGATAAACTAGTTCTGTCCAATAGAACTTTCTATAATGATGGAAATATTCTATAATAGAGTGGCTACTGAACACGAAGTGAGGATAGTAGGACTGAGGAGGGGAATTTATTATTTTTTAATCTTTAATTAATATGCATGTAAATTTAGGTAGATACATATGGCTGCCATCTTAGAGAACACAGCTATACCCTGAAAATTAAGATACTGAAAGAAGACTGTGATCATTAGATGTTTAGAGGAGTATTTATCAATTGTGACTATAAACTCCAGAGTGCATTAATAAAAATGGAAGTAAGGCTAAGTGATGACATTCTTTTTTTCCTCAACACTTTCTTAACAGAGAATCTGTATGGTATTTCATAATTACCAAATTTCAGATCTCCAACCAATACACGTTGCTAACATTGCTTGAGATATTAAACTATAAAAGTGCTACACAAACGTTTAAACCCTAGACAGTCATAGAAATGGCATCAACACCTCTCCCAATGTGCATTTCCATTTCCGGCTTATGTTACTGTTAGGCTCTTTATCTCGTACTTTGAACCCTCATTGTCTGACAGAGAGTCTGCCACATGGTGGGTGTAATTTAATATATGAAGAACAGCTGGAAGGATGTTAGTTGTATGCACATTGCCTGGTCTGTGGTTCTCAAAGGCAAGCAGCTCAGTATCTACCCCTGGCAAGTGGCACAGTGAGTGGTATAGAGCGGGCAGCAGTAAATGCCTGTAAACTGACAGGTAGACTTGGCACCTGTTTATTCCTCTAATTCTTTTTTTTTATTTATAGATTTTTAATTTTTTTATTTGTCAGAGAGAGAGAGAGAGAGAGAGAGAGCACAAGCCGGGGGAGCAGCAGGCAGAGGGAGAAGCAGACTCCCCGTTGAGCAGGGAGCCTGATGCAGGACACCATCCCAGGACCCTGGGCTTATGACCAGAGCCGAAGGCAGATGCTTAACCAACTGAGCCCCCCAGGTGCCCTATTTCTCTAATTATCATCAAGAAAAACTAAATGGAAATCGTGTGTTTAATATGAATACGAATACATAAACATCACCACATGCACGTGTATACGTACACACACACACACAGATGCTTTCATTTTTGTGTGAGCCAGAAAAGTTCAGTGTCTCTCTCCCCTCTGTTGACTTCCTGGTTTAGACTTCTGCATGTTAAATGCTAAATTTATTACTAAGAGCTGTGAGTTTCACACACTTGGAAAAGAAGTAGATTTTCTGGAAGGAGTACGTAAAATCCAAAGAAATGCATGTATTTTAAAATGTTATGTGACTTGCAAGTTGCCTTTATTTAGAAGCAAAAGCAACCTTGTCCTTCACGAAATCAATCATGTCTGCAGTGACAGAGAAGCCAGCCTGCGGCTCCATCATCTTTTCCTTTGTACTCGGAATACCCCTTAAAGAGAAGAGCCTTTTTCTTTTCCTACCTTTCCTTTACCGTATTTTTGGGGTGTTGGCATGGAATGGCAGAAGTCTCAGAAAGAGGTTGCTGGCTTTAGCTTTATGGAGAGGGACAAGAAACAAGGCAGCCAAGTATGCTGCAATGGGCAAAGGGAGTGTTGTACCCAGGCTCTTGTTATCTGGGGGTGCTGATGCTGTGTGCCAAGGAAAGTGCCCTTTGGCCCTCTTGAGAGTCTTGGAGAAACATTCTCCATTAGGACCTCTGAAAGAGCATGATAAGCTTTCTGTGAAAGGGAGGGAGGGCAGTGACTGTCGGAATGCTAGGCAAACTTCGTTGGGGGTTGTACCTATTTCCTCCGAGTTGAACTTGGGTCATTTTTTTTTTTCACAATAGAAGTAATTCACTGAAGAATTTGGGGGTGGTTCTGGTTCTTCGGTGTGCTGAATGCAGTCCACAGTGGTTTGTATTAAGGAAATGTCGATGGTTGGGCAATGTCTAGGACTCTAAGGCAACCTTTCCTTGTGTTTTAAGTGTTCTGGTGGTTGTAGAAAGCACAAGTAGTTCTTGGATCATTTGCTCTGGCAGAGCCAGCTGCTCTGCCCTGAGGACATTCAAGCAGCCGCCAGAGACATCCATGAGTGGAGGATGCGTGACTTCCTGCAAACAACCAGTACCAGTTTGGCTTTGGCATTAGCGAGTCACCGTAGAGTTCGTTGTCCAGCCCCACTTGAACTTTCATGTTATTGTAGTTCGGGCAAACAGGTCAACTGCAAGCCTGTGAGAGACCCTGAATGAGATGTACCCATTCCAGTTGTCCCGAATTCCTTAGCCACCGGAATCGTAGATTTTCCACTTCTGGCCACGTTGAAGTAATTGGTACTGGGTTTGTCTTCTTGCTATAAAAATTTTAAAAACTGGAAAGACGTGTGAAACAATGGTTTTTCAGAATTTGGGCAGCAGGCAGCGAAGGACTGGGATCCTGGGGAAGGGATAAGAGATGATGGGATCCCTACCGTTGCTCTGGTTACAACTACCTGGAGAGCCTTTGTACACCTCAGCACCAGAAGGGATAAACCAGGCAGGGTATAACACTCCCATGGAGTTGAGAAGACAGAGATTAGAATCTGGGGAGGAGGAAGTGGGTGGAATTTGCCAGACAGGGTGCTCCAGAAGGGGGAGTCATGCAGAAAACAGCTCCAGAGATCAGAATAGGGGTCCTTTTGAATCTGTCACTGAATACTAGGCTTCACGTATGTGGGATGTGAAACTCTATGAGACACCACAAAGATGAGCGAGGGAGCTAGAAGCTCAGCCACTTCCCAGAATTCACCATTGGCTGGGAGACAAGTTCCACTGAACCTGGCTGGTTAGTCAGTGGAGAGAGCTGAAAGGTCAGGCTTTAGTAATGAGGCCAAACTAATAATAATTGTAATACTTATTCTAATAAGCCTAATAATAATTCTAATCTAGACCCAGTAAAGCTTAAAAATAAGCCAACCTGAAAGTTACTTAACTGCCTGCCAAAACAAATTTCAGTATTCTTTATAGAAAGGCAAAACCTGATAACCTCATAATATTTAACATCTATCACAAAACTGTTAGACATTCAGAAGCAAATATATATAATGAAATAAAATAAATACATAAAATATTATTCATAATAAAATATATAGCTGCATATGTTATAAACATATGTATATATACATATGTACATACATACATATGTATAATTATAGTTAACCAAGAAAAAAATCAGGCAATAGGTACTTAGAAATAGCAAAGGTGAGAAAATTAGTTAAGGGCTTTACAATGGTTATTTTAAATCTTTGTGTTTAAAATAATCATTTAAATCATTATGTTTAAAATCTTCACTTTAAATATAATTAGGACAGGAATGGAAGATATAAAAATAAACCATGAACCAATGGACATAAAAGTACAATATACAAAATGAAGATTTTACTGGATGGGACTAAGAGCAGCCACCGAAAAAGGAAAACTCAGTGAACCTGAAGATGTACTTAAAAGAATTACACAAAGGAACAATACAAAAAAATCTAAATGTATTGAATATACATTATATATATGTGTGTATCCACATACATGTACATATATTTATATATTATATATTAAATATACATTATTATGCACATATGTATGCACATATATGTGTATATATACATGTATATATATTATATACAAATATACAATTAAGACAAGAAGCCGAGAAAAGTAAACACATTAAAAAAAGAATAGAGAGCCCATGATTTGTAGGACAATATCAGGTCTAATTTACATTCAGTTGGTGTCCCAGAAAACATGGGATCAGAAAGAATTTCTAAACAAATAATAGCTGAAAATTTTCCAAAATTAATGAACGCTCTAAACCCAGAGATCTAAAAGATTCAGTGAACCCAACCGAGTGAGATAGATACAAAAAAAGAAAACAGATGGTGTCCCATCATAATAAAATTTGTGAAAACCATTGATTAAAAAAAATCTTAAAAGCAATTGGAGATAAAAGATACATTACATATTGGGCAATAAAGATAAGAATAATTTCAGATGTCTACGCAATAACTAGGCAAATCAGAGGACAATGGAATTCTATCTTCACAGTCCTAAAAGAAAAGGAAGAAGCCCTATAATGTAGAATGTTAAATCCACAAAAAGTATTCAAAAGTGAAGGCAAAATAAAGGCTTTTTCAGACAAATATGTATATGATTTGACACCAGCAGACTTGCACTACAAGAAATGTTAAAGGAAGTTCAAGTGTAGTAGAAATGATAACAGATGGGAAATTGGACCCACACAAAGGAATGAAAGGTGCGAAAAATGAGGAAAATCGATGTACAAAATGATGTGATTACTTACTGACAGTGATGCAAAGAGAAACAAAAACAACTGATTCTGCTTTTATTAGGGAAGTATTTTAACATATATTTACTTTAATTGAATAAAGCGCGAGGAAAGTACTCATGAAAACAAGATAAAACACGACAACCGCAGAGTCAGTGCACACTCAACTGAATTCGAACAGAAGGACTAAAGTGATGGGGAGGGGGTCTCCAAAGAGAAGGCACAGTCTTTCTGCCAGTTCAGGCCGCTTCAGGTCTATTCAGAATATTTGCTGAAAAATGGCAAAGCTGAGGAAGTTCCAGAAACCCATCGGGTATCTGAGTCTTACAATTCTGACAAGATGATACTCCCCTCAAATGTGACATTTTCAGGAGAATTCAGTCCGTGGTATGAGATACTCATCTGTGCTTTGACTTTTTCTCGTACTCCTTTGTTTCTCTGTCTCTTCTATTTTTAATTTTCTTTTTTTAAAGATTTTATTTATTTATTTGACAGAGAGAGCGAGAGATCACAGGTAGGCAGAGAAGCAGGCAGAGAGAGAAGGGCAAGCAGGCTCCCCGCTGAGCAGAGAGCCCGATGTGGGGCTCGATCCCAGGACCCCGAGATCATGACCTGAGCTGAAGGCCACCCAGGCGCCCCTATTTTTTAATTTTCAAATGTGAAATATTAAGGTGTAATTGACATGTAATATTGTGTCCCTTGAGGGTATACAATGTGTTGATTTGATACATTTATAAGTTGCAGTGTGATTACTGGTGTGCTTTTAGCCAACACCTCTATCATGTCACATAATTATCATTTCTTTTTTGGGGTGAGAATAATGCAGATCTAGTCTCTTAGCAACTTTGACGTTTATCGTACAGTATTGTTGGCCATCATCTCTATGCTATGTATTAGATCTCCAGGACTTATTGATCTCCTAGTTGCCTGTCTGTCCTCTAAACATCTCCCCAGTTTTCCCACCCACAACTGTCATTCTACTCTGTTTCTATGCGTTCGGGTTTTTTAGATTCCACAAGTGAGATCGTATAGTATTTGCCTTTCTCTATCTGACTTATCTCACTTAGCATGATGCCCTCAATTTCTCTGTGTTGTTGCAAATGTCAGGAAATCTTGCCTGGGGAAACACTGTCTACTGAGCCCCTTCTGCGATTGGTCTTCATGCTGGGTCCTGCTGGTATTTGTGAGCATTGCCCCTGCCTCGGTTGGACAGGATCTTCCAATGTCGTCCAAGTGCCCTTCAGAGTAATTTAATTAATTATTTTAATTAATAAGATTCAAAAGCCTTTTGAGAGTTGCTTGGCAACTTGGTGCTCACTCAGTCCTCCCATGGTGGGGAGGGGAAGGGAGGGAGGCGACAAGGACAGGCAGGAGCTAGCCCTTATCAAATGTCCTTTCCCACCTGAGCAGCACTGCTTGTCGAGATCAACTTGTTTTTAAGGAAGGATGAATATGAATTAGGAATCCCGGCTTAAGTATCCTTCTAGGAAGAAAAAATACATTTTGATGGGAAGCCTGTACTTGTAACTACTGAATTGAAATATTTGGTGATAGTTTTATGTGTGATATTTTCCCCGGTGATTTCTAAAGACCACAACAGGTATTTAATAAGTTTCAATCATTGTGGCCACTTTCCCACCAGCTCTGCGGAGAATACAAATCAGGCACGTCTGCTGGGTGCTGCTCTTGTTCTGGGATGAGCTTCAGAATGAGATTGTTATTGGAAGCGGAGAGGAAGGAATGGAAAAGAGGTGCGAATGGAAATGAGAGTTTCTGGAACAGGCTCATCGAAGGTGCATATAGAGCACATGTGCAGTCAAGTGTTAAATTTTTAGATTTTCCTGGACGTGTAAACATAAAGCAGGATCTATTTACGTGGCAGCAATGATGATGCCATGATGTCTCATTTTGTGAGATAATAACCCCCTTGGGCTGACGCGGTCATGGTTTCAGGCACTCCTCTATTTGCAGGAACCTCTGCCCAGAGCTCGAGCTCTCTGGGGAGCAGAGAATGGCAGTGTCACACCTCTGGGTAGAACTGGGGTTCTGTCACTAACTGAGGTTGTCCAAAGCTGACCTTGTTACTTTCTTCCCCAGGGCAGCGGCTCCTGCTTCCAGGCCCGGAAGTCACAGAAGTCTCTGATCTTTCTCTTTCCCATCACCACATGCCTTCCCTTTTGTTTCACAAGGTACTTTATTTTTTATTTTTTTTAAAGATTTTTCTTATTTATTTGACAGAGATCACAAGTAGGCAGAGAGGCAGGCAGAGAGAGAAGGGGAAGCAGGCTCCCCGCTGAGCAGAGAGCCCGATGTGGGGCTCTATCCCAGGACCCTGGGATCATGACCTGAGCCAAAAACAGAGACTCTAACCCACTGAGCCACCCAGATGCCCCCACAAAGTACTTTAATTAATAAACGATGAATCTTGGAACACTGAAAAAATAAAATAAGAAAGGAAGCCTTTCCATTTCTGTGCCCATCCCTCTAGGCAAAACCAACCACAACACATCAGCACTACTACACATACCTACACACAGCCATGTGTGTGTGTCTGTGTGTGTGTGTGTGTGTCTGTGTGTCCTCATCTAGGCTCTTATAGGTAGACTTTTAGCTTAGAAGCCATTTGCTGGGACGCCTGGGTGGCTCAGTCGGTTAAGCTGCTGCCTTTAGCTCATGATCCCAGGGTCTTGGGATCGAATCCTGCATCAGGCTCCTTGCTTAGTAGGGAGCCTGCTTCTCTCTCTGCCTCTGCCTGCCACTCTGCCTGCTTGTGTGCACGTGTTCTCTCTCTCTCTGACAAATAAATAAATAAATAAAATATTAAAAAAAAAAAACAAACAAAACCATTTGCTTTCCCGACTACTGCTCATGATAATTAGCAAAATGTTAGGCCCAGCAGATAATACCATACCATTAATTAAATGAACTACCATGGAAATATGAAGAACTCAGGATACTTCAGAAAAAAATTATATGGGAGGGATAACCTCTGTTAATACAGATTCTGGAAAAAGTGCTCTTGGCCTAGTTTTGTCCATCACCGATACCCGTATCTCACTTTATAATAGATAATAACATCCACTCCCTATTTTCAAAAGCTTGAGCGAAGTTTTACATGCGAGATGTTATGATGATGTTGAAATCATTTCTTTAGGGCTTCTGAACCTTTTTATAATATTAATCTTAGTAATAATGACCATGTGTAGAGAATTTACTCTGAATCTGTGTATGCTTGAAGTTAAACTTGATGAAATTTTTAAAAATTGTGTGCTAGAGTCTTTATTCCTCTATGATACGTGTTGCAAAATGCTGACCCTTTCCTGGTTAGTTGAGGGAACATTTTAGTTTGTGTAGTCTGGCAGTTGTCTTTTTCCTCCAAATAATCTTTTCTCACTGTGCCCATATTAAGAGGCAGAAAGCGTGGCTTGCTGCTGGATTCAGACGGAGGTTATATCCCACACCAGGCCGCTGTGCTGTTCTCCCCGCAACCTCACTTAGCCGAGGGATCTTGCTTTTGTACTACATTCTAGCCACAACCGTGTAGAATAAATTTCTTGGTGGAGAAATTTATTTCACCTTGAAGAGATTTATTTAAAGCAATCACAAGCTTGGATTCGTCGAGTCACTGCGATTAGTTGATTTACTGTGATGCTGTTCACATTTTTTTTGTCGTAACCATCAATGACGTGGTTCAGCTTTGAGAGCTATATTGAGAGTTCTGTTCAAGTTCTTGCCTGAGACACGGGGCTCAAGGGTCAAGATTTAGAGGAGTCAGAATGGTTACTTTTTATTCTTCGCCTTTAGGAGAGAAGATTTGCATACCTGTGCCTCTCAGTCCCCCCCAGGTAAAGGTTTTCCTTGGCAGCTCTCTGCTGATCTCTTTTTCTTTAAAGAGCAAAGGGGAGGAGTCACACAGTCTCAAGTCCTTAAAATTGAGGAAAACATAAAGCACAAGGAGGGGAAATATTTTCTCGGAGGGAGAGAGAATACCCTTGAAGAGCGAGGGGGCTGTTTTGGCTTAGGGCATATTGGGACACGTGTTCATCTCCCCGGCTTCCCCGCCAGATTCTCCTGATCCTTTAATAATTAACCCTTTCTCAGCTGCTGGTGGGACTGTAACTCGGTCAAGGTCAATTTTATACTCCTGCAAGCTAGGCAAAGCATTGCAAACTAAATAGATGGTCATTTTTTTTTTTTTTTAAATGGGGTTAATAGAATTCTCTGACTTCCATTAATGTATTTTAATGCTCAACCTTTAGTCAATAGGTTTTCCTTAAAGTTAACTCAAATCTTTCCTGCTGGGAAACTAGAAACTAATGTCACTGGTCATCCGTTGGAGATGGGCCGACCAACCTATGTATCTGTGACTGTATAAATATAATTTATACATTTTTAGGCTGACAGATCCTTCCTTCAGCCCTTCATGCCACTTCCAGAAACTCCTGTTAATCTTTCTTATAAGTAACATATTGCACTGAACACCAAGTCTTTCTTCACGTTACCCGCATAACGCACCAGTTGTTGGGCTGTGAATTAGAAGAGAGTCTGAGTCATGAACTCATTCTTAGCTTGAGTTCTCAAAGCTCCCCAGGTTTTTCCATTATATGTGTCTAAAGCCATTTCTCCTCCTCTTATGTTATATTTGTACCGATTTTTTCTTCCTAAAGGGATTACATCCACATCTGTTTCTATTAAACACCACTCTGCTTATCTTTCCTTTTCTCCAAATTGTCAAGGGCGCCTCTTTCTTCTTAATTCTGTGTCCTAGCCTCATCTCTATGGAAATTTATCTAAGACCTGCACTGAGGAAATATCTTATTAAAATGTAAATAGATTCTCAACATTCTGAACACATTCAAGTCATCCAAATGTGGCTATTTATTTGTTGGGTTCATGTTTCTATTTCTTAAAAAAAAAAAAAAACAAAACCAAAGACAGCAACCTTAATTAAATAGGGCTTTTGCATGGTGGGGGGGCAAGACATTTGGGAGTTTATGTATAAGTGTTCTTATGGCACAGTTATCCATGTAGTAAAATCAACAATTCACTTTATATTCCTTTCCTTGTATCTTAAGAAAAAGAGTCTTTCCCGTTTGTTTGAGGAAAAAATGTTTCAAGATTTTCATACCTGGTTGACAAAACAATTCATCTTTTCTGACTGCTTTAAAGGACTTTGACTCCTGTTTGGACCCATGCAGAATGGAAGTGTGTCCCCTCTCCCCACTCCTCTCTTGTGATGCAGTGTTTTTTATTAATAGGGAAAAAATTCCAGAAATGGGAAACTGAGATGTGGTCCACATTACTTCAGAGATATGGCCAGTGAAACTCCGGTATTTGGTTCATCTGACAATCGTTGAGATGGCACAAATGAAATCACGTGATATGACTCAGTGCACTGTGAACATTAATTAATTGATACCCACAAAAATAATTTAGGGACAAAAAGGCTATAGCAGTGGAAAAACATTAGTGTAGTGATGGCTACATATCACAAGCAGCTTTACAACCATCTTTCCCTCTTGTCAATGTTCTCATCCCCGTTGTTGACTAAGCTTGTGCCATACTTTGACTCTCTGGTCGTACAGGCTGGGATGTCCTCTGCTGTTGGAAACTGTGAAGAAGCTGAGCAGAGATGGTAGAAGGGGTCAGCTAGGAGGATGGCAAGCTGTCACTCGTGATAAAATGCAGGCCGTCTTGCAGATGAGAACCAAACTGTAGTAGGAGGTGAAAATACGAAATAATTTCAATACACACTGTTTATATGCACACAGTCACACTCACACACAACCAGTGAGTAAAGCAGAGTATTCCTGAAGAAAACACGAATAGAACATTCTAGAAGTCAACAAAGGCACACAGTTTTTTTGCTCATTTACTCATTCATGGGTCCACGGAAAAAGCCCACAGGTGGCAGGCAGGTAGTAATGTAGTAACTTATACCTTAGCTTTCTTCTAGTGGCCAGAGAAATGCAACAAACTAGTTTGTGTTTGATTGAAGACAGGGAAAAGGAAATAAAGCACCAAATGGATTTCACTGGCTCACAGAAAATGAACTTCTCAATTCCTGTTTACCAGCTGCATTGGTTGGTTCTGCGAGCTTGCCAGAGCTCTATATGGATTGTTTAAAAGGTTAGCTGCCATGACCCTGATGGGACAAAGGGACACGCTAGGATGTGGATGTCAGCAGTGCATGAGTGCTCCTAATGGGAAAATGTTCGAGCTTTAAAGGTGGAAACACCAAGACAGTGGATTAGAGTATAACGTTTCCACTGGTTCAACTGAGAGAGAGTTTGATGGGTCTTTTTCCCAGACGAATGGAAGGAAGGATGTTTCCTTTATGTGGATGGGGTGGTTCCAAATGAATTTAATGGTCCCCCCAAATGAGCATCATTCTGAGTGTCATGTATTCCATTCACACCAGGGGCACTGATTTATAATTACCCTAATGGAGCCCAGAATTGGGACAAATGGATATTCGCGTTGCATTTTCTTTTGAGGCACGGTGTGTGTTGGGCACAGACTGCTGAAGTGACACGGTGCAAGTGAGGTTTGTTTATTTCAACTGGCTTTTGCGGTGGACGTGCATTTCTAGGTCACCGATTCCAGCACAGCAGTGTTCATGGCAAACAGTGTATAGAGGGGGATTTACACACAGGATGGCTGACATAACTGGGTGGACTCTGGCTTGGTCTGCTTGGGTGGCTGACTCTAAATGAAGCCTGGGAATCTGCAGGTAGTGTCCCAGCTGATGAAAAATGCACTTGAGTTTGGACTTACTGATATCCAAGTACATAAAAGTAAAGCATATACTGAGCTGGGAGCATGGAAGAAAATCTATTATGAATAGCAAGAGAAGGGGTGACTAAAGTGTCTCATTGAGTCCCAAATTCTGTTTGCTATTTTATTGTGAGGGAGTCCATTAGCAAAAGAGATAAGATTTCAGGTTGAGGGATGCCTGGGTGGCTCAGTGGGTCAAACCTCTGCCTTCAGCTCCGGTCCTGATCTCAGGGTCCTGGGATCGAGCCCTGCATGGGGCTCTCTGCTCAGCGGGGAGCCTGCTTCCTCCTCTCTCTCTGCCTGCCTCTCTGCCTACTTGTGACCTATCCCTGTCAAATAAATAAATAAATAAGTAATCTTAAAGAAAAAGATTTCAGATCGAGATCTTCCAAGTAATGTTAAGTACCTGTCTATCAGATCGTATCACTGGGGTGCCATTAGCTGTGTTACTAGTTTCTAGGAGCGTATACTCACTTATCTTTCTAAGTTGGTTACATTCAGCCATGATGGTATTCAGGCTGTTGACACATGATTTGTAAGAGGATTTAGTTTTCCTTAAACTGCAATTGAATTCTGAAATAGAAATCTAATCTTAAAACTAGTACAGGGGCAATTTGCAAAAACATCTTAAAACATGAGTGCCGGGAATCTTAAAATAGTAGGAAGAATAATTTTCCTGGTGTCAGGAGAACATACGGTAGAAAGATCAGGGTCATTAGTAGCTGATTTGTTCAACCAGATGCAGGCCCTGTGACATATTTAAGGTGATCCAAAGAGTGGTATTTGCATAAGGGTGCAAATGGCTATCTTTGTGTTGAATTCTAAAGCCAATGCTGGAATATAAAAATAGATCCCTTATTCTTTAGTCCTGGGATGAAAATTAGGTTATTTTTCGTTGTTATTCATTCCAGCCTCCATACTGGGTTTATAAAGAAATCAAAGACCAAACAGGCTACTGTCTGTTCCTGCAGGTTCTCTTGGGGCAAGTTTATAGCATTGAAACCAGAGGGATGGGATTTCCATTTACTAAAATGAGAAGCTTATTGGAACATCAGGTTTGGAAGATCAGGTGTTTGTTTTGGGGAGATATGCATTCAGTTTTGGACACAGAAAGTCTGTGATGGCTATTTGCAATCCTAGCGGAAATGTCAAGTAGACAGCTAGAATTTGGGGCTGACGTTGGGAATTGTCATATACATGGAGTATTGGAAAGCTCCAATTCTAGGATTTGCAAAGTCAAAACAGACAACAACAAGAGAGCTCCAAGGGTGAGCATTCATACAGACAGAGAAGATGTCCTTGGGCAAAGTCTAGTGGCCCCACAGTGTTCAGAGGTCAGGGAGGTAGGAAAGAACCATAAAGGAAATTTAGATGAGTGATCAGTGAGGAAGAAGGAAACACAGAAAGTGGGATAACCCAAAAGCCAAATGAAGGAAATGTTTTGAGGGAATGACTGACCACATGAAAATGGCTGTTACACCAACGTGGGAGAAGATGCTTTTAGAGAGGAATGAGGACAAAACCTGTAATCTTTCACCAGCTGGGAATGGAGTGCTATTGTCTGTTCTGACTTTGCAAAGCCTAGAGTTTTTGGACTCTCTCTGTGCCTTTTTATTCCTGCTTACAAGTGGAAATTCTTTTCTCAGCTAATCTCTCTTGAAACGCTTTGTCAAATATATTCAATAACAAGCAGCTCATGCTATTAACCTTCTGTTGTCTAATTATTTCCCATACAAGCACCATATGATTAGGCACATGGACACTCTCTAAGGTTTTCAGACATGACTGCTTCCCAAATACTGTGCTCCTTCATAATGTGGCTCGCTATCTATCTCTCCAGCTTGTAATGTGATTTTCCTTACTGCTTCTTTAAGCCAATGCTATGCTAAGATTTATATTTTAAGGTTTTTAGCATGAGAATGAATCAAATGCTAGGCAATCCTCAAATTCCAATGGCCTAAAGAGCAAGAATTTATTTTTCACTCATAGAAAGCCCACTGCATGTTTGGGATTCCACTCCTAGGTCACTTCTCCATGTCCTGGCTCAGCCTGGGACCTTCAGACACGCCCAGGGCAGTGAAGGCCTCGTTGGAAAGATGAAAACAGGCAACTAAGTTCTTCCAGTAGGAAGTTGCACACACCACTCCCAAAGCAAAACCAGATGGTCAGTTCCAGTTTCTAAGCCTTAAAGTAGAGGAATAGGATTTAGTAGCAAAGCCTGACTCAGTACATAAATCAGTGTAAAGCCACATGAATTTACTTTTCATCTTCTTACATAATATCAAACTAATTTTTCTGTAGAAACTGTTTTACTTCATTCCTGGACCTGGTACTCTTAAGACATAATAGCTAATGTGATATGAACAGGCAAGGTTTTTCAGTCAAACTTCAATAATCCTCTTAGAGGGAAAAATGTACTTCATTTGGCTTTATGATTTGAACTCTGTCCTGAAGTAATTTATGCCAGTTGTTAGCAGAATCTAGAAATAAAACCATACCGGTTGTCACCTAAACCCCTGGTCTGTTACTGATGCCATGTTTTTTCCCAAGGCCTCACATTTGTTGTTCTATTTTATGTTTTTACAAGCTTGCACTGAAACAGCCCCTATTTTTAGCTGCTGGTCCCCTCACCTCTCTTACCTTCTCAATACTGCCATTTGTTTATTGTTGGTATTGTTATTCTGACAAAGACTAACATGCGTTTCTCTAAGTACTTTAGTAGAATTGATGACACCGTAAAGCAGCCATATCACTCTTGATGTGAATGTATTTATACACAGTTGATCTAGCGTTACCTGAGAATGAGTTATTTTGCCATTAGTAAATCCAGGTGTTGGTCAAGGAAATTCTCTCTACTCCGTTAGGTAAAGAGGAACTGGCAGGAGTGACCAACCCCACTAAAGAAAATCTGTGTGTCTCCTATTGGATTTTATTTCTACTCATATATTTGTAATAGATGAGGAAAAATCAGCACAAATAAAAGTGGCTTTGTCTGGCCAACAGACACATAGAAAAGTGCCCAACATCACTCGGTATCAGGGAAATACAAATCAAAACCACAGTGAGATTCCACCTCACACCAGTCAGAATGGCTAAAATTAACAAGTTGGGAAATGACACATGTTGGTGAGGATGTGGAGAAAGGGGGACCCTCCTACACTGTTGGTGGGAATGCAAGCTGGTACAGGCACTTTGGAAGACAGTAAGGAGGTTCCTCAAAAAGTTGAAAATAGAGCTACTCTATGACTGACCTACTACTAGGCATTTACCCCAAAGATACAAACAAAGTGATCCAAAGGGACACCTGCACCCCAGTGTTTATAGCAGCAATGTCCCCAATAACTAAACTGTGGAAAGAGCCCAGATGTCCATCGATAGATGAACAAATAAAGAAGATGTGGTATATATACACCCAGTGGAATATTATGCAGCCATCAAAAATGAAATCTTGCCATTTGCAATGATGTGGATGGAACTAGAGGGTATTACGCTAAGCAAAATAAGTCAATCAGAGAAAGACAATTATTGTATGATCTCACTGATATGTGGAACTTAAGAAATAAGGCAGAGGATCATAGAGGAAGAGAGGAAAAAAGGAAACAAGACAAAAACAGGGAGAGAGACAAACCACAGGAGACTCTTAATCTCAGGAAACAAACTGAGAGTTGCTGGAGGGAAGGAGGGTGGGGAGATGGGGTTACTGGATGATGGACATTGAGGAGGGTATGTGTTGTAATGAGCACTGGGTATTATATAAGACTGATGAATCACATACCTGTACCACTGAAAGACATAATACATTATATGTTAATTTAAAAAGGTAAAAAAAAAAAGTGGCTTTGTTTTGGACAGGTCTACAGTTCTACGAAAATAACTAACTTCTCACAGGTTAACATGTTCTTTGTGTGTAGCGATATGTAGTTCACAGATTGTTTCAGATTTGTGCTCATTTGCATCTCATGAGGTAAATAAGGAATGTGTACATTATCCCTCCTTTATGGACAAGTAAATACAGACTTTAAAAAAAATTCCAGACTTGCTAACATTCACACAGTCAGCTATCGACAAAGCTGGAATTAAAACCTGTGTTATCTGGTTTCCTTCTGTGCAATTTCCACAAGCAATTTCCTAGATAATACAAAATGAAGAGTATTTTTTTTTTATCATGACCCGAAATTTATTTTATCTCATTAAATAAATAGCTGTACTAAGCACAGCACTTGAGGCAGTTCAAGTAGTGGCCTTAGTTACCTGTGTGTCTGTGACTGTTGGAGGTTCCTTTTGTGTACCTGCCCATGGGGCGTCTGACAGTGATTCATTTGTGGATTCTTCAAATATACTCCCAACATGAAAGAGGAGGGATTCTTTTTATAAGTCACTCTTTATGAATTAGCCAGTTTTGTTGTTGTTGTTGTTGTTGTTTGTTTGTTTTTTTTTTTAATTTTATTTACTTATCTGACAGGCAGAGATCACAAGCAGGCAGAGAGGGAAGCAGAGAGAGAGAGGAGGAAGCAGGCTTCCCACTGAGCAGAGAGCCCGATGCGGGGCTCCATCCCAGATCCTGAGATCATGACCTGAGCCGAAGGCAGAGGCTTAACCCACTGAGCCACCCAGGCGCCCCAAATTAGTTTTTAATTGTTCTCAACTGGTGGCAAATACTTCAGCACCTTGAATGGTGTTCTTGCTGTTTCAGGATCTTACCAGGAGACAGACTGACTTGTTACAGAGTTCAAGCCTGCACTTCTCTCTGACCCCTTTCTTTTGCTGATCATACTTTGGAATTAACAATTTGAATTAATTAACAATTAACAATTAACAATCATACTCTGGAATTAACAATTTGAAGGGGTTGGACCATAACCCATCTCTTATCCACACTAGAAGGATTGAACCATAAATATAGGGGGGCACTGATTGAATCAAATAGAGGTAGGAGCCAGAACTCTAACAAAGATAATCCTTGAAATCTGGGCTAATTTTATTTTTTTAATGTTTCTAACAGGTAATGCTGTACTCTTCGGCAATTTACTTTACCTCTCTGTACTTGTATTTCTTTATTAGATACATGGAGGGAATTACCACACAATATTTAATAATGCATAATAAATAACATGTCCAGTTTTATTTTCATTTCTATGGAATAGGTATCATATGATCTTAAGAGAATTCAATGATTAATATTTTCTCTAAGGCAATGTCAAAAGGAACTTTTTAGCTGATCCCACGAGTGGCCCTTCTCTATGGGATAAGAACAAAGCCAAGCACTTCTGGTATCAATTTCTTTGGAGTAGAGAATATATTGAAATAATAAAATTTTCTGCAAGAACACCAGTTAGAATTCAAGGTCAAATATGCCATTTATTAGGAAATTGGACTCCCAAGCTTAAATAAAAACAAGGTTTCATTTTAAACTTACTTAAAGAATATGGGCAAAATATATTAGACCAGAATTAAAGGAGGATGACCTGACTTCCGCTCCCAGGACCGATGTAATGGGACACCGCAGGGAGTATGCTTATGCCCTCCAACCCAATCCTAATAAAAAAATATTTTGAAGATATCAGAGATATGTGGAAGCACAGGGTTTAGATGAACCACAACTTATGGGAGGAGAGAACGGTGAGGTTGTGACCTTTGCCTTTTTTCCCCTTAAATTTGTGAGAGAAGCATTTCCCGATTCTGAATGTGACCTGGGAGCTTGGAGACAGGCACAAATGCTATCTTGGGGGAAAAGAGTAACCAGCAAAGCTTTTCCTGGTCACGCAGGGCCCATATCACAATACAATAGAGGGTGTTTTTCTTTTCTTTTCTTTTCTTTTCTTTTTTCAGGGGAATTTTGAGCCAGTTTTGATATGTAACGGAAGCGAGGGATCTTGGTCAAAATATTTTCAGAGGTAGAGTGACATGTCCTGCACTCTTGAGGTGCATAGGGAATAAAGATCCAATTTGGGAGAAAACACAGAGCTGGTCTTTCCAGCAATATTTTTTAGGGCAGATTTTGAAACTCTTA
Source organism: Enhydra lutris kenyoni (assembly GCF_002288905.1). NCBI lineage: Eukaryota > Metazoa > Chordata > Mammalia > Carnivora > Mustelidae > Enhydra > Enhydra lutris. The sequence continues at coordinate 11,426,408 of NW_019154114.1, forward strand.
GAGGTGGCAGGTTAAGAAGTGTGGGCTGGAAACTCTGAAGGCAGAGAAAGTTCTCTTACAGAGCTGTTCAGGCCAAGGACACGGGCCCACCATGCTCTCAAAGGATGTTTATCAGTCCGCTGAGCGTTCCAATTCCTAGAGAAAGGACTTCTGTCACTATAAGATAATTCGACTCCAAGAATACCCTCAAATATTTAATTTCACGTGCATAGTGAGACTCAGAGAGCATTTCCACCTGCTGTATTTCATTTGTTTGCCCTTCTAAGTTGGTAGATGTGGGGCTAATTCTGATTTTGTAGATAAGGACCCTGCGGTTCAGTGGTCAGAAGGAGAGCGGGGCTGGAAACGGGATGTTCTGGCGGCTCATGCAGTGGCCACGTACTATATTAATACAGGCACTGAGACTGGCCGCTCAGCAACTCTGAAGCTACTTTAAGTCTCATTGTAGGAAGGGACCCTGTTCGAGTCATTTGTATTTGCAAAGATTGGTCTTTCCCTGGCACTTACAGCAAAGCCCCTGCTCAGAGCCTCTGGAATCAGTATCATCCTCCCCTGGAACTTGGATTACAGAAACTGGTAGAAAGATTGCAGAAACTAGGGAAGGTGCAGGACGTGGGAGCATGAATTTTGGTTTCAGGATACAAATTAGAGCTAGGGTTTCATAGTAAGTTATTTGTCTTTCTGTCACCTGAGGCGCTCCAGAGGGCAGTTGGGTTAATTCACGTACTGTAATTCACCAAGCTATTCCAAGCTTTTATTTTCTAATAAATCGTGGAGAGTTCTTAATTGGTAATTAGAAAATGATTATACCTTGTCTGTAAAAACCACATTTCTTTGACTATATTGATGTGATTATGTAGTTACATTTCAAATTAGCTTAAACAATGTTCAACACGGGAATTCTAATTCGGGTGTGATCCGCGGTAACATGGGCGGGGCCGGCAGTGGGGGCATCCTCGAGTGTGAGCACACGCTCCCTGGTTTTGAAGTGGGTTTTCAACTCGCTTCCGTGTTCCTTGTAATACATGGGGGACAGCAGCAAGGGTTTAATTTCATCATTCAGTCTTAATTTTGTACATAATTCCTTTTTAATTATGACTTAAGCCAAGATCTTTAGTTTTTTATGGAAACCAAGTGGCTTTTTTATTTCAATGTTATTATTATTTTTTTACTTAGTAAGAACATACTGTAGTTAATCAAATACCTGTAACAGACATTTGCAATGATCAGGCCAAGAAGGAGAATTTAATCATCATCAGCATCATCATACATTGATTATTCCAAAATGTAGCCATCCAAACAAATCCCGCTCGGGATTGTTGGTGAAGAGTAGGGATTTGGTCGAGTCTGAACAGTGATACTTTTGAGACTCCAAGACGCTCACAACCAGATGGGGACATTGGGACCGCTGGTTTAAACCTGTGTTGCCTACGTTAAACCTGCATGCATGTAACCCTAATTATGGATGTGTCTATGCATGTGTGATATTCGACTATTACACTGCATAGACTGACTTGTACCTAAATGAAAAAAGCAGCTTATACGTCTTGCTGTGTATGAATTCACTGGACATTAACATGTCTACTCTGTGCCCGGCACACGAGGAGATGGCTACACAGAGATCAAAAAAATTTAGCTCCAGGGATCACAGAAATATTTTGTGAACTCGGTAAATTCTGAAGCAGATTATGAACCGAGGCAGAGGAGTGTGGGGTGGTCTTTCCCTGGCACTTCTGAGTGACGTACCATCCCAGGCTGTGTTTCTCCAGCTAACTTGACTCTTTGGCTCTGATGTTTAAAACTGGCATAAACATTCCAAACTGCGATTTGAATTAGTTTCTTTTTAACATTGTTTGAGGCCTCTCAGGAAATTATTTTAGTTTTTAAAGGGACAGGAATATTTTTTCTGTACCAAACATGTATAGATTCATTTAAAACTGTACTGTCCTCTTTTTCATCTTTTTTTCTGAAAGATTTTATTTATTATGAGAGAGAGGGGTGGGAAGGAGCAGAGGGAGAGGGATAAGGAAACTCCGTGCTCAGCCCCACTCAGGGCTCAATCTCATGACCTGAGACAAAACCAAGAGTCAGACTCTTACCTGACTGAGCCACCCAGAGCCCCTGCACTGTCTTCTCTCATAGCTATATATGGCTATTTAAATTTAAGTTAGTTAAAATTAAATAAAAAAAAAAAAGTTCAGCTCCTTAGATGCACAAGCCACATTTCAAAGGCTCAGTAGCTGCATGTGGCTGCTGGAAACCATACTGAACCACACAATGTAGAACACTGCTGTCGTCTTGGAAATTTCTGTAGGATAGGGTTGACATGAACAAATCACACACCTCTAAATGCATGTAGTAATTTCCTTTCCTCTTCAATATCAGAATGTTTATTTACTTATTTATTTAGATTTTATTTATTTACTTAAGAGAGAGATAGAACAAGAGTGGGGGACTGGGAGAGAGAGCAGCAGGCTCCCCCCATTGAGCCGGGAGCCCTGTGTGAGGCTGGATTCCAGGACCCTGGGATCATGATAGGAGCAGAAGGCAGACGCTTAACTGACTGAGCCACCTAAGCGCCCCCAGTATCAGAATATTTAGACCGTCACACGTTCTGCCCAAATGTGAAATGCTCTCATTCATTCACTTACTCGTTTGGCATATGTTTATGAAGTACCTCGTCTGTGGCAGGCACAAGAAGGAATCGGATAGAAGACACGTGTCATTCTTTTTTGATTCTAACAGTGTAAGTGTTATAGGTATTGAAAATCTCTTCCTTTTACGTGATTGAGCCTTCTAACTGGGAAGCAGATTAATTTGTGTAGAGCTTCTTAGCAGGGCAAAGTTTGGAAGATACAAAGACGGTATGAAATGTGGGTTAGGAAAATAAAAATACAAGAGTATCCTGGTCAGGAACATCAGAGGACATCTTTCATAACTTATTGTAGACATTCTTTCACTTTTTGAAAAAGTGTAACTTAAGTAACATCAAAACTCAAGGAGATGATTGGAGGTTATAAGAAAGTGTAAGTGGGACTAAGTTTCAATTGAAGTAAGTAGGCAGATTCAGAATATTTGAACAACACAACAATTAAGAGATTGTAAGCAATGGGGTGCCTGGGTGGCTCAGTCGGTTAAACGTTTTTAACTCTGGGTTTTGGCTCAGGTCATGACCTCAGGGGAGTGAGATTGAGCACCCTATGGGACTCTGTGCTGGGTGTGGAACCTGCTTAAGATTGTCTCTCACCTTGTCCCTCTGTCCTCCCCCCAAACCTCTCTCCCTCTCTCTAAAAAAGAAAAAAAAAAGGTTATAAGTAATACAAGATAACATTTGCAAAGACATAGTGAATTATGGTTTATGTGGACTTTTGAAATTAGTGACAAAGAAATATAATCACATACAATTACCCTTTCAGCCTCTTATTTCAAGTTTTATATTCAATGTATGGAAAAGGCGGAGTAAAAGTTGACAGTATTTGAAGAGATAGTTGGTTTGATCATGCAGTGAGAAGAGATTATGGTCCTAAAATAGTCTGCGGTATGGAGGATTTAACTAGGATTTAAGGGCATTAGTTTGTAAAGCTGGGGTTAAACAGTAGAATGAGTTACTTAGCGAAGGTTAACCTACTTCCCGTTTCTCAAGGGCATTTTGCTGAGAATTAAGAGTGGAATTGGACCGAGGGTTGTTTGTAAGATGGCATAGGAAGGGACTAGGCTTCGGTATGCCAGCTGTTTTCCCTCACCTCCCACATGAGATCAATATATCTTTGATTTATAAACCATTGCCATCTCTTCTCAAAGCCAAGTTATCCACACTACCGATTTTCCATGGATTTTGTCAGGCTGGTTTCCTGAGACCCTGTCTTCTGTGAGTAGCCTTATGGCTTCTCCCTCTCCGCTGAGGTTAGTGGGGACTTTCATGTCGTTAAATGCAATGAGACTTCTTTAGTGTATATTTTCTCTATCTTCAGGGATAACATCTTTCTCATCTCTCAAGCAATCTCTCCTGCTGTCATTCATGGCACCACACCAGTGTGACAATATCCCATCTTGTTCTAGCTTCTCAACCACTGTCCCGACTGGTGACTGGAGCCACCAACAACCTTGGGTTACTGCCTCCTTTCTGCTTCCTCCAGTTATCACTCTTGTTATAAATTATAAACTTATTATGTAAATTAGATCGTATCATTCCCCACTCAAAACCTTTGATGACTTGCCATTGCGTTTAGGATGAGATCGAAATCCCATAACCTGACTTATGAGCCCTGGGTCATCTGGCCTCTCACTAACTCTTCAGGCTCAGCTTTTGAGTTGCCATTAATTCCTTCATTTATTCTTTGCTTATGAATTCTTTCCCTCATTTAGCAATTATGCGCTGAGCACTGTCCTGGGATCCGAGTGAGGAGCACAGGCTAAGATTATTGCTTTCTAGGAGTTCATATTCTACCAGTACCCAAGTGTGATCTGTCAATGGGATACAAATAATAAACAGGTTAAAAAAGAAAATTATAATGCATTAAATGATGATAAAGGCAAAAGAGAAGAATAAAGCAGGGAAGGATGTGTGCAGGGAAGGTTGAAAATACAGAGAGGTCAGTGAAGGAAGTTTTCACTGAGAAGCTGAGTAAAGACTCGCAGAAGGGAGGAAAAAGCTATGCAGGTGTCTGGCGGAAGAAAATGCAGGGAAGAACAAAGGTAACATCCTAAGTGTACCTGGAATGTTCTAGAAATGGCAGGGAGGTCAGTATGAGTACCATGGATTGTACAAATGAAGTGGTCATACTGAGAAATGGGACAGAGGGAGCGGGCCAGATCACGTAGAACGTTGTAGGCCATTGTAAGGACTTTGGTTTTATTTGCAATGAGATGAGAAGCCATTGCAGAGTTTTAAGCAGGGAAGTGAAGCTTCTTTCTTAACCCATTAGTTCTTTACATTGGCTGGGCCCCCTTTGTCAGATACTGTGCCAGGGTCTAGACTTTGTATTTTCCCGTGAAGGTTCTTTATAAGATTGACTTATACGGGGCACCTGGGTGGCTCAGTGGGTTAAAGCCTCTGCCTTCGGCTCAGGTCATGATCCCAGGGTCCTGGGATCGAGCCCCGCGTGGGGCTCTCTGCTCAGCAGGGAGCCTGCTTCCTCCTCTCTCTCTGTCTGCCTCTCTGCCTACTTGTGATCTCTGTCTGTCAAATAAATAAATGAAACCTTTAAAAAAATTGACTTATTCATGTAAATTAAAGGCTTTCTGGTAAGAGAAATAAATATTCTTTTATCCTTGTGATAATTGTTCACACTGCCAGCATCCCAGGGGAAGGAAAAATTATGTAAATGGGAGCCCAACTAATAAAGACCATTTTGTTTTGGAAATGTGGATTATCATAGGTTGTGAATCATATTAACTGATAAATGTTACAGACCTTGGGTTATTGTTAAACATACATTGAAAACAGGGAGGATTGGAGATTAAAAATGGCCTCTATTGTATCTTTGCATTTGGGTACTATTCTCTCTCTCTCTGTTTTTAAAGATCTTATTATTTATTTGATGAGGGTCAGGGGAGAGAGAGAGAATGCACTGGAGTGGAGGGAGGGGCAGAGGGAGAAGTAGACTCCTGCTGAGCAGGGAGCCGGACACAGCTCCATCCCAGGACCTGATCCCAGGTCCCAAAATCATAACCTGAGCCACTGAACACTCCGAGAGGTGACTGTTCTCAATACGACCTTCTTTTCAGCTGGATCTTCAGTTTTACTCTATTTTTGAAATTTGGCACATTAAGCCCTGTCACTCACTGAAGTCCTCTCACATAAAATTTAATCTTTACTACTTCTATAATTATTTTTGTTCTATTGAGTCTACTATAAACCATTTCTAAATATGTTTTTGAGAATAAAGTCAGCTTCTTTTCTCTTAGAATGTGATCACATTGGTTTATTCTAGGAATTCCAGTGCACAGGTAATGGTTGTTCCAGGAAATGTGGAGGAGAAGGTACTAGAGTGAGCATGCAATGTCCTCACTAAGACTTGCAAAAGGACCTGGGTCTTCAGATTGTCTATCTGTAGCAAGTTCCGAACAAAATTAAGAGAAGGAAACCTTCATTTTTCAACACTTGGCAAATTAAATAGAAGCCCACACAGAAGTTTCTTGGGAAGGGGAAAAATGATCACTTCAAGGATGGGAGGGAATTACAATGGTATCACAAATCTCAACCACAGAAATAACATGGTACAGAATGAGCTGTGCTGTTATGATTCTGAAGAAGTGATTTTTAACCATCAATTCTTTAATCAAATAAGCAAAATGTCTTGTAGAGTAGAGACAATATGAAGTCATGTAATTACTTAGAAAAATGAAGGTACCATGTGCTTAGTCTCAGGAATTCACTTGAGACTGTGATCTGACAACAATAAAGGAATGACACGTGGTGTAAGTGCCATATGGAATAGCTTGCCTTCTATTTTGTATTTTCTAGTGTTTTAAGGTCTATATTTTACTTTGCATTATTTTCATGTCAATTCTTTAATACATATTTAAAAAATTACTATGGTTAAGAAAAGTAACTTGACTTCCTCACAGTATACTGCAGATAAGTGGGATGTATGGGTATGTGGGGAAATTTACCCAAGCTCAAAAGATACGCTCATGACCTCCAAAACCAGATCGATCTTTAGTGAAAGTATAACTTATTCTACTGACAGTGGAGGGACTCTTATAGGAACTTTTCATATAAAATGCTTCTCCAAAGGGAAAAATGAGACCAACTTCATTCAAAGCCAATAACAGAAGAAAACAGAAATTGAGAATCAACACATTTCAGTGGACAAAAATTCCCAGCAAAGCAGAATAAAGCTGTACATAACACTCAAAAATAACATATGAAGAATTTAAAGGGAAAAATCCCTAAAATCAGATATTCAAAAACCAAGAACAAAGATGGAGAAAAACCAGGAAGAAATATTACCAGAGTTGGCTGAATTCAGGATAGAAATTGAAATAAGATACATCAGAAATAAGATACATCAGAAATGGCTAATAAATTAACATGGTGTCAAGGGAGAATAGATGTGAACGAAAATTTAATAAAAGGCATTAAAGAAAGTCAGAAAAACAAATAAGGTGGGCACCTGGGTGGCTCAGTGGGTTAAGCCTCTGCCTTTGGCTCAGGTCATGATCCCAGGGTCCTGGGATCAGGCCCCACATCGGACTCTCTGCTCAACAGGGAGCCTGCTTCCTTCTCTCTCTGCCTGCCTCTCTGCCTACTTGTGGTCTCTGTCTGTCAAATAAATAAATAAAGTCTTTAAATATAATGAAATATATGATATGAATTATAATATATTATAATATGAATAAGAATATTTATTTGCATAACAACCATAGAGTCATCGAATTCAGGGAATTTAACATCAAATAATACTGTTGCTTATTTTATAGGTCATATTCCAAGTACATCAATTGCTTCAATAATATCCTCCCTAACTGTATTAAGGACCCACACTGAATCGTGTTCTTATGTGTCTAATCTCCTTGAATCTTAGAGGAGTTCCGGGGTACCTGGGTGGCTCAGTCAGTTAAGTGTCTGACTCTTGGTTTCCACTCAGGTCATGATCTCTGGTCTGTGGGTTGTGGCATCGAGCGCTAACTGCACTCAGCACAGAGTCTGCTTGAGATTCTCTCCCTTTCCCTCTCCCTCCCTTCCTCTCTACCCCCAACTCCTGCATCCTCTCTCCCCACTCACGCACATGGCCTGCTCTCTCTCTAAAATAAATAAAATTTTAAATTTGTATATAAAAAAGAAGAGTTCCTTAGCCTTCTCTGGCCTTCCGAAAAAACATAGGGCAGACATTTTGTTCCGGTTGGTTTGATGTTTCCTCATCAGTGAATCATGGTTATGCATTTTGGACACGTGCGTTGATACGTCTTTCTTAATCAATTGTGTCTGGGAGCACATATGACTCTTTCTGTTGATGTTTTGTCTCTTTCTGTGAATTTGAAATTATTGGCTAGGTTGTTATCTCTCTTCACCATTATGAGTTTATTTTATTTTGTAATTTGCAAAAAGTTATGGGAAGATACTCAAAGCCTATGTAAATAGCCTTCTTTCCTTCAAAGCTTTTCCCCAGTTTAACTTTAGCATCCATTCATAATGCTTGCTTGGAAATGTTCCAGACTCATCTGGTGGCTACCCCAGGGTCGCCCCAGCGAGCCCTCTTTCCTTTGATAGGGGAATGACATTTAGAAGTCATGGCCTGGAGTCGAGTTCTCCTGGGGTGTCATTTGCTGTGGGCCCCTTCATAGAAACTACGAAAACCGTATTTTCCTCTTCTAATTCCAGCCCTTTGGCTTCCCTCATTCATTGTTTGTCTCTCGCTTCTGTCGGGAAAAACATGACTCACATATCTATATATTTACTCATTGTTTAGTCCTACAGTACACACAAAACAGTTTTAACTTATTAATAGTGTCAAAGAGTTTTGCGGAGTGGTTGTGCCAATTAACACTCCCATTGGCAGTGTGCATGGAATTTCCAAGTGTTCACAGCCTTGCTGACACTTTAGGGACGTCTGTGTTTTTCATATTGTTTATTTTTAGACATTCCAGTCTATGTACATTGGTGTATCATTGTAGTTTTAATTTTCATTTATATGTTCTTGATAACTGATGAGGTTTGAACCTACTTGTTTGTTTATTTGCCATTTGGACATCTTTTTTGGGGGGTGGTTCAAATGTATGTTCATTTTTTTCTATAGCATTGTCTGTCTTTTTGTATAGTCTGTCTATACACACACTCACATTTAAACATTGTAGATAAGAGTAATTTGTGGCATTTGTTTTTAGGACTGTCTTCTCTCATTCTCTTTGCTGCCCTGAACTCATTAATATTTTCTCCTTTGTTTTATTGTAAGAATTTATTATTTTGCCTTTACTCTTTTTATATCTTCACAAAGTCTAGAATGCTTTTGTGTATTGTATGAGGAAGAGTCAAGAATGACTTTTTTCCACGTTGAGATTTTACTGGAAGGAACATTCTTTTTGACACTTCACTGGAGTGTCCCCTTTTATTTTTATTTATTTGTTTATGTATTTATATTATTATTTTTAAGTAGCCTTCGGCGGGGGGGCCTGAACTCATGACCCTGATATCAAGCCCTGAGCCAAAATCAAGAGTCAGATGTTTAATGGAATGAACCACTGAGGTGCCCCTGAGTGTCCCCTTTGTAAAAATGTGCATGGGCATATTTGTGTAGCTGTGCTTTTGAACTCTATTCTGTTTACTTGGAATTCAGAACTGTCTTAGGTTGTGACCCTTTAAATTTACATATACGTTTTAATAGCAGTTTTTCAATTTCCACACGATAAAAATAGAGCTGGGCTTTTCATTTGGGTTGTATTGAATGTATATATCAGTTTAGAAGGAGTTATCTCTACAATGTTGTGTCTTGCAATTCATAGACATTTGTCCTCTATTTAGATCTTTTCTGTTTTCTCTTAATATTGTCTTTAGTTTTCTGTGACAAAGGATTGTACATATTCTGTGAGGATAATCCCTAAGTTCTTTATGCTTTTTAATGTTTTTGTTATTATTATTATTATTATTTTTAAAGATTTTAGTTATTCATTTGACAGAGAGAGACACAGCGAGAGAGGGAACACAGGCAGGGGGAGTGGGAGAGGGAGAAACAGGCCCTGCCCTGAGCAGGGAGTCTGCCACGGGGCTCGATCCCAGGACCTGAGCTGAAGGCAGATGCTTAACGACTGAGCCACCCAAACGCCCCTTCTTTATGTTTTTATAAGGATCATTTAAAAAGCTAGTTTTCTACTTCTTTCTGGTAGATAATAATGAAACTTTTCCACCCTGATTTTATTGAGCTATTTTCCTTGATTCATTTTAATAGTTTTCCTGTTGAATATTTTTGGATATGTGACATAAATAACCATGTTATCAGTGACTAATCACAGGTATATTTCCTTTTGCATTCTGTATGCTTTCGTAGTCTTTTACTTACATAGGTGCACAGCCAAAGATCTAAAATGCGGTGTTGGATAGACGTGAAGATAGATGGTACTCTGCCATGGTCCTGATCTTAGGCAGTAAGTCTTCTGTATTTTACCAAAAATGTATACCATTTTATCATGAAGCATTTTGTAGTCCCTCAATATCAAACTAATGTCAGGTTCTTCTATGTCTACTTTGCTTATTTTTTTTAAAGATTTTATTTATATATTTGAGAGAGAGAGAGAGAGAGAGAGAGAGAGAGAGAGAGAATGAGAGAGGAGGGGTCAGAGGGAGAAGCAGACTCCCCGCTGAGCAAGGAGCCTGATGTGGGACTCGATCTGGGGACTCCAGGATCATGACCTGAGCCGAAGGCAGTTGTTAACCAACTGAGCCACCTAGGCGCCCCAACTTTGCTTATTATTATTATTATTTTTTGCTTATGTTTTTATAATGAATTTTTTCAAGTGTTTTTCTGGCACCTACTGAAAAGATTTTTTTTTTTTCTTTCCCTTTCTTCTTCTAGACTGGTGAATTGTTTGGTTTTTCTTCCTTCTCTTTCTTTCTATTTTTTTTTCTTTTAAGTGTTCCTAATATGGGAACAGCATTGCATTTCTGAAATAAATGCAAATGGATTCGGATGTATTATTTTTTAAATATATCTATGAATTACATTGAAATCAACTTTATAACCATGTTCATTAGTATATTGAAATCAATTTTACAACTATGTTCATCTCTAACTTTTCTTGCAATGTCTTTTCAGATTTTATTTTTTTTAATTATTTTTATTTTTTTAAAAGATTTTATTTATCTTATTTATTTGACAGAGATAACAAGTAGGCAGAGAGGCAGGCAGGGGGCAGGGGAAGCAGGCTCCCTGCTGAGCAGAGAGCCAGATGTGGGCTTCGATCCCAGGATCCTGGGATCATGACCTGAGCCAAAGGCAGAGGCTTTAGCCCACTGAGCCACCCAGGTGCCCCTCCTTTTCAGATTTTAATATGAAATTTGGGTCAGCCTCATGAAATAAATTGGGGCACATTCCCTCTTTATTTCGGATTTAAAAAAAAGATTTTATTTAATTATTTAGACAGAGAGAAAGACAGCAGGAGGAGGGAGAGGGAATCTCAAGCACACACTGGGCTGAGCACAGAGCCTGGTGGGGGGTTCCTTCTAATGACCCTGAGATCATGACCTGAGCTGAAATCAAGAGCTGGCTGCTTAACTGGCTGAGCCACTCAGGCACCCCTATTTTGGATTTTTAAAAATCCTTTGCCCTGGGTATGAATCCTCAAGTGCTTAAAGGGAAGGGGACCCAGAGTGCTTAGTTAACTTTTCTGGTCTTTCCATCAACTTGGCTCCTTGAATCTTGGCTGATTTGGTAACTCTCCAATACCTTTGACCTGATGTTTTCTGTATTTTATTCATCTTTTAAAAATTTCCTTGCTGAGAGGTTCATTTTCCTACAGCCTGGCCCCTTGTAATTGGGAGTGGACGCCTTTACCTCATTTTTAACCCCACCTCTTCTCTTGCTATTTTTCACAAAGGTTAGACAGATTAAGAATTTTTTGGCTTGTGTGTTACAAGTATTCATTAGAGACTTTTAGACTGCTGTCTGTGCTCACCTTCTCATGGTTGAGTGCTTTAGAGATGAAGAAGAATATTTACTGAGACAAATGCTTCCATCAGCCTGACAATGCTCTTTTCAAACTGGGTGCCTCTCGAAGCCAGTGCTGCATGGTTCATTACCCATATGGTGCCCTACTCTCATCTTTTAAGATTTGCTTTAGATGATGCTGGTCTGCAGAGGTTTCTGTTTCTGGTACGTACAAGTTTAAGAAGTTTTAGAAGTTGTAGAAAAAGAACATGTTCTTGGTTTCACTAATAAAGAATGCTTGTTTTAATTTTTTGGGTAAAGGCAGAGGGAGAGGGAGGGAGAGAATCTTAAGCAGGCTCCACACCTGGTATGGAACCTGATGCAGGGCTCGATCTCACAACCCTGAGCAGAAATCCCGTTTTAATTTTGATAGATTCTCTTATCAATATGTCCTGGAGAGATTTCTTTGGGTAGAATATGGGAAGATGTTAAATGAGGCAGCAAGGCAAACACACACAAAATAATTTTAAAAAAGGAGAAATCAAATTTCTAACAAATAATATTTTCACAGGGAGTGACACCAGCAAGATGGCAGACTAGGAGGTCCCACCACATGCCTGCTCAGCAACAACCATTTGGCAGCCATCTTGGACAGAAGTGCCTTTATGGGAACTTTGGGATCCAGGTAGGAGACTGTAAAGTGCCAACAGTAAGACCCAAGTAAAATGCCAAGACCCAAGAGGGCTGTTTTGAGAAGGCAGGCCCATGCTTGGGCTTTTGAATTGCCAGCTATGGTCCCAGCGACTGGGGCCTTGATCCTGCCGCCAGCAACATCTGCCAAGGGACTCTGCAGGAGTCATGCCAGCCTATGCCTCAGGTGTGACAAATGATACAGAATTGAGAGCCCAGAAACAAGCACACACATACACAGTCAACTTGTATTTGACAAGGGAGCCAAAGATACTCAATGGAGAAAGGACAATCTCTTCAATAAATGGTGTTGGGGAAATTGGATATTTAGATGTGAAGGAACGAAACTGGACCCTTGTCCTCCATCTTACACCACTTATAAAAATTAACTCAAAATGGACAAAGGACTCAAATGGAAGACATAAAGGCATAAAACTCCTGGATGAAAACAGGGAAAAAGCCCATTGACATTGGTCTTGGCAGTGGTTTTTTGGGCTATGACATCAAAAGTACAAGCAACAAGAGCAAAAATTAACAAGTGGGACTGCATCAAACTGAAAGGCTTCTGCACAGTGAAGGAAGTGATCAGTAAAATGATAAAGCACCTTACGGAATGGGAGAAAAATTATTTGGAAACCATCTATCCCCTAAGGGGTTAATATCCAAACTATATGAGGAACTCCAACAGCTCAATAGCAAAAACCAAAGAACCTGGTTAGAAAATGGGCAGAAGACTGAATAGACGTTTTCCCAAAGACATACAAAGGACAAAGGTGCTCAACTTCACTAACGATCAGGGGAAAACAAATATAAACCATGATGAGATACCACCTCACAGCTGTTAGGATGCTGTTATCAAAAGACAAGAGTCACCAAACACTGGTCAAGATTTGGAGAAAAGGAAACCCTCGTGCTTTGTTGGTAGGAATGTAAATTGGTACAGCCATTATGGAAAACAGTATAGAGGTTCCTCAAACAACCAAATATAGAACTATCCTATGATCAGCAATTCCACTTCTGGATATATATCCAAAAGAAAGGAAATGAAACTGTATCCCAAAGAGATATTTGCACTCTCTTAATCATTGCAACCATTGTTCGTGATACCCAAGACGTGGAAAGTAACTAAAGGTCCATCAGTGGATGAATGGGTAAAGAAAAGGGTATACCCACCTACCCACTCACACACACGTATGCGCGCACGCGCACACACACACACACACACACACACAGACACTGAAATAGGATTCAGCCATAAAAAGAAGGAAATCTTGACATTTTCAATGACATGGATGAACCTGGGGAATATCACGCTAAGTGAAATAAGCCATACCCCGAAAGACAAATCCTGTGTGATCTCATTTACACATGGCATCCAAAGATGTAAACTCATGGAACCAGAGAGTAGATGGGTGTGTGCCAGAGGGGAAGGTGGGTGAAATGGGGGGGGTGGGGAGGAAGGGCATCAAGAGGTATAACCTTCTAGTTATCACATAAATAAGTCATGGGGCTCTAATGTGTAGCATGATGGCTAGAGTCAACAATACTGTATCACAGATTTGGAAGTTGCTAAGAGAAAATCTTGAAAGTTTTCATCATGAGATAAACATTTTGTAACTTCGTGTGGTGACAGACGGTAACTAGACTTAGTGTGGTGATCATTTCGCAATGTATACAAATGTCAATCACTGTGCTGTACACCTGAAACTAATATAATATTGTATGACAATTATACTTCAATAAAAAAATGAAAAAGAAGCGAACCTGCTGCTGAGAGCATAGTTGATTGATGGCACCAGCTGCCACCACTTTGGTTTCTCCCTGGCATTCATGCTGAAATCAGGCTTTCCCTGGGCTGCCTTCAGTCTAGACTGAGCACCGTGGAGACTGTGCTATAGGCTTAACACAAGAGCCCTTTAACGAGCGACTTTTAATCAGGGATGCGCCATTGGCTTGGTTGAAGTTTTCTCAAACCGTGCTGTACATGAGGGCTCTCCCTCCCCACCCCTTCCTCCTCTCTTTTCTTTTGCAGGTGTCATTCTGCATCACAGTCTGAAGGCCCACCCTCCCTTTTTCTGCTCCCTCCCTCTTTATCCACCACAGGCTTGTCCCTCATGCCTAACCCTGACTTGGTTTCTGCTTTTGGGGAGGCTCGAATTGACAGGCATGCCACCATGCCTGGGTGGGGTGCCTGGGTGGGGTGCCTGGGTGGCGCAGTTGGTTAAGCATTGGACTCTTGATTTCCACTCAGGTCATGATCTCAGGATCATGAGATTGAGCCCCATATGGGGTATGGAGCCTGCTTAAGATTCTCTATCTCCCTCTTTCTATCTGCCCCTCCCTACTGCTCACGCTGGTTCATGTGCTCTCTCTCCCTCAAAAAAAAAAAAAAAAATTGGTTGAGGACATCCCTACTTCAATTGGCTTGCACTGGGTCTTTTGTTTTTCCATTTCAATAAAGATATCAAAGTAACATGCTTAACCTTGGACTTACATAATGTTACGCATCAAATTCATTAAAAAAAGACAATCTAGGTTAAGTGTAAATCTTGTCTGCTATTACCTGATTTAGCTGGTTCTAAATTACATGGAGAATGACTATATAGTCCTGATGTAATAAAACAAAGAAAACAAAACAAAAACAAAAAAAGTAGGAAAGGGGTTAAGTCAGTAAAGAGTGAATTACAATGCCACATTCTCAAAGAAGGTCTGATTCTTGGTGTACCTAGATGTACCCAGCTAGCCAGGGCACACTGAAACTTGGCTTTGAATTTATGCATACAGTTAAGCCCTCAGTGGTGGTGGGTAAGGGGCAGGGAGAGTGGTTTGTGCTGCTGTCTGCCTAACAACCCATGGCATTGGGGGAAAGCTTCCTGGAGAGTGAGCTCTACCCCTGCTCATATCTCCTCTACAACCAGCCCCAACCATGAAACTGCTGGCCAATAGGAACTGAGCAAGACAACCTACTTTAATATACCCTGACTTATTCAGAGTGGTTACAATTTCACATGTGGGAGAAAGAGCAGCCTTGTACCACCAACTCTGAGACATACTCATGTTCTCTGGTTGAACACATTCTCCTCCTCCTGGAGCTAAAGTGTTCCATATATGATTCCATCCGTGATCCCCTACACAAATACTTTCTAAGCTTCACCCCGTCTCCTCCCTCTCTTTTGGGCCTCAAGATTGCCAGAGTATACATTCTCTTCCTCTTTCTCATGTCTGCATTTCCATGATGTACTGAGCCGTGTCTATTTCTACCATTTCAGTAATGTTTTATTTCCACAGAGCGAATAATCACACCAAACATGCCTAAATGAGTTTGAATAAGTATAGAGATGTTGCTAATGTGTATTTTCTATGAGTATATTTCTTAATATCATTTTCATTTTATGTATTTATTTTATTGAAGATTTTATTTATTTGTTTGACAGGGAGAGACACAGTGAGAGAGGGAACACAAGCAGGGGGAGTGGAAGAGGGAGAAGGTGCCCCCAACTTGGGACTCCATCCTAGGACGCCGGGATCATGACCCAAGCCCAAGGCAGATGCTCAATGATGGAGCCACGCAAGTGCCCCTATTATTTTCATTTCATTTTATTTTATTTTTTTAAAAGATTTTATTTAGGGGCACCTGGGTGGCTCAGTGGTTGAAGCCTCTGCCTCAGGGTCCTGGGATCAAGCCCTGCATCAGGCTCTCTGCTTAGCGGAGAGCCTGCCCCCCCCCAACCTACTTGTGATCTCTGTCTGTCAAATAAATAAATAAAACCTTTTAAAGGTTTCCTTTGTCCGTGTGTCCTTTTAAAGGTTTTATTTATTTATTTGACAGACAGAGATCACAAGTAGGCAGAGGGGCAGGCAGAGAGAGAGGGGGAAGCAGGCTCCCCGCTGAGCAGAGAGCCTGATGCGGGGCTTGATCCCAGGATTCTGGGATCATGACCTGAGCCAAAGGCAGAGGCTTTAACCCACCTGAGCCACCCAGGCACCCCTCATTTTCATTTTAATAAAATAAATTTCCCTACTTATTTTATCACGACATTCAGATTTAACTTTATTTTTCTTGTTACTATGAGTGCTAGGTATATGCCAATTCATATCAGTCACAGCCACTGGTGCCCCCCAACTTACCTTTTAAAACACAGGCTTACATAGGGTAGTTTTCATTGAGACTCTGGTTGAGAATGTAGGGCCTGTAATTTAATCTAGAAAATTATCCCTTAGTTTCTCATCTCAACTTGAGTTTACATTTGCTTTTAAAGATTTTATTTTATTTTTTTATCAGACAGAGAGAGAGAGACAGAGAGAGAGAGAACAAACACAAATAAGGGAAAGGGGCAGGCAGAGGGAGCAGCAGACTCCCCATTGAGCAAGGAGCCCGATGCGGGACTCGATCTCAGGACCCCAGTATCATGACCTGAGCCGAAGGCAGACGCTTAATCGACTGGGCCACCCAGGCATCTCAAGTTTATGTTTTAGAATTGATCTTCCATTCTTGAATAATGACCACCCTTTCCTTGGCTTCATAAAAAACTTTTCAGGTACTGCTGACCTCAATGCCTTTTCACTAAGTGTTAGCATCCTTTGTTGGCAGAATTGCCAGATTAAAAAAAAAATATAGTCTACCTTATTCTGTATTTGAGAGCTTCTCATTTTAAAAATTGATGGATTGTTTATCTAATATTCAAATTTAACTGGGCGTCCTTTATTTGACCTGGCATTCCTATTCTTAGGGAAAGAAAAAAATGAAGTTAAAATTGTACATTTTGTAAAGTGGCCAGGAAAGAAAGAGATAGATATTGTAGCTGAGAATTTTGTGTTTTCTTTGTGTTTCCTTTGTCCGTGTGTGCCCTCACACTTCTGAGCTTCTATAATAATAGAGAGTAACTAGTGTTAATTTGAGGAAGGATTTTTTAACCGTGAGGATTTAAACTTGTTCAGTTTATAAGATGACTCTTCTTTATTTGAATATTCCAATTATAAACCAAATCCAAATTTTTATATGGTATTTGGTGCATATTTTATGAGGGTTAGATTAATCAGTTATATCAAAAGCTACGTTCCAACTTGAAGATTCAGATTTTCTGAATAGATACCTTCACCGCCCTCTCTCCGAGTCCAGAGACCAGTACTCATTAGGAAGAAGTTCAATGGCATCAAGAAAAGAGTCTGGGAATTGGGATATTTATGTCCTGTTCTCGGCACTGCCCCTGGAAAAGGGGCATCAGTCACAAGTCTCTGCTTTGTCTGTAAAATGAGGCAACTGGACTACATCTGTGTGTCTCATGGTGTGTATGTCCTAAGAACCTTCTTTATAACAGTTCTTCTGGGGTTAAGCAAGTTATATAAAACTGCAAACTTCTTTGGGATATCCGAACTATAACTACATTTTAGCAACACGAGTCTCAACAAGTAACGGCAACAAATTAACAGTGCAAAGTGTGCATACCCCAAACTTTTGGACAAACCCCGTTCTGAGCCATCTACCAACACTGCAGGGGCCACCTGGTGAACTCTGGGTTTGTCTTCTTCAGCTTTAACAGGCTGTGGGATCCCCAGCAAGGCCTGGCTTTAGTGAAATGCAACAATGGCTCATATTTCAGGAGATTGAGCTATTGTGGATCAAACTGTGCAGAGTGAGAAAACCTTCAATGTTCAGAGCATGCAGCCAGTACAGGGGGGCCAATGAGCCGCCTACTGATTCACTCACATACCATGTCAACTCCCCCAGAGTATCTTCTTTGACTGTTAGAAAGCCCGCATCAAGGTATGTGTATAATCTGCTCTTCTCAATTTCCTCTTGATTTTCTGATCTGATGAGGATGTTGCCATGGAAGGTTTGTGTTATAGTATATTCTCACTATATTTTAAATTTTCTTGGAGAGTCATGGCTCCTTCCGTCACTTCTCAACTTCTCTCCTTTGGCTCTCGCTAAATGCCTACACAGGGTCTCAGAAATGAAAATGTCAGTTTTATTCCCATTATTCTGATTCTAGTCTGGGGTATAGTCTCAATTCACATTTATGTCACACGAAAGTTTAAAAACCCGAGATCCTAATTTATTTTGTAGTTGAAATCCTTCTCTCCTTAAGTCTGTTCAAATGACTTTAGGCAGAAAATCATCAGCTTTTGAAGTCATTGATGTGGCTTCTGAGAAACGGGGCGGCTGCGATTGATGTCTCGTTCCCAAAATACCCAATCTTCTCAGAACATGGTAGAGAGCTGTGAGGAGGCGTCAGTGCCTGGATACAATGCTATGAGCTGAGTTATGTCCCCCCAGATTCACGTGCTGCAGTCCCAACCCCCAGTATCTCAGAATATGACTGTATTTGGAAATAGGGTCTTTAAAGAGGTGATTAAGTTAAAACAAGGTTACTAGGGTAGGTCCTCATCCAATATGACTCTTGGAGGTAATTAGGAAACGGAGTGAATGGAGGGAAGGCCACATGAAGACACGGGAGAGGCCACCAACTGCAAGCCAAGGAGAAAGGCCTCAGAAGAAACCAAACCTGCCAATACCTAGATCTTGGACGTCCGGCACCCAGGATTGTGAGAAAATAAATATCTGCTGTTTAAGCCACCCAGTCCATGGTATTTATTATCGTAGCCCAAACAAATGAAAACATCCAGGTGTCCCTGGAGGCAGAGTCCCACCGCCTTCCCACACACAGGTGCGCCATTGCCCTGTGAAGGTGGGCAGGGAAAGGCTCCCTGGGCTTCTCAACTCCTATGTGGATGTCATAATGTAGGCAGTCCCTTCCGCATGACTTCCAGAAGAATGATCCACGAATAAGCATCTTTATAAAGAAATAGCATCCAAATACACAGTGTGTATTTTCGCAGAAGCCCTCCATTGCCCACGAGCAATTCTTGTCATTTCCTGACAAGGAATATTACAGAAACAAAGCTGAGACACACTCTGCTGTGTGGAGCGGCTTTGGTTCAGCTGCAAAGCTAGACTCTCCCCCTCAGTCCTGAACTGGAATCGGCCGTGAATGATTACAAATGAAAATCTGTCACCGTTGAAGGATCTTATCTGCAACAAAAGGCAAGAACAAGTATTTCTTAGAATTCCTGTGTTCTAGCAGGTGGTTTAGGCACCTGGGCTCCTGAATGCTTTTTGGGGTGTTGTTAAGCATATTGCTTTTCTGGACTCCTTAGGAGAAAAATCACTTTAAGGAGAGAAGCTCTGGGCAGTGCCATGACGAGCTCCTGCCCAGACTCTTGTCTCGTGTTCCAACCCCAGTGCATTTGCTCAGTGGATTCAACCACCTCCTCCATTCTCCTCCCATTTGTCTAAATGCATTCAGCCTCTTGTTTAAGTTAACTTCATTTGTATATTTGTTTCTTGATCTGATTTAATTTGAACTCCTACTTAAACTTTAATCGGTTACAGAAATCATTTTTTCCCCTTGATGTTAGTGCTACAGAGGACTGTTCTAGCATACAGACACTGCAGACATAATTGCTGTTTTATCTAGACTGCAGTCATTGGCTCCACTCTTATTTCTATTCCTATGTTCATCCATCCAGGGACAAAGAGAATGCAAAATGTACTGTGACATCAGAGCTACAAAGGAAATCAAAATGCCTATTTACAGGTGAAAGGATCTTCCAGAGCTGCTGGAGACAGGTACAAATTCTGCCTCTGAACCCCCTAGCAAGCTCAGTAAGAAAGAAAACATATTCGCTGGCAAAGAGGACAGTGTAAGTGAAGGTGGGGGGGAGAAAGCTAGTTATGAACTGTATGACCTTGAGCACCTGAAGTCATGCCCCTGTGGCTCAGTTTCCTCCCAAGTTCAATGTGGATGATAGATGTAGCTTCTTTATACAGGCATGTGGTGAGGATTGAATCAGATGTGCCAGTATTAGCAAAGCATTTAGAACGGTGGCTGGCACCCAGTAAGCCCTGTTCAAGTGTTTTTAAAATAAAAAATAAAACAAATGCTGAGGAAATTTCTCAAGGAAATGTAAAGTTTCAGCCAGCACCTAATTTTATTTATTTATTTATTTATCTATCAGATTTATTTGTTTGGTTTTAGAGAGAGAAATAAAATCTATTTTTATTTATGTATTCATTTCTTTTTAGAGAGATTTATTTATTTCTTTTTAGAGAGAGATTTATTTCTTTATTATTTATTTTTATTAGACTTATTTGTTTTTATTAGATTTATTTATTTATTTTCATTCATTTATTTTAGAGCTCGTGAGTAGGGATGGGGGTTGGGGGGAGGGAGAGAGTCATTCACACAGTCTTCACACAGACCCTCCCCTGAGGGAGGAGCCGGATGTGGGGCTCGATCCCACAACTCATGAGACCCTGACCTGGGTGGAAACGAGAGTCAGACACCCAAGAACCCATCTGACTGAGCCACCCAGGCACTCCACCCCTCCCCCGTACCTAATATTAAAGGCTAGCTCTCCTCTGGGAGCTTCACCTTGTCGATAGGTCAGTGAGAGGCAAGAGGTTTCTCCACTGCAAACACATCTCTGGGACTCATGGCATGTTTTCTCGGCTCATCCTTCGAAAAGCACCGAGGCCAAAGTACTATGTTTCAAACCTGCCATGTTCTGATGATGAGGCTTTCACTCTAGATTTAAAAGAAATAGAGGGGCTCATTGCCTTCAAAAAAACCTTACCTAGGGTGCGTGGGTGGCTCAGTGGGTTAAGCTTCTGCCTTTGGCTCAGGTCATGATCTCAGGGTCCTGGGATCGAGACCCGCATCAGGCTCTCTGCTCAGCAGGGAGCCTGCTTCCCTCTCTCTCTCTGCCTGTCTCTCTGCCTACTTGTGATCTCTCTCTCTCTCTGTGTCAAATAAATTTAAAAAAAAAACAACTTTAAAAAAACCCTTACCTAAACATCACTTCTCTTATCTGGGTATTTCCATAAATTGTGCAGTGGGCACAGGGGGTGACAGTCTCTGCTGGGGCTTCGCAGGGAAACCCTGCTGGTAGCACTGGGGATTCAGTGTGGTCTTTGCCACTCTCGAGCAGACACACCGGCTTTCTTCTTGGGCTGTGCTCCCGGCTGCCTGGGTGGTCTTGGGCAAGTTACTTCTTTGGCTCCCCGGCTTCGCTGTCTGGACCTCTGCAATCTCAAAAAAGTGCTTTGAGAAAGAAGGAGATGATGCAAGTGCAGCAGTAACTCCATGAGGGATTACATAGTCAGGACCACGGAAAAGTAGAGACTCTGACTTTTGCCAGTTCAGTGACTGGGGCGAGCCTCCGGCTCCCAGTCTGTAACGGCTCCTTTCCCGTAGGTAGTGAGGATTAAACACAGGCGTGAACCGCAGAGATGAACATAGGTCTCCTGCTGTTATGCTCTATTCAATCTTCTATTAGGTAGTATACATAATACATTTTAATTATTTTAATTCAATGAGCACTTGGTGACTATGGCATATTTGGGGGGGCAGAAATGATTTCTCAGCACTGTTTTCACAAACAAAATGCAAATTATTCATACAAACTTTTCTTATCGTAGAAACAGTGCTTGTGCATTGTGTAAGATTAGAAAAAAGCATGTAAGCAAAAATACAGAATAAAAGCATACTTTCCCATGGCACAGATATTACCAGGGTAGCACCCTGGAGCATTTCCACCTGCACTTTTCCTAGGACGATATGTGAGCAATATTCTATGTATATTTAAGACTTCATATTTTCAAGCAGTTTTAGGTTCACAGAAGGATTGAGAGGAAGATATGAAGATTTCACATATACCCTCTCTCCCAGCACATGCATGCCTTCCTTCACTATCAGCATCCTCTGGGAGTGTGAACATTTGTAACAAAGGACGAACTTACAGTGACACATCATATCACCCGAAGTCTACAGTTTATGTGAGGGTGCGCTCTTGGTGCACATTCTGTGGGTTGGACAAATGTATGACGACGTGGGTCCACCATGACTGTATCATACGGAATATTTTCACTGCCCTAAAAATCCTCTGAGAGATATATATCTATATCTATATATAAAAGATTTCATTTATTTATTTGACAGAGAGAGAGAGAGAGAGACCACAAGTAGGCAGAGAGGCAGGCAGAGAGAGAGGGGGAAGCAGGCTCCCCACTGAGGAGAGAGCCCAATGCGGGGCTCGATCCCAGGACCCTGAGATCATGAGCCAAGCCGAAGGCAGAGGCTCAACCCACTGAGCCACCCAGGCAACCTGTAATACATTTTTGACGGTACAATACCATAGTGGACACGTTGTTTTATAATATGCTGTTTTTAGCTATCTTGGTCTTTATAGATCAATAAATTTGATCTCACCTAATACCATAAACACAATAAAATATTTCCATATGTCCTCATTTTGTTTTTTATAGCTCATTTGTCCAAATCAGTATCCAATCCAGAACTACACAATAGCTTGTGTTTCAAGGATTTTTTATTTGTGTCTCGATCATTCCTATATTGGTCTAGCTTCTGTACAGTAAAATGCACAAATCCTAAGTGTAAGTTCAGTGAGTTTTGACACATTTATAAACCTATGAAAGTAACGTGAAAATGAAGACATAAAATATTTCTCCATTTCCAGAGTTCCTCTGCACCCCATTTCAGTCCATTGCTCTTCCAGAGATAGCCACTGTTCTGATTTCTGTCATTTTATTGATTTATTTTTGATTGTTCTTAAACTTCATGTAGATAGGGTGATTCAGTATTTACTACTCCTTTGAGTCCGGCTTCTTTCACTGAACATTATGTTTTTGAAATACACCCATGGTGTGTGTATTAATACTCCTGTCCTTTTATTGCAAAGTAGAAATGCATTGTATCTATCAATATACCACAGTTTGTTTATTCTTTCTCTTATAAGATTTTATTTATTTGACAGAGAGAGACAGTTCAAGCAGGGGGAACTGCAGGCAGACAAAGAAGGAGAAGTAGGCTCCCTGCTGAGCAGGGAGCCCAATGTTTGACTTGATCCCAGGACCCTGGGATCGTGACCTGAGCTGAAGGCAGACACGTAACTGTCTGAGCCGTCCAGGCACCCCTGTCTCCACATTTGAAGTTGGGTTCTGTGGCTGCTTGACAATAGAAATCAGAAGCTTCTACTTCCCATCTCTTGGGACAGCTGTTCTTGGCATCCAGCCACCCTTCTGTGAGGAAGCCCACATGCACTATGGAGAGACCCCCACGGAGAAGTCCAGGCAGGGACTGACTCAGCCTCCAGCAGGATTCAATTGCTTTTTTAAAAACATCATTTCTTTTCAGTTTGATAATTTGAATTTTCTTTATTTTTTAGTTTACACATCTCTTGTAAAATCTACCATCATGTGACCTATTCATCTTTTTTTTTTTTTTTTGGATCAGCTTATTTAAAACAGTTGTTTTAAAATCTTTGTAGATTTCAGGGGTACCTGGGTGGCTCAGTTGTTTGGGTGAACAACTCTAGATCTCAGCTCAGGTCTCGATCTCTGGGTCTTGCTCTCAGGGTCATGAGTTCAAGCCCTGCATTGGGCTCCATTTTGGCAATGAAGCCTACTTAAAAAAAATAAAAAATAAAATCCTTGCGGATCTCAGTAGCGGATTCATTAGTAGGTCTGTCTTAAGTGAATTTCCTTTTATTCATTATGGGTCAAACTTTCCTACTGTTTACATACATTACGAATTTTTATTCTATACCGGTCATTGACGAACACTGAAATATGATCTTTGTTCTTTCTTCTTCTTTTTTTTTTTTCCCTCAGAGGGTACAAGAACTTTCTTCAGCCAGGCAGCCACGCCTGTCCCTTTTGGTTCCACTGACTTCGAACTGGGCCAGGGCTGCGCTGCAGCTTGTGGTTAGTTTATGTCTGATTTCAAATATGATTTAGGGGATTTAACTTTGTCCTTCAGCTCAATCCCCCACTTTCTTTACTACTGTTGCTACAACGAGGGACAAATAAATCCTTTTGATCCTCCCAGAATTTGAACTTGAAGAGGTTTGATTTTTAGCTTAGCTGGTTACGATTCCCATATGGAGTCAAATTTTGCAGGGGCCCTGGGATCCGAGTACCATGAAATGGCTAAAATTTTGTCTTTTAGCCCTGTCCTCATAATGATTTCTGCAACTTTCTCAGAAAAATGTCTTGGGGATGGGGAGTGGGGGAGTATGTTGGCCTCAACAATGATTTCACACTTTGAGCTGTTACAGATTTCACCTCCTTTTGCTGGCTTCACTGTTGCCAAAGCATGGCTGGTTTCTCCCCACACCTCCTGCTTCCTTCCGTGACAAGCATACTCTTCCCCATATCTGCAGTCTGGTTGGAATTTGCCGCTAGGTGTGGAAGCATCTGCAGCTCTTTGGTCGTCTCTCTCCGGAATTTAGCTCATTAAAGCTTTTTTTTTTTCCACCCCCTGCATTCATCCACTGCTTTTTGATAGCTTTATAGAAAACTGTTTTTTTCTTTTTCGTTGTTACCATGGGAATGATGGTCTTGTGCACCATTCCACATTCTAATCAGAGGCAGAACTCCCCCAACAACTTTAGAGCATTTATTCATTTCTGATTATAAACTTTGGGATCCGTTCTGTGATTTAGCAGGTTTGTCTTAGAGGATTCCTTTAAATATTAAGCAGGCAGTAGAAGAGTATTGGATATGCAATTGGAATTTCTGAACCACCAAATCTACCACTTAGGAGTTTGTGTGAGTCTCTGCATGTTGTTCCCAAGGGATAACGTGATTGACAGCGAGGTATCAACCGACACAGGCAGAGGATGCAGATGCCTTTAATGGAAGTGAAGAATGAATGGTGAGGGCTGTACCAACTTGGAGACTCAGTGGCATTCTCCCTTTTGGAGGTCAATTCTCATGGCTTTAAAATTCCTGGAACAATGCTTGTCAGTCAGGAACACACCCTGTCTGTGGAGAGGCTCTCCTTAGGCAGGTTTTTCAGGAAGCCCAGTCTGGGTCACAGAAGAGGCCATTCGGCCCCTCTGGCCTTGACGTGCCTCTGACTATATAGAGAAGCACCAGTCATTTTCAGTCCGTGCTATGTGCTCACCTGCTGCACGGGGGAATCCAGGCAAAACCTTAAACTAACCCTCTCAGTTGTCCTGAGGATGTCATTTGCTTTTTATCACTTTGGGTGCACTCTGGTTCTCAAGTCCTTCTGGGAACATGCAGGGTGTGCAGAATCAATGATTGCTTCTATCACTCCAGGAAATCTGATCATCTGACAGAGAAATGGGCTTAAGGTCTTTCCTTTCCTCTCCTCTCCTCTCCTTTCCTTCTTTCCTTCTTCCCTTCCTTTCTTAAAGGGTGTGGGACAGAGGAAGAGGGAGAAACAGAATCTTAAGAAGGCTCCATGCCTAGCGTGCTGCCTGATGTGGGCTCAGTCTCAGGACCTTGAGATCACAACCTGATTTAAAATAAAAAATTGAGCTCTTAACCCATTGAGCCACCCAGGTGCCCCAGGCTTCAGGTCTTTCTTAAGTCTTGTCCTGACACACAAGTAAGATATTTAAACTCTCTGCATCTAATTGCATATGTTAAATATGTGCAGGTTTTGTATATTATATCTCATAAAGCTATAAAAATAAACTCTATTAGCATCAGGTTTCTCACAAATAAGGTGAATTAGTAGTGATATGTAACTCACTGCTAGTGATAATAAGGTAATAGGTGTGTACTTGCTTTGAAAAATGTAAGGTACTAATCAGATTGGGATGTAAGGAGATTTTATAAGGCTTTTGGGTTTGGATGTGACACAATGATTGCATTACCCATTTGTAAACCCTATTATGTAAACGAAGGTATTAGGTAATTATATTAAGAGATTTGGCTATTTCGAGCTCTTAGAAGTAGGGAGCAGTTCCTCTCTATTCATGAGAAGACACTGAGTGTCAGGGATGTAGGAACAAATGTAAAGTGAGTAAAGGGAGAAATTTGATTTGGTCCTTTTGCCAAAGGCTTTGGTCTGGTAAGGTGATTTATTTTATACTTTAAGTAATTGGAAACTACTGAAGGATTTTAATAGAGGAGTTTGATATTCCCTAGCTTTTTCCCCTAAGACTCAATGCTCTTCTCATTTGTCTCTGTGCTACACTTAATCTTTCTACATCTTTCAGTAGAAATATTTTAGAGCTAAATTAACTAGTTTAATTATATTTCATATTGATAAATGTTTGATATGGTTATGTTTTGGAATTTGTACCTTTACCCATCTATAATACATCTCCAAAGTCCTTATTTTGTAAAGTCCTATTGAGATGTATTTTTATTTTGAAAGAAGACATACAAATGTTAACAGGTTTGGGAAAAGGGGCTCAATGTCACTAAACAGGGAAATGCAAATCAAAACCACAATGAACTATCACCTCACGCCTGTCAGGGTGGTTATTACTTAAACAAACAAACAAAAAAAAACCATGAAAAAACAAAAGGTGAGAGTTGGGAGGATGTGGGGAAGAGGGAACACTTGTGTATTGGTGGGCATATAAACTGTTGCTGCCACTGTGGAAAACAGGATGTAGTTCTCCTCGAAACCTTAAAATAGAACAGCCGTATGATCTGGCAATTCCACTCTGGATACATATCCAAAGAAATTAAGTCACTATCTTGAATAGATATCTGCACTCCCGTGTTCACGGCAACATTATTCACGATAGCTAAGACACGGAAGCAACCTGAATGTCCATCAACAGATGAAGGCAAATGTGGTATATACATAAAATGAAATACTATTTAGCTTTAAAAAAGAGGGAAATCCTGTCATTTGCAAAAACCTGGATGAACCTGGAGTCCATTATGTGAGGTGAAATAAGCCAGGCACAGAAGGTTAAATGCTGCGTGATACCACTTAGCTGAAGAACGTACATCAGAGTGGCAGCAAGTGGAAAGGTGGTTGCCAGGGACTGGGGGGAGGAGACACAGGGAAGCATTAGTCTAAGAGAACAAGGTTTTAGTTATATAGGATGAACAAGTCCCAGAGATCTGCTGTGCATATAGGGAACAGTACTGTGTTGCATATTTCAAAATTTGCTAGGAGGATAGATCTTATATTAAGTGTTCTTAACACACACCAAATTGGTAAAGAGGGTGCAAGGAAACTTTTGGAAGTGATGGACATGTTTATGGCAAAGATTGTGGTGACGGTTCCACGGGCATATACTTATCTTCAAACTCACCAAGTTGTATGCATTAAATATGTACAGCTTTCGGTATCTCAATCATACCTCAATAAAGTGATTAGAAAAAAAAAGAAATGCATTTATTTTGCAAGTTGCTTTCCGGCATCACCATAATGACCACCCATAGAAGCATTTCAAGGGCTCCATCTTCAAATAAGTTAAACTCTGATATTTATTTATTTGTTTATTTATCTATTTTAAAAACATTTTATTTATTTGAGAGAGAGAGGGCAAGCACGAGTAGGGGAAGGGGCAGAGGGAGAGGGAGAACTAGACTCCCCACTGAGCAGGAAGCCCAACTCAGGGCTCGATCCCACGACCCTGGAATCATGACCTGAGCCTAAGGGATATGCTTAACTGACTGAGCCACACAGGCACCCATAAACTCTGATATTTATACTGAAATAGATACAGGAACTGGAACCATAATATTACATGTTGATTCACATATACGAATATATGCTTATATAGAAAGGCCATTGTTAGATGTGGTCAGTTCTTAGATTAGTCCCTCTGCTTCAGGAGGTTACAATCTCTTAGAGACTGGTGTGAGATGTGACTAGGTGAGTCACAAGTAGGGCCAGGGTTGAATTTTGTGGCAAATGCATCCCAGAATATTTTCATTCTTTTGCAAATATGTTTCAAATTAAGAATAGCAGAGGGTAGAGTTTAACAGGCAAGGAAAGCTTTATTCAACGCTGTTGCAGTAGGGGAGAAGTGCCAGAACTAAAGTCTGAACTCAACTCTTGAGACAAAGGCTGGGAGAGTTTTGAATTGCCGGGATATGGAGGGATTCCTTCGTGTTTGCTAATTGGTCTTGCCCAAAGGAAAAGTAAACTTTCTCTTATCTTCACTACAGAAGGTCATTTTACTTGGAGCAAAGTGCCCATCCACGTTGGGCTCCTTCATTCTCCTGGAAACTGGGAGACACCCTTTGATGTTAACATTTCAAAAAGATGGCTCTCAGCTCCTAGATTGAAAAATGGGCAAGAGGTCTTTAAAAGGATTTACAGGGGCACCTGGGTGGCTCAGTGGGTTAAAGCCTCTTCCTTCGGCTCAGGTCATGATCCCAGGGTCCTAGGATCGAGCCCCGCATCAGACTCTCTGCTCAGCGGGGAGACTGCTTCCTCCTCTCTCTCTGCCTGCCTCTCTGCCTACTTCTGATTTCTGTCTGTCAAATAAAAAAAAAAAAATCTAAAAGGATTTACATATCGAAGGGGCAGAGAAAGAAGTTACAGGTTTTTAAAAGAAAACCCTCAGAGGAGAGGGAGGTCATCACCCTGAGTCAGGAAGAAGCCGGGCTAAAGTTTAATCAAACTGAAAAGGACCTTTTGGGTCATCTGGATGCTTGGAAGTTTTCAACCATGTTGTGGTCCCATTTAATGTCAATTCAATAATAAGATAACAAAATGGCATTTCATAGAACTTTACAGTTTGCAAAATATTTTCCTACATCCCATTTCTTTTTATCTTCACGCCATGAATAATGTATAATTGTTATATCCCATTTATATATGAGAAACTTGATTCTCAGAAATGTTGAATGAATTAACAGAATCATGGTCCTGGTAGATGGTAGAGGAGGTATTTTAAGGCATCTGACTCCTCTGCCCTTTCCAACCTGAACTTCTTATTTAAGGGAAATCTGTGATAAATTCTTCAGACAAACGAAGGAGAACAATTGCTCTAACATTATATTTTTTGATTTGAGATTCCTGCGTTTTGTTTCTTTAAATTGTAATGATATAGTAGATTAGTAGATAAGCAAAATAGATAACTACTATTAACTTTGGATGAGAAGTAAAGTCAGGTCAATTCCCTATTAGAAATGAGTTTATGACTGTGTAAGAACATTATATAGAAAAAGTAACTCATGAAAGCCAATTTTTATTTGCTACATATATCTAATCTAATTTCTCCTTATTCTCATTAAACATTTCCTGGAGTTTTTAAAGTTTCTTGCTCAGAAATCTCCAATGGGATATGCCCTAAAATTTTAGCACAAATAAAAGAAGATGGGGACTTTTATTCAGGTGTGAGTTTTAATTTCATGAGCTATTTAACAGCTTCCAAATGGAGTTTCTCTGTAGCCAGAATCAAATATAAAGATTTTCTTTGCCACGGTTTCAACTTAATTTGAAAATGATTTGGGTGACGGAGAGAAGGGTTTATCTAAACACTACCGTCTAGACTGTCTTGACAAATTTCCACCGGGTTTCTAAGTGTCTTTTTGCTCACTAGCAGCATCAGACCACTCCCTGCGTGCAGCGCTGTCATGGTCTGAACAGTCCTCCCATTTTATGCATTGAGCATGTACTCACTTGAGATTTTCTACCAGTCCTTTATGCCTCCTCCTCATCATTCTTCTCTTTTGAAATTTACTGCAGTTTTGATTTCCTGCCATGGTAATGGGTTTATCTTTTATAACTGTGAAGATGAGTGCTTTCATTTGGAGAAAGTCTACGGCATTCCTGTCGGTCTGGGGATAATAGCTTAGAAGTGCTATTCTTCGAGTTTCTTAACTATGTCAATAGTTCAGGACACCTTGTCATCTATTTCACAGGGTCCGACGGTGTTTTCAATTCCTACAATACAGGTTTGGAATGTTATTGAGGCAAACAGCTCAGCAAGTTTTACAATTGGGTACAGAAGAGGATGGCATCTATAATTACAAAGGTTGGTTGAAAAGGGAGGATGGGGCAGGTTCAATGTGTTCAGTGTTATATTCTGGCATCAGTATGATGATAAAAATTTGAAGCTGAAAGGTATCATCTAGTGACAATTGTAGCAGATCTCAACATGGTTGTGTGTGTGGGTTCTCTCTCTGCCCTGGCATATGGCAATGTCCTGAGACATTTTTTGGTTGTCATGCTAGAGGAGGCATACTGGCATCTAGTGGGTAGAGGCCAGGGATGCTGGGAGACATTCCCTTATGCACAAAAAAGGCCACACAACAGAGAATTGTCTAGTTCAAAATGTTAAGTGCTGAGGTATGTGCTGTATTTTGTTTTTTAAAGATTTTTTTTTTTTTAAATTTCAAACAGAGATCACAAGTAAGCAGAGCAGCAGGCAGAGAGAGAGGGGGAAGCAGGCTCCCGGCTGAGTAGAGAGCCCGATGCAGGGCTCGATCCCAGGACCCTGAGATCATGACCTGAGCTGAAGGCAGAGGCTTAACCCACTGAGCCACCCAGGAGCCCCTCTGCTGTATTTTAATACTATTTTGATTACCCTATTACAAGTAGTGCTTACATTACTTCCCAGTACCTGATATTTTTTCCTTGTTTATTTTTCATTGCGTGTTTCTCCATCTTGACAGTGTTGGTTGGCCACCTCCATTTCTTCATCACACTGATCAATGCTCAGTTAAAATGTTCTTTAAAAGGGAAATTATTTCTGTTTCATTAAGGTTTTTTTCTTGAGGTTTTATCCTGTTCCTTTGTTCATAGAATATTCCTCTGGTTCTCTGCTTGACTCTCTGTGTGGTTCTGGACTCTCTGTTCATTAGATAAAACAACCAACTACCCCAGTCTTGAAGGAGTTAGTACCTCCTGTGGGATATTAACCTTATCGTTCAAATCTGCCCTAGTTCTTGGTTGTCTTTCAAACATTTGTGATTGTCCAAGCAGCCTATTTTTAGTGGCTTCTAGTAGTTGAGGGCGTGGAAAGACCTGTCCGTGTCCCCAAGGGGTGGCATGGGGGAGAATCTAAGTGGGCGCCAAGATTCAGGCTGATTGAAAACCAGACTTTCAGACAGTAGTTTTAAAGTATGCAAATATATACTACTCTGGGACCGCAAGTGTAAGCCTTGTTGGCCACCAAAGCCAGGTGAGAGCGGTGTCCCCTGGTGGCAGCCACAAAAATGGGGGCCTCGGGCATAAAATCAGCGCCTCTGTGTTGAAGTTGAGGCCTCAGATCTAAGACTGGGCACCAGAGGTAAAACGCGGCACCCCATATAAAAATAGGACGCCTGGGTGGCTCAGTGGGTTAAACCTCTGCCTTCGGCTCAGGTCATGATCTCAGGGTTCTGGGATCGAGGCCTGCGTTGGGCTCTCTGCTCAGTGGGGAGTCTGCTTCTCCCTCTCTCTCTGCCTACCTGTGACCTCTCTCTCTCAAATAAATAAATAAAATCTTAAAAAAAAAAAAAATAGGACGCCCTCCTGACATAAAACCCAGCACCTGACGTAAAGCAGACACCTGGTGTAAAACCGGGCATCTGACGTAAACCCGGCACGTAAAAACGTGGCACTAACGCCGCACGTAAAATCTCCCCTCCGCAGGCCACGGCCGCTGTGGAGGGAAAGTGCAAAGATGGCGCCCACCAGTGTCGGGGGGCGGCGGGGGGGGGTGGGGGAACACACCTCAACAGGCTTCCAGACTCCAGTCGAACCAGGTGCCTGCCCCTCACATCCTCGCTCCAAGACGAGAAAGGAGCCTCAGCCACGCGGAGTCCCGGCTGCCCCGTCGCGGCTTCTGCGCTGGACCCGGCCGGTGAGTCTGAGCGCGGCCTGTGCAAACTGTTTTTCACATCTGTGAGGTCTGAGTCTGTCTGCTGGACGCGAGCCTGGTTGGTTTCCAAAGCTGGAGGTTATGGGGAGTTGTCTCTCAGGGGCAGGTCTTCAAAGCTGGGAGTTCCCGATGTGGGACTCAAAGTCTTCACTCTTCCGGGAGAAGCTTCGGTTTTGAGTTCAAAAGGGCTTATTGGGTCTCTGGGTGGGGTGAGGTTGGAGGGTTTACAGAGAGATTCCCTCCCGGGTTCTCCTCCGACTTTTGGGTCTATGTGGTCCTTTGCTGAGGCACAGGAGTCCTTCAGCCACTTTTGGGTCCCCTCCCCCCCCCCCCCCCCCCAAGAGGACGTTGTTCTATAGGTAGCTGCAGATCTGGTATGTTCGTGGCAGGAGCTGAATTTAGGATCCTCTTATGTCACCGTCTTGAAAGGGAACCATCTTAAGATTTTCTTGAATATTCTATGTTCCACTGCTGTTGTTTCTTTTAACAAGAGAGGAAACTGAGGACAAAAGTGGGCCAAAAGGTTATAGACCAACGTGGTGGTAGTTAGGTGTCAATATACTGGGATCTTTTTTTTTTTTTTTTAGATTTATTTATTTATTTATTTGACAGACAGAGATCACAAGTAGGCAGAGAGGCAGGAAGGGAAGCAGGCGCCCTGCTGAGCAAAGAGCCCGATGCGGGGCTCCATCCCAGGACCCTGGGATCATGACCTGAGCCGAAGGCAGCGGCTTTAACCCACTGAGCCACCCAGGCGCCCCAATATACTGGAATCTTAATTTGCAAGTCAGTGTCCCATCCTGCTCGTGTTTGATTCCCTTTGAGGGACGCAATTTTGTCCTCTGGTTTGTTTTTAAATGTAGAAATCAAGAGAAACAGGCAGCTTCTCATCTGTATTCCTAATGTTTCAAGAGACTCTCATATTTCTTAGCAATATTTTCCCGATAGCATTAAATTAGATGCCTGGTACAAAAGAACTGTACCCAGTTCTCCACATCATGTCCATCATGTCCTATTAGTGGTGATAGGAAAAAAAAACAAAACTACAGGAGAATGAAAACTTTGTAACAATTATGGAGTATGTAAATATTCTCATAGACTCTGGATAAATTGCTCTAAGAAATTTATAGAAATGGTTTGTAAATATCACAATTCTTTTTTTTTCCTACTTTAATCAGACATCATAATTTATGTGCTATGCTAGTACACCTCAGCTTGACTTTGACTTTTGGTGATCCATACTTGTTGATGAATTTCTGGAATCTTGCTAATGTCTATCTTAATTACAACTCCCAGAAAACATTTTTTTTTTCTCCATATGATGTGTGTAATCAGAATTTAGTAGTCTGCAATGGGTTATCTCTTTTGAAGTGAGCTAGTAAGGTGTGGCTTAACTCACCTTTACTGTGGAATCAGCCAGTAATATCCAGCTTAAAAACTTCCTAAAAACAGAGAGGGATCCAACCTCCATTCTGGATAAAATCTTTCTGTTTTAACTTACATGTTTATTTTATATTACATTTTCTTAGTGTTTTGTGACTTACAAAACATTATTGCTTTTAATCTTTATAGCACTTTCTTAGGTATGTAGGGAAATATATTCCTAATTCCGTATGCTTTCTACTACATCATACAAAGTCATCTCTGAATAGCCCCAACAGACTGTAAGCTTTTGTAAGGCTGGAAGCACATTTTATACTTCTTTGCATCACATCAGTGCCCTTAATAGGAAAAAGTAAACGTGTTTTTGTTGATTTATCCATTGTAAAAATTTAGTACAGGGGAACTCAAAATACCTAGACAACATGCCAGATTTGGCAAACTCTTTTAGGATTAAGCAAATTCTAAATTTTTAGTACCCCAGTCAGTCAATTCCCAATGTGTATTTGAGATGTGAAATTCATAGAGTTAGTATGAAATATAAGTTTCTCCATGCCTGTTTAAAGTTTAGCTTTATTTCATTTCCTGAAACTTGGTCTGTTCTTATAATGTTGAAGGTAAAATTATAGAGAAATCATTATATTATTTACAAATATAAAGAAATGCAAGAATTGGCTGCCATCTAGACTCTC
Organism: Enhydra lutris kenyoni; assembly: GCF_002288905.1. Lineage (NCBI taxonomy): Eukaryota > Metazoa > Chordata > Mammalia > Carnivora > Mustelidae > Enhydra > Enhydra lutris. The sequence continues at coordinate 11,460,375 of NW_019154114.1, forward strand.
CAGGAATTGCCTTTATTATTATTTTAAAAATTTCATAAGAACATATGAGTGTATGACGAGACAGTCTATTTGGAAATATCAAGCAAAGGACCAATGCTGTCAGTTTTTTCATTGTCATCTAGCATTTTTACACAGATAAAATTTTTAGCCACTGAAAATATTTCACCACATGTGAAAGCACAGTGTTGAGTGGCATAGGAATAAAATGATATGGTTCTGAGTCTTGATTGTGATATTAAGCATTTGTCCAAATCTCTGCAACTCATGATAATTATACATATTTCACATGATACTTATAAAAATTAAATGAGATTATATGATTGTACTTTGTAAATGGAAAGGTGTTACAAAACGTTAACTATGATTTGTTGGAAGTTTGGGGAATGGTCAGCAGTATTTTGCATAATAAGTTACTCCAAGACTTACTGGTGTGAAAAAAATGATTTTATTTGCTTGTACTTTCATGGCTGAGGAAATTTGGAAATGGTTTGACTGGGCAGCTCTTGATGGGGTCTGTTGTGCAATTGTGATCACATGTTGACTATCCTTGTAATCATCTAAAGACTTGAATGACAGGATGTTCTGGATGGGTCACTCACATGACTGGGAACTGAAGCGGGTGGTAAGCTAGAACTGTAGCCGGGGCTGTAAGAGCTTCTTTCGTTACTCCTCCTCTTCAGTGTGGTGGTTTCAGGGTAGCCATTTATTAAATGAATTCCCTAGGATGAGTGTCCCAAGAAAGCCAGATAGAGGCTTTGGAGGTCCTGCGGCGTCATTTAGTCTTCATCTGCTTGGTTACAAGCAAGTCACTAATGTTTAAGAAGGGAAGATAAACTTCCCATCTTTCAATGGGAGGAGTATCAGTGATATCACAGACATGTTTTAAAACCACCTCTTGTAATTAGAAAATTCCGAGTAGAGAGAGAAATTAAGTGGGCATGTTTTGGAAAATGAGTTAGACCATGTATTTACAAAAATTTTTAAAGAATATTTTCCTCTTCCTAATTATATTCTATACCAACATTATTTTGATGATTCGGCGAAAGTGGTGGTGGGATTTCTCAAATTTTAGAGAGATCCATCTTGTTCTCTAGGAAAATCCTCTATGTCCCATTATTTGAGGGGATGGCCTATCCCTGGATATCTTCTTTGTTGCTTAATAGGATGCAGAGTTGTTTTTTGTAGTTTCATTTGATTCATTTATTTGAGCTTCATGGCTTTGCCATTTTCAGGAATTCTGTAATCAATAGGCAAATATTCCTAACCTTTTGGCAGTTTAATAACCAATGACTCTATACTATTATTAGCTTGTATCTCTTTCAGAGGCCAATTATCCCAGCAGGTGATTAGGTTTTATCTCAGGCATCCCAGGTGGGGATTTTCCCAGCCTGCTTTGTAGCAATCCCCAAGGTACCTCACAATCACATCTTCTCTATCTGGCACTCCTATAAACTGGCTGCCAGGTGCAGTTCACTCTTCCAGAGAAGGATTAGCTTATTTGCATCCATATGTGCTTTGTCATGTAGAAGGATTGGCAGGGAAAGTTGCTGGTGGTACAATTCCTGCCCCCAGGTGAAGCCAAACCTCTCACTGTGAAGTCCAGTGGGCATATTTTGAGGCGGCTGCCTGCCAAAGAGAAGGCTCTGTTGTTGCATTGTTCGCAGCAAAAAGCAAATCTTTTCTGTAAGAGCCTCAGAATTTCCAGCATTGGGTTAAGAAAGTTGAACGAAGTGTGTGTTTCATGGAAGAATAGAAGATAGCTAGCATATCTTCTAGTGACATGTGGGGAATAATGTTTGTGTGATTGTTGTTATTGTATTAAATTCATCCCCTTTAGTCAGCCTTCTTGTTAGAGCTTTTCTGATTCTTTTTTTTTAAAGATTTTATTTAATTTATTTATTTATTTGACAGACAAAGATCACAAGCAGACAGAGAGGCAGGCAGAGAGAGAGAGGGAAGCAGGCTCCCCGCCGAGCGGAGAGCCCGATGCGGGACTCGATCCCAGGACCCTGAGATCATGACCCGAGCTGAAGGCAGCGGCTTAACCCACTGAGCCACCCAGGCGCCCAGCTTTTCTGATTCTTGAGAGCCCCTGTCACTGGACCCGTGTGGCAATAGGTTCTCATGGCATCTTAGAAAGTACATGCCTGCCACCATGAGCTGCCTGGGACAATTTCCGCAATATCTGGGTAGAAGGGAGAGATTTCAGAATGCAGATGCTGCCACAAAACAATATACGGTGCTGGTTACCTTATATTGATTTTACCAAAAATGTTCATAGCGACCGCTCTCTGACATTACTTACTATGGTGAAGTCACTTACTGTGGCAGGAAGAGTTCAGGCACAAGATACTATCTGATTTGATTTCAAATTCCTATAATTCCTGAAGGTGCGACCTACGGCAAGTCATGCAATATCTCTAAGCCTTGGTGTTCTCAACTGTAAGTTGGAGATGATATGATAGATTTGTGAGGTCATTGTCAACATTCAATGAAGTACAGTGCTCATTGGTCAAATGAATTTTGATGAAATCAATTGACTGTATGATAAATGATCCCAGGTTGTGGCAGAGGGCAAAGTGTGGTTGGAAATAACTCATTCGAAATCTTATCATCTGACTCAGTAGAAATACTCATTTTAAATTAAACCCTGGCTGTTTGGACTAAATAAAATGAACTTTCATTTTTCAGTCTACTTGAGAATAATTTGTGTTGTTTATTGGATTAGTCAGGAGTTGGTCAGGAGAAAGGAAATTACTTCAGGTATTTCAAACCAGAAGGAAATTAATACAGGGGATTAGGGGCTTTCAAAACAAATGGAAGGGGTAAGGGAGAAAACATTTGTAATAAGTTCAGGAATTTCAAGGTATCTCTGCCAATGAGTCCATTTGCCCACATCCCTGAAGTTGGTGATATGCAGGAGGACACTTTGAAAGGCTTGGAAAATTGCCTCACCTGCCATTTGCTGAAACCTTCACTTTGCCCCACCATTGCTTCATGGGAATTGTTGGCTCTTTCATTTTCACCTTCCAAATCTCTGTGGTGTGCCCCTCACTTTGGTTTAAAGGACAATGACACTGATAAATATCTCATGGATAATTTGTGTATGTGGATTAGTATCTGATTGAAAATAACTTTGTAAACTTGAACATACTGTGTTATGGATTTTTTTCTAGAAGACAAGCTTTGCTTCATGAGATTCAGCCTTTAGAATAATTTAACAGGGAAATAGTAAACTGATTTAAGAAAATATAGGTGGATACAAATTCAATTTGGATTACAACCTCTCTGAATTACTGCTTTATAATGGACAGTGAGCTGTTTTCCAAAGCTTTGCTCTGGGTGGGATTGTTGAGGAGACACAGTGTGCTTATAAGGCCAAGCTGCTGGTCTCTCTGAAGGGTAGATTCTCTGGATCTTTAGCTCCTGGGCTCTACTTTTATAGAAAAATTGTTAGGTAATTAGCTTTGAGCCACTAACTCAGATCCAGCAGGCATATGAACTGCTTTGCAATCCATGTTGATTGTTTGATTAATTGACAATATGGTACATTGAATCTATAATAGAGTGAGAAGAAGCCATAAAAAACTCTACCACTCCAGGCCTTTTTTCCATTCAGGGAGTGCTCTCTGTAAATAGGGAACCAGGATATTCTCTTTTCAACTTTGATGAAAAAGATTTTCTAATGTACTTGTGCTGAACTTTGGGGGTTGGAAAGATGAATGCTTTAAGGATTGGTACCCTTTGTGGAAAATTCTGTACCCATGTTTAGACAAAGCTCCCTCCTTTTTGAGCAGCCTGGCATGTTTTTTTGGTGCATTCCAACTGTGTTCTTCCTTGTGCCTCCTTCCTTAAATGTAATGACCAGGTATAGACACCATTGTGTTCTACCTTATCCTCTGAGGACATTGTCCCTGTCTCCATTCCCTGATTTCCTTTCTGTAACTGCATATCCATAATGTATCAGTTATATCCTTGGATTGCCCTTGAAGTGCCAAAAAAACTAAAGGAAGCAGACCTTTGTCATAGTGAAACTGTAGTCCCATATAATTGGGCTGGAAGTAGTGATTGCAAATGAAATTTTGAACGAGGAAGCTGTGGAACTTTTTTGGGTATTTGTCTTCAAGACATTTGAACCATCTTTAAAGCTCTATTAATCAGTCCTCCTTTCTATCCCAGCCCTGACTGCTGACCCTGAGCTGGCAGTAGAAGTTAAGCCCTTCTGTGGAAGTGATTTAGTGTTACTTCTCTGTGGATAAAGACCCAGAATCATGGATAAAGACGAAGAAATGGCAATCTGATGTCACTTACAAAGCAGAAGTTAAAACAAAGTCATTAATGGTAGATAATGTTTTATGTGTATCCTATATTGAGTAGAGGCAGCTGGTGTTCTAAAAAGGGTAGATTTTTCTTCATATGTGTAAATGTGTGTGTGTGTGCATGTGTGTATAGCTTTTATATATATTGTCCACAGATTTTCAGAATGTTAAAGAAAATAAGTTTGGAACAATACTGTCATTCTTACCTATTTTGCTTTCCTTTGAGAGTTTATTAGGCAGTTACCATATTTTTATTTTTATTTTTATTTATTTATTTATTTTTAAAGATTTCATTTATTTATTTGACAGAAATCACAAGTAGGTGGAGAGGCAGGCAGAGAGAGAGGGGGAAGCAGACTCCCTGTTGAGCAGAGAGCCCGATACGGGCTTGATCCCAGGACCCCAAGACCATGACCCGAACCGAAAGGCAGAGGCTTTAACCCACTGAGCCACCCAGGCGCCCCAGCAGTTGCCATATTTTAAAATGTGATCTATATTTGTAATATGACAGATTCAGATTTTGGGCTCATGAGAACTCCCTAAGAACATATTTGGCAAAGGGTGTCCACTTGCCTTCAGTGTCCATGAAAGGAATGAAGCAAAGTAGCAGGTAATGGGGCAGTTGTGATACATGTAACATGTTTGTTACTGGTCAGAGTGGTGTTGAGGAAGAATTAGAGGGAAAAGGAACAAGCAGTCTTTACTCTGCCCCTACTCTTCTTGCAAAGCATTGTATTCTCATCTCTTTCCAACTTCCTGCACTTGTGCATGTGCTTGTTTTTCCTGCTAGGTTATAATAACCTTTAAAGAAACCTTAGTTCATTTTTTTCCCCTCAAAGCACCTAGTGGTGCTCCTTGAATACATTTTAATAACCCAGGAGGTAGACTTAATTATTTGTAATTCTTAGGCTAAATGATGAGTGTGCTTTGTAAACCACCATTGGTAGCGAGAAAATTCAGGTTATTGGGTTATCACTCTCAGTTGAATGTGGCTTGCAAAAAGATATGTCCAAATCCTAATTCCTAGAAACTGTGGTTGTGATTTTATTGGGAAAAAGAGTCTTTGTAGATGAAATTAAGGTAAGGATCTTGAGATATAGAGATCAGCCTGGATTATCCAGGTCGGCTCTAAATGCAGTAAGTTTCCTGTAAGAGACACGTGAGGGAGATTCCAAGAGAGAAGAGGGGGAGGCAGCATGACCATGGAGAAGGGATGTGGCCACAAGCCAAGGAACAACATTATGGCAGCCACTGGAAACTGGGAGAAAGACATGGAATGGATTATCAGCCCATGATAGTACCCTGAGGCAGTGTAGTCCTGCTGGTATTTTGATTTTGGACTTTTGGGCCCTAGGACTATAAGAGAACAAGTTTTTGTTTATTTACCAAGTTTGCCACTGCCCTAGGAAACTAACACACCTTAGTTATTTCTGGACAAGTTCACTAGACACTACCCTCCCTGTATCTGGAGCACATGGGAGGCAAGGTCCTGCCCTAGGTTTCCTGATGTTGCTTTCTTAAATGCTTAATAACCCTATGCTGGAGGGCTTCTCCTTGGCATATAGATTCAGGGGCAGTGAATACATGTCCTGCCTGAAATCAAAACTATAGTTGCTGCACTGTCCAGAGAACAGCTGAGCCCAGGAGTTGAGGGTCAGGCAGGGTAGGTGCTGTTGTTAAAACCTCCTGCTTTTTTGAACAATCTGCCAGAACCCTACATTTACTGTTGTTCAGAATTGAATTCCTATAGGGAGACAAGGTACTCTTAGACGACAGAGACTGTTTCAAGATAACAGCCAAACACAGTGATGACAGTGCAATAGAGAAGGAAATCATAGGGAAGGGAGTGTTTGTATGTAGACAAATACTTTCTGGAGGAAGTAAGTCTTGAGCTGGACTGTGATGAAAAAAATAGAGGGTTTGAATAAGTGGCGTGTGGAAAGGAATATATTTTAGGTGGTAGCACAGAAGAAAGAATAAGCAGAAGGGATGGAAACTGGTGATTGCTTGAAGGGAAGACCAGGAGAACCATGTTCTAGATGTGCTAGAGTGTTCAGTTTGGGTTTATTAATCTAGGGATGCACTGAGGTTTGGTGAGCAAGGTAGTGAGTCTGCATGCTTTGAAGAAGTTATCACCAATGATGTGATGACATTGTGGGTGGCATCCATTACTCCATCCAAGTCTCCTCCTTCAGCAAACTTCCCTGACTTCTCCAGGCAAGGATAAGTGCCCTCTTTTCCTATGTATCCCATGCATAACCCCATCACTGCTGTGGAGTATCTCTCTCTGTGGTTTGGATTCTTCCTAACCTTAGAAGGCCCCCAAGGGAAGTGTATTTCAAGCACCTGGTATAGGACATGGCTTCTGGCAGGTGCTTGGGTTCTAGCAGGAACTCAGCAGATTTTCAGGAGTGACACCCTAGGAGATTAAAGACCTATATTTCATCTATAAAGCTGTAGTATGGCCAGAAACTGTACAAAGAGTTTTAAGGCATTGTTCATGCTTGGTCAAAGCATGACCATGGTGCCTAACTCAGGAAGAACATTCTTTCACGTTTTCAGTTTTTGCACATGGCCCCCCTAAGTGGAAAGCATGTCTTCATTGAGTCAGTGTCAGGTTCAGAGGAAATGTGTCACTAAAGGACAGGGAAATTGCTAGTGTTTAATTGAGGACCAATTGTGTACTGAAAACTGTATTTGAGATCTTATGCTAAGCAAGAGTTTTTCTGCCTTGGATATCACTGAACTTGTATTCTGTCCACTTTCTTCTAAGTGTGTAATGTGCTAGGGTGAAGGAAAGAAGGAGCCTGGGACCAAAGATGTACTGGCGGGATTGGTGGGAAACATGCCAATTACCCTCCTCTCTGGGAGACATGAAAGGGAGACACATTAAAAAGGAATGTGAAGGGATGGGGTTGGAGAGCAGAGAGAAGAACATAACCTAACAGCCTGTGTGCTGTCTTTGCTGTGTGAGCTGCTGGATGCAGATGACAGTCGAAGGCATTTGTTGTGATGGATGTGTAAAACATAGTTCCTGCCTTCAGGGTAGTGGATGAGAGACAGGAGATGTGTATTTCCTGGCTTTTATGTATCTGAGCAGTTTGCAAACAGCAGCCACGTATCTTAGAGTGCTGGCTTTATAGTTTCCCCTCTTACCATGGCTCCCTCTTCATACCTATAAGCATCAAGGATGCATTGCCTAAAACAGGTTCCCAAATATCTGGATACATTTAGTCCTTTAGAAAAAATGGAGAATAGTGGGAAGCTGATAAAATTTGATGCCAGCAATTCTACATTTCACCTATGCCACTATCCACGCTGGGTGTTTATATCTGAGCCTCTTTCCCTTCTTAGTTGGCAACTTTAGGGCATATCATTATTGATTTTAGATCTGGGTTTAACCCATTTCCATACAGAGTAATTAGTTGGAACATAAGATAATTTGTGTCTTCTTCTAAAAAATTCTCTCTGCAAAATAGTCCTCTACCCTCTTCTAATGGGTGGCGATCCAGGCTTGAGTCTCAGTGTGATGAAATGACTGTATAATTTTCTAACCATCACCTTTGTCTTATCCTGGAACAGGACTTAGAAGACCTTTAGTGTGTTTACTTGCTTTTGTAAAAGGATAAACAGGGGTGCCTGGGTGGCTCTGGCAGTTAAGTGTCTGACTCTTGATTTTAGTTCAGGTCCTGATCCCAGGGTCATGAGATGGGGCCCCACACTGGGCTCTGTGCTGGGCATGGAGTTGGCTTAATCTTCTCTTTTTCCCTTTCCCTTTACCCCTCCTTCTGTTCATACTCTTTCTCTCTTTCTCCAAAAAAGGATAAGCAGATTTTATTTATATACCTCACTGAATCACAATGCAACATGGTTCAACAAAATAAACTACTCACACAATATAGTTAGGAAGGAATGTTTTGAATCTCATAAAATGCTTTTATTCAGTGGGAAAGCTGATTAAGAGTGTATACAGTGGGAGTCCAGGAAGTGATGGCATAACAAGATATATTTGTTAAACTCTCCTGGAGTAGAGGCATAGGTGCTTCAACATTTACATCTCTCTATGTTTGCTATTTACACAAAGTGTGTAGTACAATTATCTGTTAAAATGTATTTTCACTTTGTGAAAACACTTTGTGTTGGGATATCAAATGTTTTACCCCCTAATATCATCAGTAAACTCTCTCATAAGTTTTTTAAAGAAAGATCTATAAGTAAATCTGGACATAGCTACCGAAATATCCCAAATAAAAATACTAACAATATTTAGCATGGTTGGAGATACAGAGCAACTGGGATCTCTCTCTCTCTCTCTCTCTCTCTCTCTCTTTTTTTTTTTTCAGTTTATTTTTTTTAAAAGTAATCTCCACATCCAATGTGGGGCTCAATCTCATGACCCCAAGATCAAGAGGGGCATGGTTTTCTGACTGAGCTAGCTGGGTGCCCCACAACTGGGATTCATATACATTATGGATAAGAGCATAAATTGGTACAACCATTTTGGAAGACTGTTTGGTACTGTCTGCCAAGCTAGGTATATACACACACTTTAAGCTAATAATTTCATTATTAGGTGTGGAGACAACTGAAAGGCCTGTCATATTCACCAAAGACACTAGAATGCTGGTAGCACCATTTGTAATATCCTCAAACAAGAAACCACTCAAATGTCTACCAAGAGTTGAATAAGTAAACAAACAAACAAACAAATATCTATAAAGTATCCTACAATAATGAGAATGAAGTGTTGCTCTAGGTGACAATAGGAATAAGTCTAACAAATATAATATTGAGTGAAAGAAGCCAGGTAAAAATAATACCGTAAATAAAATTTAAAAATTGGGGGTGCCTGAGTGGCTCAGTTGGTTAAGCATCTGCCTTTGGCTCAGGTTGTGACCCCAGGGTCTTGGGATTGAACCCCACATCAGCCTCTCTACTTAGTAGGGAGCCTGCTTCTCCTTCTCCCTCTGGCTGCTACTCCCTCTTTCTCTCTGTCAAAGAAATAAAATCTTTAAAAAAATTAAAAAATGGGCAAACTCTTCCATGATTTAAGAGTTCAGGAAAGTGCTTAACTTGGGGTAAGGCAAGTCAGAGGGGCATATAGTGCCTAGGAGAGGGGGGTTCTGAGGTGTGCTGGTATTGTTCTAGATTGTGATTTGAGTGATGGGTCCGTGGAGTGTTCACTTGTGAAAATTCATCAACCACTCACCTTTTGTTTTTTTAAACTTTTGTATTTTTTTCTTGTTTCATATTTATTTTTTGTTAGTCTACCAATGTACCTTTTATTTATTGAGTTGTATCTATATTATACTTTATAGAACATTTTACTTACAAAAATTAAAACAAACCTAATGCTATGCCTATCTTGGTGTGTTATTGGTCTCAAAAGAATTGGAAAAAATAGTTTATATTTCCTTATACTTAATAGTAAGTGATTTCTAGTAGTTGGATGAAAAAATATTTGAAAGAAATTAGAAGGTAGAACCAAAATAATTTGTTTAAATTACCTTTTTAAATTTTATTTTATTTTATTTATTTATTTGACAGAACAAGATCACAAGTAGGCAGAGAGGCAGGCAGAGAGAGAGGGGGAAGCAGGCTCCTGGCTGAGCAGAGAGCCCGATGCAGGGCTCGATCCCAGGTCCCTGAGATCATGACCTGATCCAAAGGCAGAGGCTTAACCCACTGAACCACCAGGCACCTCTAAATTACCTTTTAATCAGAGCTTAAGTATATTAAGAATTAAGGATAGTCTTAGATTAGGAAGGAGATCTTTTCATGCTAAAATTCCTACAAAGTGTTAATGACTGAAAAAAACCCAGTGTTTAAGAATAAGTTGGAACAACATGGCTTGATAAGTTTTAGAGAGATGATAACATATTTTCATGAAAGAGAAAAACAACTAAGAGTAATCTTGTTAAGACAGTAGATAGCATACCTAGTTTGTAATGGCAGTTTGATTTATGTATGTATAATACTTATCAATGGAATAAATATTTGCTATGCAAAGTAAAGCAAATCAAATTGAAGCAAATGAAGTATCAACTTTGTTTTAAATTAATCCTAGGAAATTTGAGGAAAATATAATTAGCACTTAGACTTGAAGATATGGGAAGAATATGACAAAGCCAAAATAAGGAAGCAATAAAGTAAACGACAGTAGAACATTTCCTAAAATAACTACCTGCGTATATTGCTTTCTGGGGAGATAAAGAGAACAAAACAAAATTCTAAACATCTTCATTTAAGTCTTAAGCCTTTAAAATTTGGCTCAAAGGTCATAAATATTTATAAAACATGGCTTAAGAAATGTTATTAAAAACCAAGCAATTGCTGAAAGAATTATGCTAAAATTAAAAAAAAAAAATCCCTGAGAATTTCCTTTAGATTTCTCAGAAATACACATGTATAAGTGAAGTATGGCTGAAATAATAGAGAAGATATTTAAAGGACCATAACTATTTGTTAGAATGTAAATGTGGTATTACAAATATCTCAGATTTTTTATGTGTAGGACTACCTAAATACCCCCAAAACCCCCTGAGTGCCATTGATAAGGTGTTCACATAAAACAATCAAGACTTTTGCTTAGTATCTCTATAAAATAAAGTTACCAGTTTTTTGGGGGACATTTTACACATTTAATCTGAATATTCATAGTAACTAAGGTAGATGTGAATGAATGTAGAATTGTATAGGTGCAGGACGGTTCTAGTTATCAAGTTAAGAATCTGCACCCGTAGAGGCTCCTGGGTGGCTCAGTGGGTTAAAGCCTCTGCCTTCTGCTCAGGTCATGATCCCAGGGTCCTGGGATCGAGCTCCGAATTGGGCTCTCTGCTCAGCGGGGAACCTGCTTCCCTTCCTTTCTCTCTGCCTGCCTCTCTGCCTACTTGTGATCTCTGTCTTTCAAATTAAAAAAAAAAAAAAAAAAAAAAGAATCTGCACCCATAACATAGTTTAGGAGAACTCTACTTTTACCATATTTTATTTGTTATTTATTTATTTGAAGAAGGAAGAGAAAGAAGAGGAGAAGGAGAAGCAGGAGGAGGGGGAGGAGAATAAGAAGGGGAAGAAGAAGGAGATGAGAGGAGAGGAAGGGAAATGAGAAAAAGCAAGAGAACAAACCTGAGGTTTTAGTTTCCAAATCTGGCTGAAAAACAGATTTTTGGGCTCCCCCTGTAGCCTATGGAATTGATACAAATCTATGGTGGCTCTGATTATCAGCAGAGCTAGGGATATCTGGGTTAGAGAATACTGAGATTGTCAGAGCATTGACCCTCCTGGGTTCTACTCTGTAAGGATTTTAGCAAGTTTTAATGAGATTGTGTACTGGTTGTCCTCACAATTGCTTTCAATGCCTCACTCCAAAAGAATGAAGAATGTAGGAATCTCAGACCCTATGGCCAGGCCGAGTTGGCAAGTATTTTGGAACAGAGAGGGTTTCCCGGGCTCCTTAAATTACAACAAACTCCTTGAGGACAAGAAATGTGTTTTTTCTAACTCTACCTCTGGTGCCCAATGTAGAATGATAGTAAATGTACTTAATTTAATGCATTGTGCAGATTTTGTGGGTGCTGCCCAAGATTGAGTTCCAGCAGAGACCTTCAATTGTTAGAAGTTAGTATTAGCTGATAAGAAGCCTGTGATACAGGAATTAGATTTAAAATAAATTCATCTAGGGGAGAAGTCCAAGATGACAGAGGAGCAGATCTTAGTTTTTTTCTGTCCCAGGAATTCAGCTAGATAGCTATCAAATCATTCTGAACACCTGTGAACCCAGGTGGAGATAAAAGATAAGAATAGCTGCAACTCTACAAAGAGAAAAGCAACCACTTTCTGCAAGGTAGGAGATGTGGAGATGCGGAGAAGTGAATCCAAGGGGATGTATGGAAAGATAGACCGTGGAGGGAGGGATCCTCTGTCAGCCACCTACTGGCAAGTGATAGAGCAGTGGAACACAAAATCAGAACTTTTAGAAGTCAGCTCCGGTGAGGGATGTCCCACCTGAAAGGTACTCAGGTGAGTAAGTGATGGTGGAACCCTAGGTGGGTCAGTGAGGTCTCAGGATCCCCAGGGTCACAGGAAGACAAGGGGTGCCTGAGTGTGTCAGAGTTCCTGCACATTGGAGTGGGGAAGCCAGCCGCAGTCAGCCAGCCCAGGAGTGGGCTCTCGGTTTGGGGTTGCCATAAACCATGAACTGTGGCACAATCAGGCAACTACTCCTTGAGCCGGGACCCAGCAAGCAGGAGAACCAGCGAGACCACCTTTCCTGCTCTGGAAGAGTGGTGTGGGAGTACCCCACAGGAGTCAGCAGGGTTTGGAGACTCAAAACAGGGACATGTATCTGAGATAGAAATGCTCTGTCATAGGCTGGGTGAGCACAGAGTGCAGGCAGAGACCAGGGAGACAGGAGTGATTGACTGCTTTTCTCTGAGGGTTCAATGAGGAGTGGGGCCCAGAGCTTTTGGCTCGGGACTGAAGATTGCAAGGCCGCCATTTTCATTCTCATCTTCTAAAGCTGCCTGGAAAGCCTTCAGGGAACAAAAGGTATAAAGAGCAAACCGGAGCAGATTACTTAGGCTGGCTTGCTGGTGCAGTTCCGCCTGGGGCAAATACACTTGAGAATTAAAGCAACAGGCCCCTCCCCCAGAAGATCAGCAAGAACATCCAGCCAAGACCAAGTTTACCAATCAGTGGGAACTGCAAAACTCCAGTGCTAGGGGAGTACAGCACAGAATTCATGGCCCTTTCCCCCATGATTCTTTAGTCTTTCAATTTTTTTTTTAAGATTTTATTTATTATTTTGACAGATCAGAAGCAGGCAGAGAGGCAGGCAGAGAGAGAGGGAGGAAGCAGGCTCCCAGCTGAGCAGAGAGCCTGATGCGGGGCTCGATCCTAGGACCCTGAGATCATGACCCGAGCCGAAGGCAGAGGCTTAACCCACTGAGCCACCCAGGTGCCCCAGTCTTTCAATTTTTTTTAAAAAAAGATTTTATTTATTTATTTGACAGAGATCCCAAGTAGGCAGAAAGGGAGGCAGAGAGAGAGAAGAGGAAACAGGCTCCCCGCTGAGCTGAGCAGAGAGCCCGATGCTGGGCTCGATCCCAGAACTCTGAGATCATGACCTGAGCTGAAGGCAGAGGCTTAACCCACTGAGCCTCCCAGGCACCCCTAGTCTTTCAATTTTAATTAAAAATTTTTTTTTCTATCTATTTTCAACTGATTTCTTATTTTATCAACTCTTTCTAAAAATCTTTTTTAATTTTAATTTTTACAGTTACATTCTATCCTTTCATTGTATTTAATTTTATTTTTGTATATATATATATTTTTTTCTTTTTTTACAATTTTGGGATGCAGTTTCTTCTAACAGACAAACATACATCCAAAGTCTAGTGTATGACGCTGTTTTGTTCACCTGTCTGATCATATTCTCACTATATATTTTTTTCTTCTTCCTTTTGTTTTGTTTTGTTATTTTTTGGTTATTTTCGTGTTACAGTTACATTCTATCCTTCCAATGTATGTAATTTTGTTTTTGTATATATATGTTTTTCTTTTCTTTACAATTTTGAGATGTAATTTCTTCTAACAAACTGATCAAAATACATTCAGGATATAGTGTATTGCTTTGTTCTGTTCACCTGTCTGTTTATATCCCTTCCCTAATCTGGAGAAGGAAGCAGGCATCTAAGTCTAGGAGGCACAGAGAACCATCCACAAAATCAATAAAAATAGGTCAACACCCTAACATATAATAGTGCAACTTGTAAATCTCAGAGACAAAGAGAAAACCCTGAAAGCAGCTTGGACCAAGAGGTCTGTAACCTACAAGGATAGAAACATTAGATTAGCAGCAGACCTAGCCACAGAGACCTGGCTGGCCAGAAAGGACTGGTATGATATATTCAGGGTGGTAAATGAGAAAAATATGTAGCCAAGAATACTTTATCCAGCTAAGAAGTCTTTCAAAATAGAAGGAGTGATAAAAAGCTTCTAGGACAAACAGAAACTGAAAGAATTTGTGATCACAAAGTCAGTCCTACAGGAAATATTAAAAGGGATCCTATAAGCAAAGAGAGAGCCCAAAAGCAACATAGACCAGAAAGGAACAGGCAATATACAGAAATAGTCACTTTACAGGTAATACAATGGCATTAAATTCATATCTTTCAATAGTTACCCTGAATGTATATGGGCTAAATGCCCCAATCAAAAGACACACGGTATCAGATTGGATAAAAAGGCAAGACCCATCAATATGCTATCTGTTAGAGACTGATTTTAGACCCAAAGACACCTCCAGATTGAATGAGAGGGGGTAGAAAACCATTTATCATGCTAATGGACATCAAAAGAAAGCTGGGGTGGCAATCCTCTATCAGACAAATTAGATTTTAAACCAAAAACTGTAATAAGAGACAAGGAAGGTCACTGTATCATACTTAAAGGATCTATCAAGCAAGAACATCTAACAATTGTAAAATTTATGCCCGTAACATGGGAGGAGTCAATTGTATAAGCCAATTGATAACAAAATTAAAGAAGCACATCAGTAATATTACAATAATATAAGGGACTTTAACACTCCCCCTTACTGCAATGGATAGATCATCTAAGCAGAAGATCAACAAGAAAAAAAGGGCTTTGAATGACACACTGAACCAGATGGACTTCACAGATATATTCAGAACATTCCATCCCAAAGCAACAGAATATACATTCTTCTTGAGTCCACAGGGAACACTCCCCAGAATAGAACACATCCTGGGTCACAAATCAGGTCTCAATTGATACCAAAAAACTGGGACCATTTCCTGCCTATTTTCAGACCATAGTGCTTTGAAACTAGACACCAGTCACAAGAGGAGATTTGGAAAGAACTCAAATACAGGGAGGCCAAAGAGCATCCTACTAAAGAATGAATGGGTCAACCAGAAAATTAAAGAAGAATTTAAAAAATTCATGGAAACAAATGAAAATGAACACACAACTGTTCAAAACCTTTGGGATGCAGCAAAGGCGGTCCTAAGAGGGAAGTGTATAGCAGTACAGGAAGAGAAATAATAAAGTTTAGAACAGAAATGAATGAAATAGAATAATAGACCAGATCAAGGAAACTAGGAGCTGGTTCTTTGAAAGAATTAATAAGATCGATAAACACTTGGCCAGACTCACCCAAAAGAAAAGAGAAAGGACCCAAATAAATAAAATCCTGAATGGAAGAGGAGAGAGCATAACCAACACTGCAATTATAAGACCCATAACCAGCAGGGAGATTGAAGCAGTAATCAAAAATTTCCCAACAAACGAGCCCAGAGCCAGATGGATTCCCAGGGAAATTCTTCCAAACTTTTAAAGAAATATTAATACCTGTTCCTCTGAAGCTGTTTAAAAAAAAATGGAAAACTTCTAACTCTTTGTATGAGGCCAGCATTACCTTGATTCCAAAACCAGACAAAGACCCCACCACAAAGGAGAATTACAGACCAATATCCCTGATGAACATGGATGTAAAAATTCTCACCAAAATACTAGCTAATAGGATCCAACAGTATCAAAAATATTATTCACCATGACCAAGTGAAATTTATTCCTGGGCTGTAAGTGTGGTTCAATCCACAAATCAATCAATGTGATACACTACATAAATAAAAGAAAGGACAAGAACCATATGATCCTCTCCATCGATGTAGAAAAAGCATTTGACAAAGTACAGCATCCTTTCTTGATTAAAACTCTTCACAGTATATGTATGTATGCAGCAAAGGTGGTCCTAAGAGGGAAGTATATAGCAATACAGAAGAGAAAAAATAAAGAGGAGCAGAGGGAAAGGGACAGGCAGACTCTGTGCTGAACTTGTTGCCTGATGCAGGGCTCAATCTCATGACCCTGAGATCACGGCCTGAGCTGAAACCAAGAGAGTCAGACAGTTAGCCAAGTGAGGCGCCCAGGAACTCAGTGCGTGACTAGTTTTTAACTGGGACCTTATTAAATAATCTTTAATATAAACAGGGAATAAGTTGAGATTAAGAGTGTTCTACTTTTCATAAAGATAAAAGGGTTCTCAGAAATTTTTGGACTTCACTGATTTGGGGACCCCATAACTTTGTGCAAAGTATGATAGGTACTAGGCTTGTACAGTTTGTAACCTGCAGCCTATGGCAAGATATCTGATATAGAGTCCAATAGAATTAAATTTTAGATAAGGTAGCCAACTGTATGAACACATTGTTTCTGTAAATTTCACACTGCCTTGTTATTTTGGCACCTGCTGTCCAAGGAAAGAGGAAAGTGAAGGAAATAAAACTCAGCACAAAATAGACCAGGCACTTGAAGTGGCAACTGCTGGGAGGTACAAAGAGGAGACACAAAATGAAAAGACAAGGTGTGTTTCTTAAAGGTAGGGGAAAAGCTTATTTTCACTAGACTATTGTTCTGTTTAATTGAGAAAAAATTAAATAAGGTGAAGTGAAATTTGAGAGGAAAAACAAGAAGGTTTTAATTGATTTTATTATTTTAAAATTTAAAAAAATTATTTTTTATTATTTTTATTTTTTTAAAGATTTTATTTATTTGACAGAGAGACACAGTGAGAGAGGGAACACAAGCAGGGGCAGTGGGAGAGGCAGAAGCAGGCTTCCCGCTGAGCAGGGAGCCTGATGTGGGGCTTGATCCCAGAACCCTGGGGTCATGACCTGAGCCAAAAGCAGACGCTTAATGACTGAGCCACCCAGGCACACCCCTTAATTGATTTTAGCTCACAGAAACTGAGAGCTGGGATAGATTCTGTAGAATTCCAGTCTTATCATTTTACAACTAAAGAATGGCTCAGACAGGTTGGTGCATGAAATTCACACGACTCACATGATTGTAGAATTCTTTTTTTTTTTTCTTCTTTCTTTTTTTTTTTTTTTTTTTAAAGATTTTATTTATTTATTTGACAGAGATCACAAGTAGGCAGAGAGGCAGGCAGAGAGAGAGGAATGGAAGCAGACTCCCTGCTGAGCAGAGAGCCCGATGCGGGACTTGATCCCAGGACCCTGGGACCATGACCTGAGCCGAAGGCAGCAGCTTAACCCACTGAGCCACCCAGGCGCCCCTGATTGTAGAATTCTGTCTAGAACTATCATTTCTTTTATAAACTAAATGCCCACTTGACTTATTTATGTATATGATTTTTCATTCCTGGAAAGATGAAAGAATGGTATTCACAGAACATAAGAGTGATTTTGGAGAAGTGAAATACTGGAGGTCAGAGCTCTCCCTCCAGAAAAAAGGGTTCTCTAGTGGATGCTGAGCCTCCGACCTTTACTCCTGGGGGAGAGGACTCTGTCCTGTGGCCACAGTTCTGGTAGCAGAGGAGAATGCTTCCCAGACTTCACTATCTGATTCCTTATTCATTGTACAGACACAGAATCCAAGGGCCTTGCTAGAATGCTGGAGATATAGACTGGTAGGGAAATTCTTCTAAAAATGTTTTTGAGAGTCCAGATTATGACTAGGTGTCCAGCATCCACCTGTGGAACTGTATTGGTGCCTGGAGTCTTGGGTATTCTGCCCGTGTGTGGCCAGGTCACTGAGAAGAACGCAGACTTAGAACACCCTGGGATAGAATTTTGACTCTGTAAAGGGACATCCTTTATAACCACATATAGACACTGAACTCTCTGGATCTCTGCTTATTGTGAGGGGGAAGGACATATGGCATATAAATGCTTAGTAATGGCCTTGTCTGACAAACACAGAAGAGTCAAACAGTAAATTTGCGTAAACTTCTTTCCAATTCCTGAAGATATCTGACTCAGTGCATAATCTGATAGCAATAATTTTTTTTGTTTTTATCTAATTTGCAAACTTGAAACTAAGAACACTCAAAATCCTCCTGGATCGGGCTGCCTGGGTGGCTCAGTGGGTTAAAACCTCTGCCTTTGGCTCAGGTCATGATCCTAGGGTCCTGGGATGGAGCCCCGCATCGCATCGGGCTCTCTGCTCAGCAGGGAGCCTGCTTCCTCCTCTCTGCCTACTTGTGATCTCTGTCTGTCAAATAAATAAATACAAATCTTTAAAAAAAATCCTCCTGGATCACTGTATGATGAGATGATGAGCAATTTCCTCAAAAGCAAAGAACACTATCAGTCACTATAGAGATAAGTTTTCAGTGTTGATTCCACTCATTTTCATATCCTTTTATGTAAACACTAATTCTGACATGTAATGGGCTACAACAATTCATAGTAGTCAGACAAAGAGGGGGTGGGCAGTGCATGAGTAGATCTGCAGTACAGCTGGAATGAAGGTCAAGGTTCTTTGGAGGAATGGAGCTTACTGATTTCTTTTTCAACTTCATTGAAATATACTTAATATACAAAAAGTTGCATGTATTTAGTGTGTACATTCTGATGGGTTTGTACGTTTGCTTACAACCTGTAATAATCATCGCCTCAAATAAGGTAATAAACATATCCATCACCTCAAAAACATTCTTATATTCCCATGCTTTATTATTATTTGTGGTAAGAACATTTAGCATGAGATCTACTCTATTTTTTTAAAAAAGATTTTATTTATTCATTTGACAGAGATCACAAGTAGGCAGAGAGAGAGAGAGAGAGGAGGAAGCAGGCTCCCTGCCGAGGAGAGAGCCCAACTCGGGACTCGATCCTAGGACCCCAAGATCATGACCCAAGTCAAAGGCAGAGGCTCAACCCACCGAGCCACCCAGGCACCCAAGATCTACCCTATTAACATGACTTTAAGTGCACAACATTGTATGGTTAACTACATACAATGTAGTACAATCTACATACAATGTAGACTGGTACAACATAGAGTTATATAATTTTTAACAAGATTTTATGTATTTATTTGAGAGAGAGAGAAAAAGCATGAGTCAGGGAGGGGCAGAGAGAGAGGGAGAAGCAGACTCCTGTGGAGCAGGGAGCCTGATGGAGGGCTCAATCCCAGGATCCTGAGATCATGACCTGAGCCGAAGTCATGCTTAGCCGACTGAACCACTCAGGCACCCCATGATGTATGATTTTTTAAAAAAATGGTGGTTATTCATGGTAGTGTGCTTTGATGGGGTCAGTTGATCCAAGTGTAATGTTCTAGGAGGGAAAGAACATTTAGAGTCGTGACCTTAGATTAAAAAAAAATCACAGGGTGCCTGGGTGGCTCAGTTAAGGTTATGCGTCTGCCTTTGGCTCAAGTCATGATCCCAGGGCCCTGGGATCGAGTTCCACATTGGGCTCCTGCTTGGCAGGGAGTTTGCTTCTCCTTTTGCCCTTCATCCTATTCATGGTCTCTCTCTCTCTTTCTCTCAAATAAAGAAATAAAAATAAAAAAATATTGGAAACATCGAAGTTTGGCAAGAAACTGAGATGAAAACAAAAACAACCACTACAGCAAAAAAGAATATTGAATGGAATATGAAATATGGCAAAAAAGTAATACCACTTATAGTTTCACTTACATCATAAATATTTGAAAACTGATATTAATCTTTCTTAATATTTCCATAGTTCTTTCTGCCAAAGGAATTTAAAAAGTTACTTTTATAGTGTCCTTCATTCATTGAGCTCCATTTATTGAGGACCGACAATATGGCAGAGAGTATTCAACCTTACAGTGAATAAAGCTAGAGCTTTAATTTTTTTTAAAGATTTTATTTATTTATTTGACAGAGATCACAACTAGGCAGAGAGGCAGGCAGAGAGATGGGGGGGAAGCACGCTCCCTGCTGAGCAGAGAACCCAATGTGGGGCTCAATCCCAGGACCCTGGGATCATGACCTGAGCTGAAAGCAGAGGCTTTAACCCACTGGGCCACCCAGGTGATACGAGCTTTAAATGTTTAAATGAAACATCTTGGGGGCACCTGGGGGCTCAGTTGGTTGGGCATCTGCTTTCAGCTCAGGTCATGATCCCTGGGCCCTGGGATTGAGCCCCACATCAGGCTCACTGCTCAGCAGGGAGTCTGCTTCTCCCTCTCCCTCTGCCCGTGCTCATGTTCTCTCTCTTGCTCACCCTCTCAAATACATAAAACCAAACCAAACCAAACCAAACCCAAAAACATCTTGGTGGAACCAAGGTGGGGGGGGGACAGTGAACAAGCACACAGTATGCTTCTAGACAATGGGAAGTAATATGATGGCAGACAAAGGGCCTAGAGGGTACTAAGGGGTACTGGTCTGTTGGAGATATGCTGAGCAGGGAAGACCTCCCTGAGGAGGTGATATTGGAAACAGACCTAAATTAAGTTAGGGACAAAGGCATATGGAGTCCTGGGGGAAGAACATTCTAGGTACAAAGAACAGAAGAAACAAACAGTATTTTTGCAGATAGGAAGGAGCATGTCACGTACCCAGAATAACAAGCCCACGTGGTTCAAAGAATGGATAAGGGGAGAGCAGAAAGGTAGAAAGAGACCTATCAGTTATACATTTTGTTCTGAATTTTTGAAGCTGTGATTGTTAATTTTTTATGTGAACTTCACTAGTCTATAGTGCCCTATTGTTTGGCCAAACACCAGTATAGATGTTGCTATGAAGGTGTTTTTTCAGATATGATGAACATTTAAATCAGTAGACTTTAGGTAAAGCAGATTACCCTCCTTAATGTAGGCGGGCCTCATCTCATCAGTTGAAAGCCTTAAGAGAAAAGATTGAAGAGGAGGGAATTCTTTCTCTAGCCTGAAACACAGTAATTCTTCCTGAGCTTTCAGCCTAGAGACTTAAGACTACAACATTAACTCTAGCTGGCATTTTTAGGCTGCTGGCCCACTCTTCAGATTTTGGACTTGCCAGTCCCTAAAACTGCGTTAGCCAACTTCTTTCTTACCCCCCACCCCAAGATTTCATTTATTTATCTGACAGAGAGAGAGAGATAGAGAAAGGAGAACAAATAGGCCAGAGTGGCAGGCAGAAGGAGGCTTCCAGCCAAGCACAGAGCCCAACATAGGGCTTGATCCTAGGACCCTGGGATCATGACATGAGCTGAAGGCAGAGGCATAACCAACTGAGCCACCCAGGCATCCTGCCAATTTCTTGAAATAAATAAATTATCTGTCTCTCTGTCTCTTGTTGTCTCTCTGTGTCTCTTTTCATCCTATTGTTCTGTTTCTCTGGAGAACCCTGACTCATATAGAAGTTGTCAGACTGATTTGAGCAAGGGCATAATATGATCTAATTTGCATTTCAAAGATCTCTCATACTTGGAAGAGGGAGAATTGACTCTTGGCAGCAAGAGGGAAGTAGAGAGACTGGCTAGAAGGCTACTCTGTCTTGTAGGTGAGACCTGACAGCGGCCTGGAAGTGATTGGAGGTTGCGGGATTTGAGAAATATTTTGCAGGATTTTCAGACAGATCAGATGAAGGGTATGAGAGAGACAGATAAATCAGAGCTTACGTTCTGGGCCCGAGCAGCTGTGTGAATGGTGTGCTATTTATAAAAGCAGTTCTGGAAGCTTGGGTGAGGAGCAGGTGTGCAGAGGTGGAAAAGGTAGGGAGGGAAGATGTATTAAGGATCCAAAGTTTTACTTTAAGCACATTAATTTCATGTTGCCCATTTGCTGTCCAAGTGGAGAAAACGGGAAGATTGTTAGCTGCAGGCCCATGTCTCTGTACAGCGGTAGTTAAGAGCACAGCCTCTGGAGCTGGAACATCTGGTATCGAATCCCAAATCCACTTTCCATGTGAACCTCACTGTCTTGGTCTTCCTGTCTGGAAAACAGGTTGATAATAAATATGCCTTATTGAAGTGACATGAGCCACTGAAATACTCGACACTTATAAGCTCTTAGAATGTGGCTGGGTGATCACAGAAAATGTTATATAATTGTTAGCTATTATTACAATCAGAGTTTTATCTTTCTGGCCCATCAAATAAATTGCTAGATTGAGACAAGGGCCTGGGGAATGCCTGTTTTGTATAGTTTTTGGTTGCCAACTTAGAGGTCAAACTATAAACAGAATTTGGGTGAAGCCCAGTGATTGTCTTCCCTTTGCCTGGACAGTAAGCAGTGATGGTGTTACTTAGAGTGGTGGCATCAGGAAATTGTGCTTTAATATCATACTTTGTAGCTGATTGCAACATTAGCTGCTCTGATGCAGCCCTACTCCACCCACATTACCTCCCTGCCTTTACTGCTTTGTTTTTTCCATTGTGCTTATCACCTTCTCATATACTATATATGACATGCTTATTTGTTTGTTTATTTTCTGTCTCCTGTTGGTGGAGAATGAGCTCTAGGAGGGCAGGGATTTTTGACTTTTGCTCACCGTTAGCACCTGGAAGAGTGCCTGGAGAAATGAATGATGTTTCCTGGTGCTTACTGTTCCCTTTGTTTCTTGTTCTATTTTGTCAAGTATTTTTCCCATGAGAAAACCATATCAGAAAGAACGCCAGACATTAATATGATTCTCTGGACCTTTCTGACTTGTACAGAACGTCAGTTTTCATTGAGACAAACCTCTCCCATGAAATGGAATTTCAGAGGTAGCCTCTGATGGCAGTTTCAATTTCGACTTTGGAAATCAATTCCAGAATTGACATAGTCTCCTGGAAGTGATGGTACTCTTTGCTGTTGGTTGTCCTTTCGGTTTCTCAGCCAGTCTATGTGTGGGTACTATTCTACTCCAATTGTAGATTCTGATCACACATTTTTATTCAGCAATGCTTGTCGATGAGGGGCATTGAAAACTATGCAGGGTGGAGGTTGATACATGGCCCAGTCAGTCTATGACTTATGAAACCTATTGCAAGTCCAAGGCATTGTATTGATTCTGCCGAATGGACTGGAAACTGACCTTCATCGCAAAGAACCCTCGAACTTGCTCCTTGTCTGTTTATTCCCGGTGGAGCACTTGCATCATGCAGCTTTGTTCCACAATCATTACCTTTTATTTCCTTTTACATTCCATCCCGATTTTACTATAAGTGTGAAGAGTATGCTGATGTCTTTATTTAGCACAAAAGCAGAGGCCCTGTTTCAATGTCAGCTTTTCAGAAGCAATTGCTTTTATCTTCTCTCACTGCGTGGTTATGGTACATAGATAGTATTTTCTTGGACATGCAGGCCTCGTGTCAAAATAAATTAGAGTTAATCCTTATTCTGTTTAGGCCAGTTCTTATTATCACCCTGATACTGTATTGCAGGGAGTATTTAAAGAATGTTTTTCATTTAACCTGATCAGATTTGTATTAGAACTGTTTCCTTATTTCTTACTGTGGTTATACCAACCAACACATCATGGCCCATGGTTGGAGTTCCACAAATGATGGTTGAAGTGAGTTAATTATTCATTCCTGAGGCTGTTTGGGAAGGGACACTGACAGTTTGCGCTCAGGTCTTCCTTTTATCTATAGAATGAATTATAGTCTGAAATAGGACATTCCTCATCGGCCATTCTCTTTGTTCTTGAAAGTGGGTGTGGACTGGACTTCAAGACACCACATGGGAAAAACAACTTTCAGGATTAGGTTACAGTCCTTTGTACCTTTGAATTCCAGGCATGTTTTGTATCATTAGAGAATGGTCATTCTGTTCTAATGACTAAAATTATAGTGCTTTCTAGCTGGAAGGAAGCTTACCAATATTCTACTAGAGAATGTTCATTATACAGATAAGTAGTCTGGGCTGAGAATTTAGGGACAGACTCCAGGCCACAGGGCCATCAGCTCAGGGAGAAGGAAATTGATGGCTTCTGAGCTCCACCATGATATTAGAGCTTGGTTTGGTGGTAGTTAATAAACTTATCTGAGGCAGAACATTAACATTCTAAGCAAACCTTTGTGCTTTAAATTTTTTTTTTTTTAAAACTTGAGTATAGTTGATACACAATGTTATGCTGGTTTCAGGTGTACAACATAGTGATCCAACTTCTCTGCATGTTATACTGTGCTCACCACAAGTGTAGCTACTGTCACCATACAGTGCTATTGCAGTATTGCCTCTGTTGCCTCTACTGTGCCTTTTATTCCCATGACTTATTCATTTGTTAATTGGAAGCCTGTTTCTCCCTCTTGCCTTCACTGATTTTACTCCTCCCCCCACCTCCTTCCTTCTGGCAACCATCAGTTTGTTCTCTGTACTTATGGGTCTGATTCTGCTTTTTGTTTATTTCAAACCTGCATTCTTTTGCAGAGATGACATGATGTGTCCACTGAAGGCCGTCAGGCAGGGACATTAGTCTATGAGTTTGGTTTCTGAAGAACACATGCTCAGTCACTTTCTTGTGGCTGTTGATACTCAGAATTGTCCTGTCATCACCTAGGTCTTTGCTGTTGTAGTTCAGTTGACCCAAGGGGAAGAAAATTGAATTGAGCAACAGAAGATATGCGGACAATAAGATAAATCAAATAAACACCATCACTTCCCAACACACCCTCAGGTGAAAAGGAAAGTGAAGAATTCAAATAAAGCCTTCTAAGAATAACAATTCACTCATACTAAATGTCATATCCCTTGCCTTGAATCTATGATGTCATCATTATTTATATAAGATTCTAGACTGTGAAACTCATGCTGTTTGATAGTGTATTAAAGGGCAGGGAGCCTCATGACTGTTGTTATATGTTTGGAGTATAATCATTTCAAATGGAGTATAGTCATTTATTTATGCACAAATAAATGGGCTTTTTACATAGCATATCGAATGGTAAGTGGTAGGGAGAAAAATAAGGTGAAGGAGGAGAGGTAACCTCGAGGGATGGCCAACCTTGGACAAACATAGGAACATCCTATTTTATTTAAATTAATTAAATTAAATTAAATTAAATTTTTATTTTTTGAAGATTTTATTCATTTGACAGAGAGATAGCGAGCACACATACAAGTAGGAGTGGTAGACAGGGAGAGGGAGAAGCAGGCTCCCCGCTGAGCAAAAAGCCTGATGGGGGGTCAGTTCTTTTTATTTGCATCTGTAAAGAATTCAGACATATGAAAGCCAGATCTTTGTAGATGATTTTGATAGCGATTCAAGTGGTAGATCAGTTAACAAATTATTTAATTTAAATTCATTTACATTTGAAGAGGAATCTTTTCTTTCCCTCTTTTTATTTTTTAATGTTCATCCAGGCATTCGAATTTTTTTTTTTTTTTTTTTGGTCCTAATTGAAGACATTTTTGAAGCACCTTCCCTGGAAGTAATCTACACCAAGTTATTGCTAGCTTCTCTCACCTTTTTCATTTTATGGTTCATAAAAAGGATGTGTTCTGCAGGTATTGACTATGAATATTAGAAAATAGAAATATAGCCTTGGATCCTTTGTGGAGAATCTGCAGCTGGATGGTGGCAAAGGCTGGTCTTTTTTTTTTTTTTTTTTGACCTAGAACTTTTTTTTCTTTATTTACTAGGATCTTCCTATTTTTTTTTTTTTTTAAGTTTTATTTTTTTTAAACATATAATATCTTTTTATCCCCAGGGGTACAGGTCTGTGAATCGCCAGGTTTACACACTTCACAGCACTCACCATAGCACATACCCTCCCCAATGTCCATAATCCCACCCCCCAACCCCCTCCCCCCGTTAACCCTCAGTTTGTTTTGTGAGATTAAGAGTCACTTATGGTTTGTCTCCCTCCCAATCCCATCTTGTTTCATTTATTCTTCTCCTACACCCTTAACCCCCCATGTTGCATCTCCTCTCCCTCATATCAGGGAGATCATATGATAGTTGTCTTTCTCCGATTGACTTATTTCGCTAAGCATGATACCCTCTAGTTCCATCCACGTCGTCGCAAATGGCAAGATTTCATTTCTTTTGATGGCTGCATAGTATTCCATTGTGTATATATACCACATCTTCTTTATCCATTCGTCTGTTGATGGACATCTAGGTTCTTTCCATAGTTTGGCTATTGTAGACATTGCTGCTATAAACATTCGGGTGCACGTGCCCCTTCGGATCACTACATTTGTATCTTTAGGGTAAATACCCAGCAGTGCAATTGCTGGGTCATAGGGTAGTTCTATTTTCAACATTTTGAGGAACCTCCATGCTGTTTTCCAGAGTGGTTGCACCAGCTTGCATTCCCACCAACAGTGTAGGAGGGTTCCCCTTTCTCCGCATCCTCGCCAGCATCTGTCATTTCCTGACTTGTTAATTTTAGCCATTCTGACTGGTGTGAGGTGGTATCTCATTGTGGTTTTGATTTGTATTTCCCTGATGCCGAGTGATATGGAGCACTTTTTCATGTGTCTGTTGGCCATCTGGATGTCTTCTTTGCAGAAATGTCTGTTCATGTCCTCTGCCCATTTCTTGATTGGATTATTTGTTCTTTGGGTGTTGAGTTTGCTAAGTTCTTTATAAATTTTGGACACTAGCCCTTTATCCAATATGTCATTTGCAAATATCTTCTCCCATTCTGTCAGTTGTCTTTTGGTTTTGTTAACTGTTTCCTTTGCTGTGCAAAAGCTTTTGATCTTGATAAAATCCCAATAGTTCATTTTTGCCCTTGCTTCCCTTGCCTTTGGCGATGTTCCTAGGAAGATGTTGCTGCGGCTGAGGTCGAAGAGGTTGCTGCCTGTGTTCTCCTCAAGGATTTTGATGGATTCCTTTCTCACATTGAGGTCCTTCATCCATTTTGAGTCTATTTTCATGTGTGGTGTAAGGAAATGATCCAATTTCATTTTTCTGCATGTGGCTGTCCAATTTTCCCAACACCATTTATTGAAGAGGCTGTCTTTTTTCCATTGGACATTCTTTCCTGCTTTGTCGAAGATTAGTTGACCATAGAGTTGAGGGTCTATTTCTGGGCTCTCTATTCTGTTCCATTGATCTATGTGTCTGTTTTTGTGCCAGTACCATGCTGTCTTGATGATGACAGCTTTGTAATAGAGCTTGAAGTCCGGAATTGTGATGCCACCAACTTTGGCTTTCTTTTTCAATATTGCTTTGGCTATTCGAGGTCTTTTCTGGTTCCATATAAATTTTAGGATTATTTGTTCCATTTCTTTGAAAAAAATGGATGGTACTTTGATAGGAATTGCATTAAATGTGTAGATTGCTTTAGGTAGCACAGACATTTTCACAATATTTATTCTTCCAATCCAGGAGCATGGAACATTTTTCCATTTCTTTGTGTCTTCCTCAGTTTCTTTCATGAGTACTTTATAGTTTTCTGTGTATAGATTCTTAGTCTCTTTGGTTAGATTTATTCCTAGGTATCTTATAGTTTTGGGTGCAATTGTAAATGGGATGGACTCCTTAATTTCTCTTTCTTCTGTCTTGTTGTTGGTGTAGAGAAGGGCTGGTCTTTATTAAGTGACACCATTTGCGTATCCACCAAATCTGAGAGGCTGAAAATCCAGTGCAAGTGAAAACAATAGCCCTTGTGCATTTTGTCATGATTTTCTTTGCATGATAGGGAGGAGAGGGGAAAGTTTGAAAGTGCTGCAGTAGTCGGATGCCCAGTCTATGGACCTAAAGAGCTTCTTGCAGTAGTGTGGGAGGCAGAATAATGGTCTTCTCAGGTATGTCCACACACTGTTCTCAGGAATCTGTGAATACGTTACCTTCCATGGTAAAAGGAGTTTTGAACATGTGATTAAGAGCATGCACCTAGAGATGGATGGGGACCTTATCCTGAATTATCCAGGTGGACCCAATGTAATCTGGCTTGATCATTGAGGGATGCAATGGAAGAAGAGGGGAAGATTCAAAATGTGAGAGTGCTGCATTTAAAGGAGGAGGGGGCAATAAGCCAAGGAAGGTGGGTGTCCTACAGAGGTTGTGATTGGCTCTCAGCTGCTCTCCAGGAAGGAGACAGAGATCTCAGTTCTGCAACTACAGGAACTGAATTCTGCCGATAACCTGTGTGAGCAAGGAAAAGGGTCCTCCCCTAGAGCCTCCAGAAAGGGACACGGTCCTTCTAGTACCTTTATTGTAGCCTAATGAGACCCTCACCAGATGTTTGACCTGCAAAACTGTAAGCTGTTAATTCTGTGGTGATTTGTTACAGCAGTAATAGGAAACAAATGCAAATGTTATGGAATAAATGAAAAAGATGGAGAGAACACCCTCATTTGGGTAGGTCACTTTCAGCACTTGGAAGGAACTGCCATGTGGAATAAGACAAAACATTACTGACACCTCAGGCAAACATCCAGGCCTGTTAAAATAATGGATAAAGATCACATGGACGAAAGAAACAGACTTGTTACATGTTACTGTAGAATATAGCTTTTCATTTTCAGATAGGCCTAGAAGATAGGAAGCATAGCTTTTTGTTGAGAGATATATATATATATATATATATATATATATATATATATATATAAAATAATTTCAGATTATTTTAGTGGACTATTTCTTGTTTCTGGGTAAATGTCATATGTAAATGTATCCATTGCAGTTGCTCAAACTAACAATAATTTGTCATGGAAAAATGGTGTGCCTAGCAATTAGGTCAAGTTTTTTTTTTTGTTTTTTTTTGTTTTTTATTTTATTTTTTTAGGTCAAGTGTTTTTTTCTGCTGTAGTTATTGGATCTTCTACCAAATGAGTGCTTGAGTGTCGTCTTTCTAGCTCGCCTACTTTTAACCACCTCTCCTTTTCCCTGGCCTTCTTCTTGGGGCTCCTGAATATCACCTACTTGTTCATTAGGATCTGTGTTTGGGGTTCTCCTGAGCATGCAGAACTCTTCCCAAGTGTGCTCAGGACTTGCACAGGGATGTAACATGGAGGCACAAAGGGATTCTGACTGGCTGTGCCTGGATCGTTGCTAGGTTTAATTGTACTATAATTTCATCTGTTCAAAAATGATTCCTTTTTTGGGAATACAACCTGCTCCGAGAGGTGGGATCTAAAAGTCCATGCAAATTGTGCTTACACAGACAGTCCTAGTGAGATCCATCCTCAGTGCATCCTGCATTGTTTAATAGGCATAAGCTGTTATGTTTATGCTGTGTGGTGCGTTGGGTTGTATATAAACCCAGGCAGATATTTTCCTCCTTAGGCCCAGGCAGACCATTTCAGGCCTGTTATTTATGGGCTGAATTGTGTTCTTCTCCCCAAATTCACATGTTGAAGCCCTAACCCCTGGTGTGACTAAACTTGGATATAGGGCCTATAAGGAGGTAAATTAAGGTTAAATGGACTCATAAGAGTGGGGTCCCACATGATAACCCTAATGTCCTTATAAGAAAAAGAGACCAGATAGCTCCCTGTGCGTTCGCAGAGGAAAGACCATGTGAGGACACTGCAAGAAGGAAATTGTCTGTAAGTCAGGAAGAGAGATCTCAACAGAAACGAAATTTACTGACACCTTGATCATGGACTGCTGGCCTCCAGAATTGTGAGAAGATATTATGAGAAGAATTGTGAGAAGATAAATTTCTGTTGTCTAAGCCACCCAGTCGGTGGTGTTCTGTTATAGAAGCCCTAGAAGATTAACACAAGACCACTTCTGGGAGTCTGCATTTCATCCTGAAAAGTCTTTGTAGCAAATTAAGCTTGAGATGCATAGCATCATCCATTTCACCTTTGAAACCGAGTATCTGTGGCTGTTGTGTAAATAGTGACATAAAAAGGAGGGTAAGAGGGGAAGTGGAAAGTCAGCCGAGAGGCTACTATAGTGGTTCATGGGAGAGGACAATGACATTTTTCACCATTTGATTATGTAAAGCAGAAATGACTACTCTAAATTGGGCAGTCTGTAACATATCTGATTGTGCAATTTATAACATATGAAGGTAAGAATATGTACCAAGAATAGCACAGAGAGTGGGGATTTGGGGCTTGTAGACTCATACTATTGAAATTAACACATTTTATGTAAGATGTTACACTATTAACATAAAATTGATAGTGCTAATTGTATTATTCGTGATGTAACCTCTAAGTTGACATGAAAAAGATGCAGAGATATATAGCTAAAAAGCTAATGGAGGAACTTAAATGAAATACTAAGGATACTAAGGATATTTCATTAACTCAAAATGAGGCAGAAAAGAAGGGATGGAGAAAAGAGAAACAGATGAAACAATGAGAAATCAAATAGCAAAATGGTAAGCCAAAATCAAGTTATATCTAAAATCATATTTAATTTAAATGGAATGAATATGCCAGTTAAATGATGGAGTTTGTCTGACAGGAGGGAAAAAAAGCAAGTTCCAATTAAATCCTATTTGCAGAAACATACTTTAATTATAAAAACAGATAAAAAGTGACAGCAAAAGGATGGGGAAAGATATGCCATGCAAGCAATAAACATGAGAAAGATGCAGTGACTATTAATATTAGACAAGATAGACCTTGAGACAAGAATTGATAAAGAGGGACATTTTAAAATGAAAACAATGCCAACTCATCACAAAGACATAACAATTACTAATACATATGTGCCTAATAATAGATCCTCCAATCTCATGAAGCAAATATAGCCAGAATTAAAGGGAAAATAGACAGTTGCACATAGTTGGAGATATTAACATGTCCTCTCAATAAGTGAGACAAGTAGACATAAAAATCAATAGAGAATAGAAGATATGAACAGAGCTATTAACCTCCTTGATCTAATTGTTTATAAAACAACATTCTGTAGCTAGAATACACATCCCTTTCATGTGCTGTGGAGCTTTCAAGAGGTATGCTGATCCATAAAACAAATCTCAAGAAATTTAAATTGATGCATCTAGTTGGAAGTATCTATTAAAACTAAATTTATGCTTACCCTGTGGCTCAGCAAACCTATTTATAGATATTACCATTGAGAATCAAATCGACCAAAAGACAAGCACAAGATTGTGCACAGCAACTTTATTCATAATACCCCAGTTCTAGAAAGCAGCTCAGTGCCCATTGGCAGGAGAATGGAGACATAGTGATATATTCATTCAAGACAATATAACACAGGTAGAAAAATAAACATTTGTTACACAGGACAATATGGGTGATCATGTAGATATAATGAAAAGCTCCAGAATCCAGGTCTAAATCTAGTCAACCTGTATGATTCCATTTATGTAAAGTTCAAGAACAGACAAAATGAATCAACAGTTATAGAAGGCAGAAGAGTTGAAATAGCTATTACTTCCTGGGGTAGGAGACATTGTCTGGGAAGGGCATAAGGGAGCACTCTGCATGCTGACAATGTGTGTCTTCTGTTGGTGGAAGATGAGTCCAAGTCAAGACAAGTGACTGGTCTGGTTCAAGAGGCTCAGCCTCCACCCAGCGACTTTGTAAACAATATGACTCATGAAGACCTTAGTTTCCCAGTCAGTATTCCTCAGGGCTCCAGGCGGTTCCCACAGTGCTACTGGTAGATCATCTCTCTGTATTCTTTCCCCCTTACCCATGGATTATTTCCAAATATGATGACTTGAATTATGTGTTCTTTTGGATAGAAGCTTCAAAACGGGTGATCTTTATACTAATTATATAAAGAGATTTTCCTGACCAAATTACTGACTGTGAATCAATCTTATAGTGAGACCTTTTTTTTTTTTTAAATGGTAGTTGCATTTATTTTTAAAGATTTAAAAAAATTTTAAGTAATCTCTACACTCATTGTGGGGCTTGAACTCACAACCCTGAGATCAAGAATTACATGTTCCACCAGCTGAGCCAGCCAGACACCCCTTCAATGAGAGCTTCTGATTGACCTAAAAATACAAATTGTTTAAAACCGTTTAGGAGCACAAACCTTCCCAAACTGCTATATTGACTAATCTTTGAAGTGTGGCATTGATGGACAAAATTTTTTGTTCAGCTGAAGTTATTGTGCACTTGTGAAAAAATTTTTTAAAAAAGGATTTCCTACTTGTCACACATTTCTTGCCATTAGGTGTCCCATCTTGACTCCTCACCACCCCCGTCCCGTTATTCCAAGTATGTCCGGTAGGAGGCATCCCTTCATCAAGCCCAGACAAGCTCAGGCAACCTTGCGTAAAACTTATGATAGAAATGGATTATACATTGGGATTTCCCCAAGGTGCCATAGTGTTACCAGTGGGAGAGTATGCTTTGTGTGAATGGAGGTTGTGGTTCTTGGATTCCCCATCAAAGATTTATGAGAGGATCTGCGCTGGAATAAAGACAGCCAGAAGAAAAGTAGTAAGCACAGAGCAGTTTATTAAGGACAGCAGACCGAGGTTGTTTCCAGTCATCTAAAGGACTCCTCCTACCAGCTGGGAGGGAGTATGTTCGGCTCTACAAGGTTCTTGTGGGAACTGTCATGGCCATCTTCAAGGGGGCGGGGGGGGGATGGTGGGGGACTGGGGTCAGGACTGTCAAAACCACAATGTGAAAATACTATAGTGAAGCTAGAGGTTACCTTGGGACAGATGTTGAAGAGGAGAGTGCTTGTTCTGTTGTAGCTCTTGGTTTGTCAGCCCTGGTGTATGGGAAGCCAGCCCTGGGGTGTGGGAAGCCATAAGGCCAGGATGTTAAGAGCCACAAACTCAAGATGTTGTGCCCTCAGGCTTCTAATGTGTCATCTATTTATCACTGCTTTTGCCTCCAGCTCCAGTCTTAACCAACTGCCTCCTCTATCAATAGTAGCTTCAGGGACATCAGATAATCTCACACACATAGATGCGTGATAGTATAGCATGTGTTAGTAAAACAAGTGTTAGAGTCCGGCTTGAATCTAACAGTGGTGTGCAGTGTTAGGCAAGTGACTTAAGCTCTCTGAGCTTCAGTTTCCTTATCTGTATAATGTAATTAATAATCATTGCCTCATAGGGTTATTGTGAGGTTAAACATCTAGAACGGTGTCAGGCATATTGTAAGGGCTCAATAAATGATGGTTTTATTATTGTATGATGATGATAATGCTGCTGCTGGTGATGCCATTAAACTTAGTGGAATTTTGACCTCCTCCTTCCATAAATATAGGAAAAAACATCAGCATACAGTTATGCACAATTAAATGAGTTCTTTTGCTCCTACTTTCTGGATAATGGGGCTTATAAATTCTTCATAAAGCACTTTGGATTCTGGAACTAAAGCTCTAAAGAAGTCTAATGACTAAATAAAATTTAAATGCCATTAGTACTTCACACAATTATCACAAAGTGCCAGAGGGATATTTGGAAAATAGATAAATTGAGTTGGCTATTTTGTTCTCTTCAAGATTTCTACCAAGATGTTAATAGACAGAAAAACACTAAAGATATTGTATGAAATTTATTTTTGTTTTAATTTTTTAAATTCTACATTGCTTAATTGGGGAGGATGTGACTATAAGCAAATTTCAGAGTCGTTTATTAGCTTTTAGAATCAGAGTTAGCTTTGTGGATTACCTAATTACACTCAGCCTCGTGCTGTTGACATTCTGCACAATCACTCTAGAACAATGCATGTGTGGCATGTGTACACTATAGTTTAATCTGACAGAATCATTCTTTGTTAATGTCTGGGGAATTTAGGGACCATTGTAAAAATAATTGGCACGGAAACTCAAAGTGTTTTTCTCTTCTTAAGTAACAATATTTCACTTATCCAACATATATAGACAAGGGGCTGGGAAGAGAGCACAGGGCATTACTGTTAAAAAATAAAATGATTAATTTATATATGTTATAAGTTCTCTCTTATTATCATCAGTGAAAGAGAAGATTGAATGACCTGCTTAGGTCTGTTTGAAAGTAGCAGGAATTTGATTCAAGTGAAACAAGGGCTATATTTTATTTATTATTATTTAATTTGTGCAAGAAACTACTTTAAGCATTTTCCATATATTATCTGATTTAATCTTTCAGTGCCCCTGTGAGGAGTGCTCAGTGGAAAATACTGTATTTTTTCAAGAACAAATACTTAACTACATACTAGGTATCAGTCATTATGCAGACCATTGGGAACTCAACAATGGTTAAAATATGTTTTCTACTTTCTGAACTCTCACAGAGGGTGGAGATCACCAATATATAAATGGAAAAAATATAGTTTGTAATAAGTAGGGATAGTAAGAATAAACAAGTATCACTACTGATTTTTTTAAAAACGATTTTATTTTTATTTTTATTTTTTTGAGAGAGAGAGAGAGAGAGAGAGCATGTGCATGCAACAACAGGGGTTTGTGGGAGAGGGAGAAGGAGATTCCCTATCCAGCAGGAAGCCGGATGTGGGCTGGATTCCAGGACCCTGAGATCATGACCTGAGACAAAGGCAGATGCTTAACCGACTGAGCCACCCAGGTGCCCATATCAGCATTGATTTCTAAGCGTAATTGATTTGTAGGTAGGCATTCTTGAAACAGTCACTACATTACTTCGGAATTGGAAGATTCCCCAAGATGCAGATTGTAGGGCAGGGATGACTCAGACCTCATTTATTACCAAAGATTTAGTGAATATGTATTCCACACATCTGTGCAAGGCATTGTGCTATGGCATGTGGAGTGTCCAGCCATGCCCAAGGAGAGGGACCTGAAAGATGATGGCCTTGACGTGCAGACCTGGCTCCCTTTTCCACCCACCCAGTATCACAGGTGGGCCCTGGAGGGTGTGTTTCTGGTGGTGGTATTCCTGAGATGTCTCTGAAAGAGGGTAGGTGCAGGGGACTTAATTATCTGGAGTGTGGCACAAGCCTCTCCTTTGCCAGCAGATGGGGCAGATTTGAGAAAAGAGTTGCCAGTGTCTGCTCCTGCTGGCTTCTGGTCCTTGGATGGGCTTTCTCATTGTTTTAAATCTGCACAGAGCTAGAGAGCAACTGGCCCGAGGGGCTGAATTATAGCATCTCTCCCTATCTGGGAGAGGCCATATGTCTCAACAGCTCCAGGGAGTCCTTCTCTCCGTCATTCCCCACAGGGCAGCAGCTTACTTCTCCGACTCTGGCAAGAGCTGTTCAGTTGTTCATTGCCCACTCGTTTGCCAGTGGCCTGGACACCCTTGTAGCCTATGTAGACAATATAGAGATTACAACCATGAGCAGGTCACTGTCATTCTTGACTGTGGATCTCAGTCCTTGGATGCACATTAGAACTTCTAAAAATGCCTATGCCTGGATGCTGTGCAGGCTATGAAGCCGAATCACTGGGGCTGTCTGTGGTCCAAGTACCAGAAGATTTAAAAATCTTCTCATGTGCTTCTGATGTAGTGCCAGGGTTGCAAGTGACTAATTCAAAATGACTCAGAATGAACACACACAATAGTTAAAAGAGGGGATTAATTTTGAGGGAAAACCAATGGATAAATAGCATGGAGCATTAGCGCAGAAAAAAATGAATCAAACTTTCAAGTAGATGAAATGGAGCAACAACAACAAAATTACTTTCTGAAATTGGATTTCACAATTCAGTAAAATTACTAAAAAAAATAGATTTCTAGTGAGAACCCAATTATTGTCTCAGAAAACCCAAGTGGCATAAGTAGCTTACGAGATGGACAAATATAAAGAAATGGAAATCAGAAGTGAAAGGTAGTTAACTGATGACTGAGAAGGAAAAAGAATAAATAGAGGATAGGTACTAATGAAAGGAGTAACAGAACCTTTTCAGAGGTGGAAGAATGACTGAAAGGCTCCATGGCTCCCAAATAGCTTTGAAATTAAAGGCTGCAGTATCAAGTGCGAGCAAAAGAACAACATCTAAATGATTGTTTAGTTTACGGTCAGAACTCTGAGGATCACATATGTAGCAAAGAGAACATTCTTCTCTTAGGATAGTTTTTTTCTTTTCTTTTCTTTCTCTATCTTTCTTTCTTTGTTTTGGGAGAATAGAAGATACAATTAGTATGTCACCCATCTATCCTATGTAAGAAATTCAAGTATAATACAAAAGGGTTGAGTCACCTAAAAGGGTGAGGATAATATAAAATGAATATATGATGTGGTATTTGGCAAGTGGAGACAGACCTGGAGTGAAAGCATTCTTATAATTTCATTTGGGCCAGGGAAATACAATGGGCAAATATACTGTCTTGCTTGGTAACATGACTACTTAATCTGGATTCATCAGTAGTAAAATGGAGGTGTCATTATAAATATTAGGAATGACTATATATATGGGGCACCTAGGTGGCTCAGTCGGCTAAGCATCTGTCTTTGGCTCAGGTTGTGATCCCAGCTTTAGGCTCCCTGCTCAGTGGGGAGTCTACTTCGTCCTCTCCAGCTCCCGTACCCCCTGCTCATGCTTTCATGCTCTCTCTCTCAATTAAATAAATAAATAAAATCTTAAAAAAAGAATGGATATATAAATAGTAATAATACTGAAGTGTGGTTATCTTTCCAAAGTAACCAGGCATATGGGTGATGGGTGTGGGGAATAATATGGAAAAAAAAAATTGCCAGAAAGAGTAAAAATGAGAACAAACACAACAATGATAAATAGATCAAATGAAATTAAAGTGTAAGAATAAAACCACATTATCAATTATCACATTATATAAAAAATACTGACAGTTTCCATTACCCAATTCAGAGACTCCATAGGTGATTAAAGTGCAAGAGTACACAAAGAAGAGAGAACTATTGGTGATAATTAAGACAGTATTAGTTAAATGTGCCAGACCTCTAGAAATAAGCCAAAGCTCTAAGAAATAAGAATGACTTGGACCAAGTAAAATTATGGTAGTAGGTTTTAATATCACTTGTTAGAAAAATCTTAGCAATCAATTCAATAAAAAAGCCAGACTACCTAGCATTTTACTTATATAATTAAAAGTGCAAAGCAATATGTACTAAAGAAATATTCTAGCTTATGTGCAAAGAGCAAGTATTATTTTTTGGTTCACAGGCATGTACAATTATCAAAAAATGAATAAGACCAGGGCACCTGGGTGGCTCAGTCGCTAAGCATCTGCTTTCGGCTCAGGTCATGATCCCAGAATTTTGGGATCGAACCCCATATTGGGCTTTCTGCTCAGCGGGAAGCCTGCTTCTCCCTCTCCCACTCAACCTGCTTGTGTTCTCTCTCTTACTGTGTCTCTGTCAAATAAATAAATAAAATCTTTAAAAAAATGAGTAAGACCATAACATACTAAAAATTTAGAGTTTTTGCAAAGTCACGTTCCTTATTATGGCCAATAAAACTATAAACCAACAATACAATTACTATACAATCTTAGGATTAAAAAATACCCTCAATTAAAGAAAAAAATATAAAATATCATGAATTATCTAGATAAACAAACAACAGAAGATTAGCTTGTATTATGGCTTATGTGACATTAGCCATTACTTTATTTGGAGAAAAAATTATTACTATTATTAAAGAAAGTCTCATAATAAATATAAACTATTTAGCTCGAGAAACTAAAACAGGCATGGGGACCACATACTACAAGAATGAAGCTACTGATAATTAGTGTTATAAAAGGTAAAATTAAAGAAATAGAAAAGTATATTGTCAAAAAAATAAATATATCCCAAAGTATGGGCCTTTAGAAAAGGCATATGGAAAATATGAAAAGATAAATACAAAAGGAATTAAAAAGTACAGTTGACAGTACTATAGACACTGAAAAAATAAACAATTTATAAGAGAACATTACTTGTATTTTTTATGAGGATATACTTTATTGATAACTGGTTTCTTGCTTATTTTAATAATCTGGGCATATTTGTTTTAGCATTGTTCAGCAAACCCTTGACCCCCATCTCAGTTGGTACTTCATTAGGTCTGACAACTTTCTTTATAGTACTAGGGTACCCTCATTGTGTTACACTACTTTCATCTTTCAAATAGTACTGCTTTTTATTTTTTTTAAAGATTTTATTTATTTATTTGACAGAGATCACAAGGAGGCAGAGAGGCAGGCAGAGAGAGAAGGGGAAGCAGGCTCCATGCTGAGCAGAGAGCCTGATGTGGGGCTCGATCCCAGGGCCCTGAGACCATGACCTGAGCTGAAGGCAGAGGCTTAATCCACTGAGCCACCCAGGAGCCCCTAGTACTGCTTTTTAGCTATAGAATAGGATTGTTTATCATGAACTCCCATAATCAATTCTAGCTTGTTACTTCAAGGAGGAATTCACCTAGCAGAATCAACTTATTTGTTTATTTGTTTGGTTTCCTGAACCAAGAGACACCCTGTGACTTCTTTTGCACCAGCTAGACACAGGAAGGGCACTCTCTTCTTTAATGATAACTTTATTCCCAAACTCAGCATTGTGGGGGCAGTTCAATAGCAAGTTTTCATACTGTTGCCATCATTGAACTGGTTGAAATGTGTTTTTATTATAATAAAAATAAATTTCATTATGATATTGTATTTTCCATGAAAATGCATTGAAGGATGTTCAGGTTAGTCATTGAAACTTTAACAACTGCGTTTAAGTATACTCCCTCTTGAGTGTAAAAGTCAGTGTCTCGACGTTGAGGCTCTTGGGAAGTGATTGGAAGTTAAGATGGTAACTCTTGGTGGGGCATGACTTTAAAACTGACATAAAAGTTCTCTAGAGTCAAACACAGAGATTTTGAATTAAACTGAGCAGAACAACTGCTGATAAAAATGCCCAACATTGGGGTATTATCATTTAAAAATGGCCATTTTGGTATACTGAAAATTTTCTCCCACCTTTTCTCTAGATTTTTCCACTTACTACAACTACCTAGGACTCCAAAGCTGGAACAAGGTCCTTTGGCTTAAATAGGTACAAAACCGAAGTGTGTAAACCTGGCGATTCACAGACGTGTACCCCTGGGGCTAATAATACATTATATGTTTATAAAAAAATAAAAAAATTATGAAAAAAAAAGGTACAAAACCTCATTTCCATTGACTTGTCCACATAGAGCTTTATATGCACAACCAAAGCAAGCTTTAATAGGTGCTTTGGCTTATGTTAATAAACAAGAGAAAGAAAATGTCTGTTAGCGTCAACACTTTTTAATTAAAGTGTGGTTTTCTTCTACTACTCCCTACAGTTTGACTAACACATATTATAATATCTTAGTATTATATTAAGATTATAATAAAGAGATTGTTTAAAAGACTTTTTAAAAAAGATTTTACTTATTTTATTTGATAGAGCTCACAAGTAGCCAGGGAGGCAGGCAGAGAGAGAGTGAGAGAGGGAAGCAGGCTCCCTGCAGAGCAGAGAGCTCGACGTGGGACTCGATCCCAGGACCCTGAGATTATGACCTGAGCCGAAGGCGGAGGCTTAACCCACTGAGCCACCCAAGTGCCCTGAAAGACTGTTTTAACTCATTGTTTCTCCTACTCAAGGTAGACCCCACATTTTCTTTAAAACAGAGAAATAAGGTCATTAATTTTAATAACTTCTGTTCTACAAGACATATGTCCACTGGATCTTACTTTGTGTTTTTTTGTTTTTCTGTTTCTTCAAAGCATAAAATTAAAATAGCTAAAGTAATATGAGTGATAGGGTGTATGATTTTAGTTCATTTGTTGTAGTTTTCTAAGTTAAATTATGTTTGAATTTTGTTATTGTCATCTGTGTATTTATTCTTACATTCTTACAGAGAGGCAAGTTTTTTTTTTCCTGTTGAAATCCTTGAATGTGTAACTTAAACCTTGAATTATGGCAGATAAAATTATCTGAATTGCTGTAATGCACTTATCACAAAGCTCCATTTCCCTGTGCAGCAGGATGGAGAGGATACAAAATGTTATTTATTATTTAAGAGATGATGTATCAAGCAAAGAAAAGGATATAAACCAATACATTTATTTTCAGGTGTTTAAATGAAAAATAAATACTAAGTAAAATGTTTGATGGTATAAGAAGCAATTTATAATGAGTACATGATAATATCGTAGACTTTACTCCTACTTTACATCACTAAAGTCTGCATAGCTTGATCTTAAATTCTGTGGAAAGGTTTGTAACTCTTTAAGCTGTCCTTGTCTCATCTTGATCCTTCCTTAGGAAAGGGAATTAGGTTGTTTTAGTATCTTTATAAAATTGTCATACATTTCTGTATTTTTCCTTCAAAGCAGCAGCAATGATAGTTTATAGAATGCTTTCATGTACACATAATCCTGAGGATTATTGTTCTGATTTAATGACTTGATAAGAACATGCATCTATATAGTAATAGAGTTGGAAACCCTGAAGAATTGCTTGGAATTTAGGATGCAAAGCATGTATAATTTCATATTTTCATGGATAAAATAGATAAGCTTTCACAGAGTGATTATGCACATATGGGAATGTTTGGTATTTCCGTCAGGCCCCTGTAGCTTCACTTCCTTTCATACCTGGCTCCAACATGTTCTTTAGTTCAACTTCAGTTCTTAGAAATACTGTTCACTTTTTTGATCCCATTTTCCTTTCATCATGTTTGCCTGGCAAAATCCCAGCCATGCTTCAATCTAATTGTCCATCTTATTTAAACCTACATCCAAGTTGTCCAACGCTGCTGGCCACAGATGTTAATATCTATCAATTCATAATCTCTATTCTTTCTAAAGGCAAAGAACTGTGTCATAGAAATATCATGGATGCCATTTCTCTATTACC
The DNA here is from genome assembly GCF_002288905.1 of Enhydra lutris kenyoni. Taxonomy (NCBI): domain Eukaryota; kingdom Metazoa; phylum Chordata; class Mammalia; order Carnivora; family Mustelidae; genus Enhydra; species Enhydra lutris. The sequence continues at coordinate 11,501,060 of NW_019154114.1, forward strand.
TGACTGTTGATATCCCTTCATAACTTATTGTTTCTCAACATCTGCTATTAGCATGACATGAACATAAGAATATATCTTATTTTAAACTTATGATATATCTTTAACCTAATCTTAGAGCTAATAATTTGAAAAAATACATGTTTTCCAAAAGAAGTACAAGATATAAATAAAAAATAGCATTATGTAAAGCTTCTATCACCACATAATATAGAATACCAGTCAACTTATCTCTAAATTGACAAATGGAATAGTTTCACAGAGTATGTCCCTGAACATTATTGCTTAGGGAAATATTCTAAAGTGCCAGATGTTTCATTACTTGGGTATATTTTTATAAAATGGAAATTCATTGATTGCCATCAGACGGAAATTAGAAAGAAAATCAAGTCTTTAAAATCATCTCACCAATTTATTTTACCTGATATTTTTAAGCATAAACATATATATATATATAACACACACATACTCTCATCCATTTAAATATAGATGCATATGTATATATGTATGATCTTGCTAAACTCATGCAATGAATTTTACTAAAATTATAATATTTTTATAAACATGTTTTCAGGTTTTTTTGAAATATAGTAAGTGTACATGCTAAGTGTTGCACATGCTAGTATGTTTATAAAAAACAAAGATAATATAGTATTCATCTGAATTTCTTTTAAAAATCGTGTAAATGTCTTTATCTCAACTCTGAGGTATCACAGGGCAGGTGATGAAGACTTTTCTGTAGATTTAAAGCATCACTGATAATTACCTTTACCATTGCTTTTTATTTTTTCATACGGATTTGAGTTACTGTTTCTGCCCTTTCATTTCAGTTTGAAGAACTCCTCTAATATTTCTTATAGGACAAATGTGTTAGCAATGAACTCAGTTTTGTTTATCAGGGAATATCTTTTCTTTTGAACATTGTTTAGCTTTTGCTGCTTATGGGTGCAAAGCCTCCAGGTTAACCAGAAGTGGATACTTAGGATGTTCTCAGATCTTCCCAACCATGTGCACAGCTCTGGACATGCACATAGCCCTATGTATGTGCCTTCAGGATTGCTAGAAATACATTACAGTTTTTTCAGCCCTGTATATGGACATCTCACTCCTCAGTTTTTCCTTTTAAACTTAATGATTAGCCTATTGTTTGTCTAAACTATTATTATCTACCACCTCAGGCATTCATGATATTAAGCAATTGCCTCTAATTGTTTTTAACAAATCTCTCGAGTCTGTTTGCACTGAGTGAACTTTGAGTCAGTGCTTACAGACTGATTTCCTGTGTCCCCCAGCCCTCCAATTCGTATGTTGAAATCTTATCCCCAATGTGATGGTATTTGGAAGTAGAGCTTTTGTGAGGTGATTAGACCATGAGGTGGGAACCCTCATGAGTAGGATTAGTGCCCTTACCAAAGAGACTCCAGAGAACTCCTTCACTCCTTTTGTTGTGTGAAGACACAGTTAGTAGACGGCCATCAGCAGTCAGGCTCTTAGCATTCACTGAATTGATGGGTGCCTTAATTTTGGACTTCCCATCCTCCAGAACTCTTTGAAATAACTGTTGTTTAAGTCATTCAGTCTATGACATTTTTTTTGTTATAAGAGCCTGAATATGGGCTAAGACAATTAAAATAAAGAACAGCTTTGCAAGTGGAGTCTTCTAGGGAACTACCAAACTGGTTAAATAATGAAAATTCTCTTGAATTCTCTTCAATGGGCCTTTGAAAGGGCTCCAGTCTTGTTCTTCTTCCTCCAGTGCCTGCCAACCTGTTGATTTTCATGTGATTGTGAAGCTCTTGTGTTCAAGGGTATCACTGAGCTGGCATGGGGTGAATGGGAATAGGGCAAGTTAAAAATGCCATGAACTCTCTGTTCTTCCTGGGATTTAGCAAGTTTTTTGAATTAAGCACTATCCAGATTGCTGCAAACCATCAGTTAATTCCAGAGTTCTGAAATGTTGATTCTGACCATTAAACACACACACACACACACACACACACACACACACACACGCACACGCATGCACGCACACAATTTTCTCATCTTTTATGGAAGGTTTTGGAGGTTTTTACTTTGCCATTTTTATTAATATCACTATTCAGTTCCTTTTTGAATCTTATTTTGATCAGAGTGAGATAGGTATATTAACAATATCAAAACTGTACTACTTAGAGGTAGGTAAAAGGGGTTGTGCCCATCTTACATTCCTCAGTACATGCACAGTCCACACAACTTCTATACTGATGACATGCCCATGATAGCTTAATACCATATTAATGGTGGTTATTGGTATTAAGAACAAGCAGCAAACAAATAAACAATAATAAAAGATAATGACCATCCCAAACAAGTGAAAGGTTAAAATCAAGTATGGCTAGTCTGTTGAATTTTTGAAATGGGATTACATGGTTGGTGCTATAATGAATAAAGCACCCATGTCAGCATTTGGCATTCCTGAGTAGGAATCCCAGGTCTGCAGATGCTTTATTTGCCTGATTCTGGTTTTCCTCCTCTGTAGTGATACCAGAGACCTCCCAGATTACTCTGAGTATTAGCTACAGCATAAATCTGTGTGTGTCACATAACGGGGATTCAATCCAAAGCAGCTATCATCAGTAGAATGATACTAATCAGTAATAACTATTGTTATTTTGTCATTTATGTGCTATGTCTCACAGGGCATATTGAGTATATTTTCCCAAACTAAGTTAAAAATTCAGAGAGTTTTGTCCTTCGAAATGGGTGTAAGGTTATGTAAATTACTGGGAGTTCGTGTTGAGGGGGTGGTAATGAAATGGAAAACTACTATTGCATGAATGTGCCGTTGAATGTAAACATGTGAGTGTGGGGTAGATAGGGATGTAGGTGTGACTTGTGTGTGGTATTGTGAATGAGTCCATGCATCCCAGAATATAGGAGATGAGTAGCGTGGCCCGGGGCTTTAAATTGGTGGAGCCAAGCCATAAAGAAAAAAAAAGCAGATATAGGATAGGTGAATTGAGGACAAGGAAGAGAGAAAGAGAAAGCTAAGAGTAGTGAGCTGTTCATATGTAGGAGAACACAGAGAAGAGTGGATAAGACTAAAGAAATAAATAGAATTCAATGGGTCATTAAGAAAACAAGAAGCAAAGTAGGGAGACATCAAGATTCCTGGTGGAAAGGAGAAAGAATCATTGTATCTCTGGCTTCAATGTTGAAGGTACTCTTATTTCTCTTCCCAATTTAAATTGAACTTCTCCTCTCCCTTTAGAGATGGTAGAATAACCATAACAAAATGATCGTAAACATATGGTGTGTGTTAATGTGATCATTCGCCTCCTCATTATGGATTTAGTATGACCATTAACATCTAACTGCCTAATTTCCCAATAACCATTGAAAAATTAGAGCAGTATCATTGCCACCTACCACTCACCATAATAATTTTGTCATTTCTAAAAGCATGTAATCTATGTAAAATTCTGCACATCATTTGCCTTTTGTATTTTTTTGACCTTTGGCCTGTATTGACATTATTTATTTGTGAACTATGTGTCCATATAAAATAAAAATTATTTCCAGTTTATATAGAAGTAAATTACAGTTATATTTACCAATTTGTAGGTTTTTTTCCTTTATAAGATAAATGTTTATTTTCTCTTTGTATATCTAGGTCTGTATCAAAGTTTAAAAAATTATCATCTACATGAATATGGTATCTTTCCATGCTTTGTTAAAATTGCTTCCATAAATCTCCAAAAACGAATGCTTATTGTGTGCATAGGTATAGTTCGTTATTCAATGGGAAAGATTCCTATGAAGCTGAAGACTTGTGTGTGCTTCTGGCTATACAAGGAAATGTGATCTTTGGTAATTTTCCCATTAGAAGTGTGCACGTTCGTACTCGCATGCTTATACACAAGATCATCTATTTGTTCTCTTTCTTTCTCTCTGTTTCTCTCACTCTCTCTCTTACACACACACACACACACACACACACACACACACATATACACACACACTGATAAGTCCATAAACATTCACACCTATGTTCAACTGTTGAGAGCCACATAGAATATTCTTACACTCTCCTAAGTGCCTATGCAGGTATAGATATTTAAAATGCATTGTGGAAATTTTCTATTTGATTTGGAACATGGAGAATTCTTCTTTTTACAATGTATTATTTTCACTAATACTGAGGGGTAACCCTTAGAGATTTAGCTGCCTTTCATCTTGGATGTGAATAAGCAGAACTATTTATGCATTTGATTTTGAAATATACTAAATGTTTCTACTCGATACCAACCCTTAATTTTCTCTTTAGGTGTTTGATTAGTCTTAAAAGCATTTGGGGCAGAAATGCACAAAAAGAGTTATAATTTTAATCTTTCTCTTAAAGACCTGGTCATTTGTAGGTTTCCAAAAAAGAGAGTTAAATAGTCATCAATTAAATAAATCTCCAATTTGAACTATGGCTAACTACACAGTGGTTCTGCCTGATACCTTTCTTTCCACTGGTCCTTCTTGTGTAGTAGGTTTTTATTTCATGAGCTTTCACTCCACAGCCGGTCTAGACAACTACACTGCGTGCTGCAGTCACAGCCAGCCCAGGACTACTGACCAGAGCTGTGCGGGTTATCAGCTGGACATCTGGGTGGTGGCTGTGCCGGTGTAAGCTTGTGTAACACCTCCATCTTCACTGTGAGTAAACCAGTCCGCAAATATGTAGAAATAACATCAGCTCCACCATGGTCTCTTCGTTAAGAAGGAAGAGCCTAAGCCAGGAAACTCTACCAGCAAACTGTAATGAGCAACGCTGTAGTGGTTCTCAGTGCTCTGCACCCAGGCCGCTGAAACTATAGCTAAAGGAAAGATACATGCAAACATGTTTCCTTCATGCAAACAACCTGTTCTGCAAATTTGTCATTTGGGAATTTCAGAACTTGAACTTGAAGGAACTCTCAATCGAATTCATCCATCTGCCTTTTCCTGAATATCCCTTTAGACTAAAGATGAGAAAACAGAAGCCCAAAGAAAGAGAACAACTTGCCTAAGATCACAAAAATAATTTGTGTCGAGGCCAATACTATAATAAAAAATCTTCCAGGTCCTAGTCCAGAGTATCTTCCTTTACCCCTTCAGGATTTCTCATCACCCATTACTTGGGTGATTCACCTGCTGTTGCTTCTCTCCCACTAAGTCACGTGGGGTGGATTCTGTCATGCACATTCGATAGAATCTCTAGTTTCCTTTCCTCCAAACTCTGGTCCTGTGCTTAGTAGCTTGTGCCTGCCTGTGAGTTTTCAATACCCAGGTCCGAAGCAACCTGTACCAGATTTCCGGTATTTTTTAATTACTAGTGATTCACTGCTGTGGGAATAGCCTTTGAAATTGTGTCTAGAGATTCTTCTGTTGTCCTCTTTTATTTATTTTTTGAGAGATTCTATTTATTTATTTGACGGAGAGAGAGAATGCAAGAGGGGGAGTGGCGGACAGAGGGAGAGGGAGAAGCAGGCTCCCTGCTGAGCAGAGAGCACAATGCGGGGCTTGATCCCAGGACCCTGGGATCATGACCTGAGCCGAAGGCAGACGGTTAACCAACTGAGCTACCCAGGCTTCCCGTCTGTTATCCTATTTTAAATCATGAAAAGTAAACATGGAAGGCGCTTTTCCAGTTTCAAAGTATGTAAATGATAAAATTGACCCTAAATAAATGTGAGCTAAGAACCTGGTTCATATTGTATGTTTAAATCACTCCAGACTTTTTAGGAGGGATTATATGTTCAATAATTTTGTAATTGGTATGAGCTTTATAAGTAGCTGTATTGGATTATGCTGGCTTGAGACTTTCAGGCAAAAGGATTATTTGAGCAGGTGATAACATCCACAGCAAGGATGTTTTCAAACTGTTAGCTGACCAGAGTTCAACCAATTTAGTCCTAGAGCAGTGAAGTAGCCTTGCTTTGATCTGTTCTGCTTGCAGACTCTCTGTGTTTATAGTACAGATGATATCTGGTGGTTTGGAAGATTTCTAACAAGATCTGTATAATGTGAAGTAGACAAATTAATACTCATTATTCAGAGTAGGAGTTTTGGTTTTAATCTAATTGTACAGATAGCTGTTCTATACCTGTTTCATTTTTCATTCTGGTTTTGCCTGGTAGGTTGTAGGATGTGGGAGGCAGGTAGAAAAATTCCTGAGATCAAACACAGTTTCTAGAGAGCTGCTTCTTTGCTGTGAATTTACTGTTAATCCTTAGTCATAATCTCTTCAATTGAATATACAGCACCATTCTCCTAGCTGAAAATGCCAAATATCGTTTCAGAGTGATTAAAAACCTGGTGATAAAAAAACTTCCAGTAATGTTCTCATTTTATGAGTATTTCTTTGGATGATTTCCTAAAGATGAAGAAGCAATAATAATGTGTGGGCATTTAATATTAAGTATTTAGAGACTTTAATAATTTGAGATTAATAATTATAAAACTTTTATGGATAACAGTAACATTTAATGTAACTATCTCATTACATTAGTATTATTAGATTGACTGATATAATAGTAAAATATAAATTATGCATTTTTCTCATTGATCCTTGACAAGTTTTTATATGGAAACATGACTGATGGGATGGATATTTGTAGATTTTGGAATTGTTCCAATATGAGATTTAATAGAGGCTGTGGGACTTATTAGTAGTGAGAGCTTTAGAAAGTTAATTGTACTCTGAAACTCTTCCTTACCTAGTAATGACAATGGTAATTTCTGTCTTGACTGATTATTTTAAAGTATTAATAATACATTGTATAAGTGCCTAGCATAATGGTTTGAGTGTAGTGATGATAATGGTGAATAATAACAGTAACAATAAGGTAATCACTATAAGAAATAGGCTAAATAGAGTAAGAAACAGCTACTATTGACCTTTAAGAAATTATTCTATTTCCAAAATATCCAAGTATTTTATTGACCATCTCTCAGTAAAAACCAAGGTGTTTAAGAGTTGCTTTGTATTCTAGGAATTAAGATGAGGCAAGAGATGAAATTCAATTCAAACAAAAGGCCTAATGAGTGTTTCTTGAAACCTTTGTAAAAATTGCACAGTTAATAAGGTGGCTTAATTTCATTGCTAGAGGCGCCGATGCATATTTCATTCATTTTAAGTGTTTCCTTTTTCAGAGCCAGAATGAAAATATAATAATTGCATAGTCCATGATTAGCCAGCTGCTTCGCAATTCTCTGTCCTATGCAGTATTTTCTGCTGCATCTCTTTGCCAGCAACAGACAGCAAGTAGACAATTTTAGTTGAGCAGAGACAATATATTTTTGTTTTGACATAATTGCTGTCCCTTTTATGGAATATTAGGGCTACTGGCAGTGTTTCACTACCTGTGTGTGTACAAAACTGAAGATGACAAAAAGTCACAGCCACAATACACAGAGATAGCTCTTTTCATGAAGATGCAGCCAGTTTCACCAAATTGATTTTGTAACTCTCTCTCTCTTGCTTTAAGCCCGAAGCCTTTGTTTAGGGAGGATCAATGGACGCTTATCAGAAATCTGTGCCTCTGTGCCAAGTTCCTTACCTGCACAGTGAGTGACTGTAAATAGAGCATCAGTCATAGGGCTTCACATCCACCTTCTCCCACCCCACCCCCCAGGAGAGCAACAGCAATTATCAGGCAGAGGAATATTCTAGAAGGAGATTGGGTCTGTATTTAACAGTATAGCCCAGCGCTGGCAGTCATCATGCCCAGTGAAGAGTGTCTTAGGCATCCAAGGAGCATGGTCACTCTTTTTCATGACTGTCTGGCCAGATAATTGTCCTACCTTTCTTTTTCTTTCTTTCTTTTTTTTTTTTTTTTTTTTTGAAAGATTTTATTTATTGGAGAGAAAGAGAGACAGAGATAATGAGAGAGGGCAGGATCAGGGAGGAGAGGAAGAAGCAGGCTACCCACTGAGTAGGGAGCCTGATGCAGGACTTGATCCTAGGACTCTGGGATCGCGACCTGAGCCAAAGGTAGTCACTTAACCAACTGAGCCACCCAGGTGCCTGAGAAGGCCAAACTTTTTAAAAACTAGGTGACTGGGGAAGAAGGATTGCATTAATTTGGTTTCCTACTTTTTCATTCTTGACAGGTTAGTCTTTCTTGATTATTGAGAGATTAGCTAAACTACTCCATGATATTGCTGCCTCAGCATCCATTTTGTGTGGCCAGGTGGCTCATAGTGCCCTTGAACTAACTTGTGCCTCGCCTCAGCATATGCCCTAGATTACAGCCTGTAGAGTCACAAATAAATATAAACTCCTGATATGACTCCCCAGCACTCTTCTCCCACACCTCCCAGGGCTGCCTTCTTGTGAACCTCTAAATAAGACCTCTGAGAACCTGACCAAAACCCTGCTCTTTTTCATTTGAATTGACCAATCTGGTCTAAGCCCAGGAACCCCCAAACACTCCATTTATGGACTCTAATCAAGGCATGTGCCTTGGGTCCTACAGTGCTCTGTGCCTGCTCCTATGTTGACCTCTCCCTGCGGCTCCTGCGGCATGCAATGTACTTTCTCCAGGACCTGTGAGTCATAAACGTCTCTATTTCAGTTCCTTGATAGTCTTTTGTTAAGCCCTGCAGTTTACCATCTGATATCCCCCGGCTCTCCTTAACAAATGTTTATAGTTACAACACTGATGAACCCTAAAGGTCTGTTAAAATTCTTCAAGTGACCCCTAACCAAGACCTAGTACAGTGAGAGCCTAGCCAAAGAGGTGTTTAAGATTTCCTTTCCTGCACCAGGAGACCACAGAGCTCACACTGATTGCCAGATAGCAGAACCCTAAATGCTCAGGGCTATATCATCTCGCAGCAGCTTCTAATATTTTTTTCAAGTTGCCCTACTACCCCCACTTCCATTGCTTTCTTTTTTAAGAGCTGGTACATGTGTAGGCGTGCCCTTTTCCCCACTCCTGTCCCTTGGCCCAAAGCATTTGTCTGCAAAATTACCACCTCAGCCTCCTGGGGGTTTTCTGCTTTCTGAGCCTTGAGCTCTGTCTTCAGTACAAGGGTTGATGGTGTTGGCATTTCCCAGGACCTCTCCATGCTGAATCACCCTCTGGTTAGGAGCACATTTGCTTCTGATGCCTGCAGCACCTTTGCTCCTGACTCCTAAACTGTGCTGTAGAAATTAAATAGGTAAGACTTCATCTGGCTCACTCTGATCAAACCATCTTCAGTGTTTGTTTGTGGACTAGGTTTGAGTTGTTGCAAACCTTTGATTTAGGGGGAACATTAACAATATTTATTGTGTCTTCTCTGGGGTGTGTTTCTTTCTTCTATGTATAAGGTGGAGCTATATCCTACACAAAGGTGGCTTCTAAAATTTTCTCCTAAGGTGGAACTAGAACATAGTAAAACATTCCCCTTGAAAGTTCCCACAAAATCACTGATGATGTACTGTATATTGACGGGAGTAACTTCAGTAACCAACAAAGTCAGACAGCTTTTTCTGCAACATCAGTCCAATCATCGTTTCTTCAGTTGAGTGTCAGGTGACATTCTGGCTTGTGTTTTGGCACCATGCTATGTGAAAAATATGTACATTTAACCCTAGAATCATGTTTAGTGAGCTGAGATGTTCACAGCATTGGAGGCAGATGGGTTGACTGAAGAAACAGCAGATTCTGTGGCTGGGGTCACACTCACACTGTGGCATATGCTCACTGAGAGGAACAGAGTGGATTGCCAACACTTGCCCTAAGCAGCTCGCTTGAATCGGCATAAGTCAGATGTACAGATGACAACATCCTATTCTTTTGCACAGCTCAAGCCTTACCCTCAGCATTTCCCATGGCTCTCCATAGCATTTGGAGCCAACAGTGATAATAATGACCAGTATTATTGAGTACTGACTAAGTGTGCAAAGTTTAATGCTCTGTCTTGTATTATAGTCTCATTGGACTGCACAACAACTTTATGAGTTCTGCACTTTTAGGCCCATTTTCCATACATATTGTATATATGGATTTTTATTCTTTTTTTAAAGATTTTATTTATTTATTTGACAGAGAGAGAGATCACAAGTAGGCAGAGAGGCAGGCAGAGAGAGAGGGGAAGCAGGCTCCCTGCTGAGCAGAGATCACAATGCGGGGCTCGATCCCAGGACCCTGAGACCATGACCCGAGCCGAAGGCAGAGGCTTAACCCACTGAGCCACCCAGGCGCCCCTATATATGGATTTTTAAAGAATGTTTTAGTCAGAACAAAACACAAAGTAAGCAACCACACTTGTTTTTACCCCTCTTGTGTGTATGTGTGTGTTTGTCCATGTTTTCCTTACATGCCAACTGGGTTACGGAATGTGATGTTTTAGAGAGATGAAAGTTGAGAAGGTAATAGAAATGGTTTTTAATATATTGAAATGGTTTTTATTATATTTACAGTGGAATGACTGAGGATTAGAGAGTTAACACATCTTTCCAAGTCATTTAGCTGGTTCAACTTAGTATTTTGAGCTGCACTGCTTCTAACTCTTTTTTTTTTTTTTTTAAAGATTTTTTTTATTTATTCATTTGACAGATAGAGATCACAAGTAGGTAGAGAGACAGGCAGAGAGAGAGGAGGAAGCAGGCTCCCCGCTGAGCAGAGAGCCCGATGTGGGGCTCGATCCCAGGACCCTGGGATCATGACCTGAGCCGAAGGCAGAGGTTTTAACCCACTGAGCCACCCAGGCGCCCCTGCTTCTAACTCTTTGTAAGAAAAATATTCTTTGTTTCTGACTTGTTTCTTTGTCTATTTTCTAGTTTTCCAACTTTCTCAGAAGCTGGGACTTTGGTGGTATTGCAAACCACAGGTGTTGTTCTATTACATGATTTCTTCATGTAGCTTCTTGGTTTCTAAGCTGCATTTTAAAACTAGATGATCTGTACTTACAGTTTTGGGACCTTCTCATAGAGAATATCTTGAAAGTTTACCCATTTTCTGGTAAAATACATTTTCTCTGTGCACAAAGGGTTTATTGTTCTATTGGGATTAATGTGAGTCATTCTAGATACACTTTTTAAGGTGTTTCCATCAATAGAGACCTAAATATTATGCTGTCTGGATGGGCTGAGTAATGCTATGTCACCTACTTCTCAGACGATTAATAGGGACTTTATCCCATTTCCATTTACTCTGATATATCACTTATTCTGCGTTTTAATTTTATAAAACTCTGCACAATTCTGTTTTAATACTTCTTGTGTTTAATATGTTATATGGTTGTTGTCGTGGTTTGTTCATTAAGAATAATTTTTAAGATTTAGGGCATATATTTTGAAATCCTCCAGTGTTATTTGCATAAAGTAAAAAATGATCACACAGACCTATGTGCCTATAACTTTGTATCTTATTTATTGACATTTGTTGTAACTTGACGTGAAAAGAAGTTGTGTGGCAGGAATTGCATGGAGGCCTCCAGCTTATCCGTTTTGCTGATAGACTACTTTATAGGTAGACATGCTGCTCTCAGCAAACTGAAGACTGAACACCAACTCTCCATTGGAATAATCTGTACCCACAGAATTCACTTTCATTATGGCCTCTTAAAACATACTTTTCACATTTTCCTGAATATTTAATTTTTTGTTTTTATTTTTATTTTTAAAGATTTTATTTATTTATTTGTCAGAGCACAAACAGGGAGAAGCAGGCAGAGGGAGAATCAGGCTCCCCACTGAGCAGGGAGCCTGATATGGGACTTGATTCCAGAACCCTGGGATCATGACCTGAGCTGAAGACAGATGCTTAACCGACTGAGCCACCCAGGCGTCCCTTTCCTGAGTATTTTAATTACTATTAGGCTCAGGCTCAAAAGTGGACAACTTTGAATTGTATTGCTTTCAAATAATAGACAGTTTTGTAAATATGGATAGTAAACAACCTCTAAGCCAAGAGCAAAATTTCACAATAAAAAATTGAGTGTTATGTATTTTCAGTGATTAATTTTCACTATGATTCTTTAAGTACTTAAAAATTTATATTCACCTTTTAAAAAACAATCATCATGGTGCCATTTAGCACAATGCAACAATTGTATATTAAATATCATAAATGAAAATGTGCCAGGAAGACATTAATATAATAAAATAGTATCACAATCAGTTTTGCAGACATGAGATGTATATTACAGTGAACGTCATGAAGTTAGCAATGGGATATAGGAAATGGAAATTGATCTAGATTCCAAAGTACTTATACATATACACACACACACGTATTATACATACATATATACATATATACACATACCCATGTGTACACATATACACACATACACGTACAAACATATAGTATACATTTATAGCAGGGGTATATGTAGACATTTTTAGAACAATATGATCATATAATAGTAAACAGTTGCTCAAAAGACTGCTATATATGCATAATGAAGGGAGAGATAACTTGCTCAAGAAAGTCTCAACCAGAGTCAGAACATCCTGATTTTGAAGGACAGTGTTACTATTCAGTCTTGAACTGAAGCTTCTCACTATCTTGTCGATTATGCACTTAGCTGATCACCTTTCTGGGATTATACTGATTAAATATAGAATATATTTACCTCTATAGCTTAGAAAGTCCGTGTGTGCATGCACGCGCACATACACACACATGTGTGGGATCCTGGTATTTTAATTTAATAACACAAACATGCAAAGAAGAGTGAGTAATAACTTTTGGGTATTTTTGCCTGATGTTTAATTCCTTGTCATGCTGCTGCTCATTATGAGGATTGGTTCTTTATGTCAGGCAGTGGTGGAAAGCTGACACTTTGTATCAGAGGACAGTTGCACTTTCTCTTAATTTTTTTCCTGATTCTGCTGCTTTGCTTAGGTTTCTTTGCCCTCTGAAACTGGCATCCACTCTGCAAAAGACATGATGCTCTTTTTTGTGGACACAAGTTCAGCTTTCAAGGAACTGGTAAGGGAGGTTAAAAAAAAATGCAAAACTATCAATAATGGTAAGTTCAATGTAATAAGTGCAACAATATGCAGGAATCCCAAGGAACTCTCCATGGGGGTGTTTGTGAGTAATCGTAAAGATTGGGTAAGATTTCATCCAAAGAGATGCACAGTGGATATGTGAGGAATGGGGAACACTAACTGGTGGAGACAGAAATGCCAAGGGAATGTGCAGAGTAGTTATGAAAGAGTAGATCAGAAAATTAAGGCAGGTCCACATTGTTTTCCTGGAACAAGCTTTTCTCAACCGAGGTTCCATGAGAGAATAAAGCCTTACATAAAATAAGTTGAGCAATTATTTTCTCAACTCTCTGAAAATTACTACATAGCTACCACCAATCTAGAGGCATAGGAGAGAAGTTGATTCATTACATATAATGGGTGCCCGGGGGGTTTGGGTTTAATTCTCCCTGGGAACCTCAACTGAGAAAGGCCAGTCTACATTCTAGATAATGGGGAGCCATGGAAAACGTGATTTGAACTGTGACGTGATAGAACCGTGTTTTGAGAAAATTTAACTGTCAGCAGAATTCAGGACGATTTGAGGAATGTGAAATTAAGATTACTGGAGTTTTGTAACATGAAAAATTATGAAGGAAATGAAAATGGTAATCGAAAGAAGGTGACAAAAACACAAGATTTATTAATTCACTCATTTGTTTCAAATATACACTAGGTACCTATTAGAAATCAGGTATTGTGGCTACTATGATGGGCAAAAAAGTAGACGTAGCTATTACTGCCTGTTGGTGAGTCAGACATTGAGTAAATAAGCACAAATCCATTTAAGTTCGTAACAGAGATCAGTGCTATGAAGGGAAGTTTCTTAGCGCATGTAACAGTGACATAAAGTCTGCTATAGCAAGGTTTATATATTTGGAGAAACAGATATGGGTATGACTGAACGAGGCTTTTTTGCATGTGGTGAGTTTGGAATTTGTTTTATCATTAGTGAGAAACTAGTGGATATTCTAAATCAAAGCTCAAATTATGATAGCAATCCCCTATCTCCTTTTCCTGATAACAGGATCTTTATTTTAGTGATGGTAGGGTTGTATGAGATTCACTATAAATCAAAACCTTGAGACCAATGATCATTAAAAGCCACTGTTTTATTCTTCCATTCTGATCCTTACTAAAGAATACTTTTGCAAAAAGTGTAATGATTCTTGCATAAGGTTATAAACACAAACGAGATTTTCCCTCCTTGTAGGTTATAGCTGCATAATTGCTGCATTTTATCTACTGTGTGTTCTGTTGTTGAAAAACAGGCTCTACTGAGGCATATCTGAGTGAATTTTTCTGAGTTGACAGAGAAACTGTTGGAACTCAAATAAAAAATAAATGAACAGAAGCTAAAATGAAGAAACATAATTTTTAAAAATTTAAGTGGTTATTATAAATCTGCTATTGAAGATATTGCCAGGAGTGTTACTTGTTCTCCCATACCTTTAGGTCCTATATGAACCTTTCCAGTAAAATTTAGGACCAAGATAAAAGTCTCAGTAAGGAGTTCTTGGTTTCTCAATTTTGAAATTAAGACTTATTCTGATTTCACAGAAGTTAAGGAGCAATTTTGATGGTAAAGCATAATTAGTAGACTTGTTTCCTTGAATTAGAAGTCCTAATTTTTTTCTAGTTTATTGATTATACTATATCCAGGTCCCATTCAGTTTGCTACTTCACATAGAGAACTTCTGTGTATTTTATTTTATTGTATTTTAATTAATTAATTAATGAGAGGGAGAGAGGAAGAAGAGGGGAGAAGAAGAGAGAGAATCTAAGCAGGTCCAGAGTGGAGGCTGACATGGGGCTCGATCTGACAATGCTGAAATTATGACCTGAGCTGAAATCAAGAGTCAGATGCTTAAGACTGAGCTACCCAGGTGTCCCCACATAGAAAATTTCTAAGTTAACAAGTCATTATGATTAATCTGATTTTCCATTTCTCAGCATCTAGTTATTCGAGTCTCATGATACTCAATTCTGACACTGTGTGAGTTAAGAAGACGATAGCCTTGACTTGTCTTTACCGAGAGGACATAGCATGAACAAGCTTTATGATAGTGAAACTCGTTATGAAGAATAATGAGCATTCCATTCTCATTCTTGCTGTTTGTGTTTTCTATTAAAACACAAGTGTCTTCTGGGATGAATCAACAAAGCAGACTTGGAATTTTTGAGAATGTGAAAGACAAGCTAAAAAAAAGGTGTAGGTAAATTTATTTCTTGAGAAGGGAAAGAAACCATAATTTTAGCTTTTATGGTTGTGTTATAAAATGAATGTCCATAAATGTCTAGACTAGCACAGAGGGATTTGGACAATCTGGGCTGCTTTTAGGAAATTCCATTGAAAGTGATAAAAGTGCTGAAGAAAGTGTAAACAAAAGTCTATAAAAAGATTAAGTTTCAAATGGGACTATGAGATCTAATAAGATCCAAACACATGAAAACTGTTATCCAATATATGGTAACTAGTAGCCAACTATATTTAATTATTGTTCACATTTTCTCTGAGACTATAATCTTTTGATTTAGGAACATTGTCTTATACTAGTCTTGCCTTTATGTTACACCTTCTGTCTCAGCTGCCTCCCTGACTAGATGCTGGGAGAGAGTAAGACATAGAATTAGAATCTCAGGAAGAGAAAGACACTAGTACGTCATCTGGTTCTGTACCTTCTCTTAAAGAAAACCCTTGAGTTCTAGAATCACTCATTACATTCTTAGGTGAATCCAAGTTTTCTTTTTACTGAGTTAGAATCAGATTGGTAACTGTCAGCAAGTTTCCTAATTCTACCCTCCGCAGCCATCATAGGACATGTCTAATCTTTTTTCTGCCCAACATTTCTTTAAATATTTAGTAAAAGTACCATAAAACTGAAGTAAAATATAATCAGTTTTTACCTAGATGAGATGACATTATTAGGTATCTCCCCATACCTGTACAGTCACTACCCTAATAATAATAAAAGTAACCACCGTGTATTCAGTCAGTGAGCAACCACAAAATCCTGGACTAGGGATTTTACTTGCATTTTTTCCCCCTAATGTGTACATGTAACCAACAATGTGAAGCATTTGTGCAGCCAACAAGGCAATTACTGTTATTCTCTAAGTCTGGCAGTTGACAGAGGTGCTGTCACTTAGTTTAGGGGCCCAACCTGACCCAGATTCAGCTCTGACCTGAATCTGACCTGAATCTGGGTCTGACCATAAATTTGATTCCTTTACTATTCTACACGCCTTTATATAAATTGCAAGCACATGCCTTATTATTAACTGTATTATTCTGGATAAATTACATTATTGAAATTCTGTGTCCTTTTAAAACAGTTGATCTTTGGGTTGTGGAAATAACCAATATGATCCTCCCTGGGATAGTGTAATTTTGGGGATACTGTTTTAAATCAAGATCAAGAGGCAGATCACTAGAAGAGGCAGTTTGGGTAAGTCTCATCTAGCATGGGACAGAGTGGGAAGTTGCCTTGTCAGCAGTCAAGAAAGGATACATCAAGGCATCTTCATACTTCCCAAATCTTTAGTTGAGTCCAAGGAACATTTAATTGTAAGTTTCTTGTGACTGTTTATTTCTGTGGCTAAGAACTATAAATTAATAAATGAATGATAGAGATTTAGCACATAATTTATGTATAATATGCATGGTATATGCAATATATTTATATGCTATAGTGATATATATGACTTACACAAGATAAATATTTATGTTTAGGTTTATATATATAATACCCTTTTTTAACCACAGAGAAGAAAGTATAAATTCATAGTTATAAATAGAAATACTTATAGAAGAAAGTAGAAGTGTTTAAAAATAAATTTAATATCACCTTTTCAGTATTCCCTTAACACCCGCCCCCCCGCCCTGGCCTTTTGATAATTTGGGGAATATGCAAGTATTCTTTTCTTTGTGCTCACATATATTCTTTCCTTTTTCTATATTTCATTCTTTTTCTTTTTTTGAGACTTTTTAAAAAAGATTTTATTTATTTGTGAGAGACAGAGGTAGAGAATTGACTTCCAAAGTATATGATAACTTGTTTAAATAATAGGTGCCTTTTAAATTTATAGAGATTGTTTGATTATTTTACAAAAAGTTTTGCAATTCATACTTGTAAAACAATGGTGGACATGACTTTTCTCCTCAAATTCATAGGCTACCATGAAGTTTTTAAATTTTGGGTAATCTAATGAGTGAAAAAGTGTATGTTATTCATGATACCTAATTTCTTTATTTATTTGACAGAGAGAGACACAGCAAGAGAGGGAACACGAGCGGGGGCAGAGGGAGAGGGAGAAGCATGTTCCCTGCCAATCAGGGAGCCCGATGTGGGGCTTGATCCCAGGAGTCTGGAATCATGACCTGAGCCAAAGGTAGACGCTTAACGATTGAGCCACCCAGGTGCCCCCATGATGCACAATTTGGATGTCTAGTGATGCTGAAAATCTTTTTGTGTTTAATGACCATTATATGTCCTTTGTGGCTTGTCTGTTAATATCCTTTGCTAAATTTTCTATTGCTTTTTTTAGTTTACTCTTACTAATTAGAAGAACTTCGTATATATTAAAAATATTATTTTTGGGGGGCGCCTAGATGGTTCAGTCAGTTAAGCGTCTGACTCTAGATTTTGGCTCAGATCCTGATGTCATGGTTGTGGGATTAAGCCCCTTGTGGGACACCCAGCTCACTGGAAATTCTGCTTGAGATTCTATCTCTCTCTGCCCCTCCTCCTCTCTAAAATAAATAAATAAAATCTTTAAAAAATACTATCTTTTTGTTGGTCATATTCATTCTAAATACTTTGCCCAGTCTGTTGATTATCTTTTACATTTTTCATAGAAGGTTTGGCAAATGATTATTTTATGTCATAAAATAGGGTTAGCTTAAGAAGATCCTCTCAGTATGTGTGATGGTTAATTTTATGTGTCATCTTGACAAGGCTAAAGGATGTCCAGACACTGGTACAATAATATTTCTGCATGTGTTTTTGAGGATTTCTCCAGAAGACATTTCTGGTAGGAGGAGTAAAGAAGATTACAGGTGGCCATCATCCAATCTGTTGAGGGCCTGGATAGAACAAAAAGGCAGAGGAAGGGCAACTGCTTTCTGTGCTTGAACTGAGACATCCATCTTCTCCTGCCCTTGGACTCTCTTGGGCATTCAGACTCAGACCAGGACTTACAACATCAGCCTGATTCTTTAGCCTTTGGACTCAGACTGAATTATACCACCACCTTTCCTGGTTTTCCAGCTTGCAGATGGCAGATTGTGGGCCTTCTTGGCCTCTATAACTGCCTGAACAGATTCCTATAATAAATCTCTTATATATATCACTATATATCCTACTGGTTCTAGTTTTCTGGAGAATGCTGACTAATACAGTCTGTTACAAAATTTTTCTCCAGAACAATTGTCATACTTTTTACTGTGAAATTTATTTTTATACTTTGATATCAGGGCCAAGTTTTCTTTAATATCATTAGCAAAAAGGTTAGCTTTATATGACAAATTGGAATTCTTTCCATATTTTCCTTGATCTTGAAAGAAATGGTAAAATATTTAAAATTCGGTAGAATCAGCTATAAAACCATCTGGAGTGAGGTCATCTTAAAGGTAGATGTTTAAGTAATGGTCCATTCTGTGATTATGTATCTGTCAAGATTATTTGTCTCTTGGATCAAGTTTCATAGTTTTCCTCAAGATTTCATTGGGTGTCTCACAGTTGCTCTTGTATCTTAAATTCCTTTTGATACTTTGTTTTCCATACACCTAACTTTATGTATCTTCAATTTCTCTCTCTCTCTTTTTTTTTTTTTTAAAGTCATATGACAAAAGATTATCTGTGCATTCCTAAACCTAATCATGGTTGTATATCCCTTTAATTATATACCTTGACGTGTACATTGTCTTCTACTGTGGCAAATTAGCAGGTAATGGAATGCCTGGAAGTTCTCTTGTGGCTCTAAGTGAAGTTGTAGACGCTAGCCAGTCTTTATGGTTTGGGGAGGATTCCACTCTGCTTTCTTTTTCTAAGGGGTTGGCTACTGTGTCCCAGATGAAAGCCCTGGCCCTGAGTGCTGCTTCCGCCAGAGCTCACAAAGGTTTACACAGTTGAGTAGCTGTTGTAATGATCACCAGAAGTAAATGGACATGTGCTGCCTATCATCCAGAGAGCCAGTCACTTGAGACAGCTCATGAACAGTTCTCCTCAGACTGAAGAGAGACAGACCTTGTCTTTTACTTCAGATCCCTTGGAGAAGGAAGCCATGCCTTGATTTCCTTCCTTAGAAATCTAAGCAGGACTTGTGTCCTTGGACCCTCGTGATCCACCAACAACATGCTTATCTGGGTCTATCACCTTCTCCAGAGGAAGGTAGAGTAGTGATATGTGACCAGCATGCCATTGTCCTAGAATCCTGGAGAAATGACTTCAGTGTTTAGACCTATCTTTGTAAGATAAAAGTCTTTTATGGTGTTCTTTTTTTTTTTTTTTTTTAAATCATCTTCCTTTAACACACTTTGGAATTAAATGCAACCAGATTTTAAGTGTTTGCCTCTTACAAGCATGGTATAATAAGAACTGAGAAGAAGCAGATATTGTTCTGCAAGGAATTTTAGAATTTCAAGGCTGACCCACTTGAATTTCAGTTTCTTAATAAGCTAAATTATGTTTTGCTTTCCTGCTGCATGTCTAATCATAATCATATGAGTATTTTTCTGCTCTTCTCCATGCAGATTGCCCCATACGTAACATCTTTCCATCTGAGGCTCCCCATGTGTTCTATCACCCTCTTGCAGAAGTGCCTCTCAACTTTTCCTAAGCGTTGCTGGTATGGTCTCGGCTGTCATTTCCTCAGCACCATCTGTAGACTGATATTTTGTGGGAATTTGTATGGATTCCAAGTAAGAATTGAGCTCAACAGGCCAGCATATTTAGTTTTTAAGAGAAAAGAAAGTAATTGATCAATTTCTATTCTAGTCCACTCTCTTTACTCCCCCGCCCCCACTTCTCCCCATTCTACCCTCACATGAAGATATTTTTACAGCTTTGAAATGGAATCAGATTTCCAGGCTGCACAATTAAATTTCAGTCAAAAATTCCACTTACCAGAATGCTCACAATACTAATAGTGTTGTTAGAAATAAGACACTTGATTAAAAGGCGGCACACTTGTCTATATCTTTAATGTGCATTCCTAATGAGTCCTAGCAGGAGGCTGATTCACATGAAAATGCACAATTAGCTCATCCAAGTTTAATATACTATTATCTGCACCCAGGCCCTCTCTTCATTACCATTTGAATGCACTGTTTTCTTTGGAGTTTCGTGCAGGAAACAAATCCCTGATATATGGCACACAGCTCTAGACTCTGATTTGTCTGCATTTGCCCTTTAGACAAAAGGCCAAAACAACATGCTCTGTGGTGCATTAATTTTCAATCTCTGGCTATTTTTGAAATTGTAATGCAGCACATTTCCTTCTCCAAGGGACTTTAGTCAGTATACAACACAGAGGTGGATACAGCCAAGGGATTTGTTTGTTATTCTGAGTAGTGGCACGCCATCTTTCCCACATGGATTCCAGATAAAAGGGTTACTTTAAAGAGCTGTTGAAATCCAATGAAATAAAATATTACTTGAAATCCGATTTCACTATATTGAGTCTACATTACTGTCTGGACTTTGAAGTATGAGACAGCCAGTTGCCTAAAATAAAAACTGAGAAAACAGAAGTTTTATTTAATTCCTATCAAGATTATCATTTAGCCTTTCATGAATTTTTGGTGTTTCTGGCATGCTGTACTCCCACAGTTCTACAAACTTCCTGGTATTCAGAATTCTGTTTAATCTGGAGCATTAAAAATACTGTGAACATTTTAAATAATTTCTTTCCTCTTTTTTCCTCATTTTCAAGCATTATGTAAACTTAGCCTTTCAAAGAGACAAATAATTGTAAAAAGACAAAATGTCTTTCTTATGACATAGCTGATAGTTTCTACTCTTGAATAATGAATCACAATAGGACATTTTACTAAGGATGAAGTCATTTTAGAAAATACAAATGGTTATTATTTTGCAGATTTATACAGTGAAACAAAAAAAATAAGGCATACTTGAGGTGCACAGATAGGTAAAACGATTATTTGCTCATAAAATAATGTTAAGAATAAATTACTAAGGTTAAGGAGAGCCAGGGTCACTGGAGGGCACATGGCATATTAGAAAGTAGATGATATTAGAGGTAATTTCAACCTGTAGGATTTGTTTATAGTCTATATTTTTATAGCCTTTACAATTATTTCTGTTTGTCAAAATTTATTCTTAATTTCTTAGTCTCAGAATTCTTCCTTCCTATTCTTAGCAACATCTGTAAAATATAATAATAACATCCTTTGTGTATCACTGTTGTGAGGGTTAGAGATAAAATCACATAGACTCCAGACACCTGGGTGTCTCTGTTGGTTGGGCATTTGCCTTCAGCTCATGTTGTGATCCCTGGGTCCTGGGATAGAGTCCTGCATCAGGCTTCTTGCTTGGCGGGAATTCTGCTTCTCCCTATGCCTGCCGTTTCTCCTGCTTGTCCACACACTCTCTCTCTCCTGCCAAATAAATAAAATCCTTAAAAAAAATTACACAGAGGGGCGCCTGGGTGGCTCAGTGGGTTAAGCCGCTGCCTTCGGCTCAGGTCATGATCTCAGAGTCCTGGGATCGAGTCCCGCATCGGGCTCTCTGCTCTCTAGGGGAGCCTGCTTCCTCCCCTCTCTCTCTGCCTGCCTCTCTGCCTGCTTGTGATCTCTCTGTCAAATAAATAAATAAAATCTTTAAAAAAAAAAAAAAAAATTACACAGAATCTTGTTACAAATTCATAAGGTTGATAGGATTTAAGATCTATAAAAAATTAACACTATTTCTTTACACTAGCAATGAGTAATTTGAACTGGAAATTAAGAAAAGTTCTCATCTGCAATAGTATCAAAAAGAGTAAGTACTCATTAATAAATTTTAAAAATGAAGGACAAGAAGTCTTGTACACTAAAAACTACAAAACATTGGTGAAAGAAACTAAGGACCTAAATAAATAGAAAGATACTCCAAATTCATGGCTCAGAGATTTAATATTATTAATATGATAATACTATCCAAATTGATCTACAGATTCAACACAGCACCTTTCAGAATCCTAGCTATGTTTTTTTGCAGAAACTGACAAGCAGATCCCATAATTCATAATGAAATGCAAGGGATCTTGATAGCCTAAACAATCTTAAAAAAAAAAGACCAAATTTAGCAGACTTACATTTCCTGATTTACAACAAAGTCATGATAATTGACATTGTGGTACTGGCATAAAGACAGACATTTAGAACACTGGAACAGAATCAAGAATGAAGAAAGATCTCCAATAACATCTATACATCTAGTGGAGGACAGACAGTTGCCATAGTGAGCACTTAAAAGAGGTAACTAGTAAAAAAAAGTACCTTGTGGGAAGATGGTGGAATGAGGACCCTAAGCTCACCTTGTCCTCTGGACACAACTAGATAACACTCATGTCAGTGTAAATATCCAGAAAATGACCTAAAGACTGGCCAGAACAAATCCACAACTAAAGGTAAAAAAAAAAAAAAAAAAAAACCACACTGAAAAGGATAGGAAGGTCAGAGACCTAGTGGGGACCTCAACAGACCCTCAGGCCATCGTAGGAGGGAGAGACCCCCAGGCCCAGAGAAGGGTGAGAAACAGACTATCACACTGGGGAGCCTAACATTTGGCTTTGAAAGCAAGAGGGGCTGACTCATCCAAAGACAGAATGAACTCAAATAGACAAATCACAAATGAGAGAGGAGAAATAACAACCAACACCACAGGTACAAACAATTATAAGAGAATATTAGGAAAAATTACCTGCTAACAAACTGGACAACCTAGATGAAATGGATAAATTTCTATAAACAATAACCTACCAAACCTGAAGCAGGAAGTTTTATTTTATTTTATTTTGTTTTTTAAAAAGATTTTATTTATTTATTTGAGAGAGACAGAGAGAGAGAATGCCCACAAGCAGGGGGGAGGGCACAGGAGAGGCAGGCTCCCCACTGAGCAGGGAGCCTGATGCGGGACTCAATCCCAGAACCCTGAGATCATGACCGAGCTGAAGGCAGATGCCTAACGACTGAGCCAGCCAGGCGTTCCTAAAGCGGGAAGTTTTAAAAAGAAAATTTGAACAGACTGATTACCAGCAATGAAATTGAATCAGTAATCAAAAAACTCCCAACAAATAAAAGTCCAAGATCATATGGCTTCACAGGTGAATTGTACCAAACATTTATTTTTATTTTTTATGTTCAATTAGCCAACATATAGTACATCATTAATTTTAATGTAGTGTTCAGTGATTCATGAGTTGCATATGACACCCAGTGCTCATCTACCAAACATTTAAAGAAGAGTTAATATCTATTCTTCTTAAACTTTTCCCAAAAATAGAAAAGGAAGGAAACTTTCAAATTCAAATAGAAAAGGAAGGAGACTTTCAATTTCAAAGTTGAAATTCAACTTCCAAATTGAAGGAATCTTCAAATTTCAAGTTCTTTAAAGCCAGTGTTACCCTGATATGAAACCAGATAAAGACACCATGAAAAAAGAGAACTACAGGCCAATAGTTCTGATGAATATAGTTGCAAAAATCCTCAACAAAATATTACAAATTGAATCCAACAAGACATTAAAAAAATCACTTACCTTCATTGAGTGAGATTTATTCCTGGGATTCAAGTGTGGTTCAGAATTTACAAGTCAATCAATGGTATATACCATTAACCTGCTGAAGGAACTCAATGAAGAGGGGTTTACTTATTGTGCTCCTCTGCTCTTTGTTCTCTCAGAAGAACATTATCAGATCCATTTGCCAAATGGGAGAACTGGCATCCAAGATCAAGGAGTTAGAGCTCCAGCTGAACTATTCTACAGATGAATCCAAGAATGCTCAAGTTCCAAGTATATATGAACATGGATACTGACAGAATCAGTTAATTCCTCATGATTTTTGATGATTGGAGGAACATTCAATGTGGGAAAAACAGACAGAAGCTGTATGTGTGTGTTAGAGATTCAGCTACTCAGTTTGTGTCCTGGACTCCCCTCAGTGGTGATCTCTGATCACCATTACTAGCAGGTGAATGTGGGACAAAGCAAGGAATGGGATCTGGGAGTTTGCTGAGAATCTGTTTACCAACAGAGAGATCCAGTTGTCTGCAGAGCTTCAGTTCTGCACCTTAAGTTTGAGATAAGAAAGCTACTTCCGTGCCAGTACTAAGCCATGGAATCCCCTCTGGGTAAATGCCCAGTTACACTAAGTGGGAATTTTCCTGGATATGGATTTTGGAAAATTTCTTTTTGTGACATTAGTGATGGAACCCATATCTTTATATTTACCAGAATTTCAATTTCTGAGTTACTGTGCCCATCCTTTTAGTTTTTGAGTCCAAGTAATGGTGATCAAAGCTCTTTGAGTGTCTTGTGAGAAACATTTCTTTTCTTTTTTTTTTTTTTTTAAGATTTTATTTATTTATTTGTCAGAGCGAGAGAGGGAGAGAGAGCGAGCACAGGCAGACAGAATGGCAGGCAGAGGCAGAGGGAGAAGCAGGCTCCCTGCCAAGCAAGGAGTCTGATGTGGGACTCGATCCCAGGACGCTGGGATCATGACCTGGGCCGAAGGCAGCTGCTCAACCAGCTGAGCCACCCAGGTGTCCCATGTCTTGTGAGAAACATTTCACTCCTCCATCATGATGAGACATAGGCCAATAAATCCAAATAACAAAACACTTTTATAGTAAGTGTCTTTGTGCTCATAGCTGTGATCTTTTTCACTTAATTCACATATTGGACAAAGTATTAGTATAAAACTATGGAACATTTATGAGTCATGAACACAGATTAGAATAATTGGAACATAAGTTGTATTTTAAGTTTTAAGGATCATGGTCAAAATGTTAAAAATAGCATTAGTAGTAAAATAAAAACACACCAAGTGCCAGAATAAGTGTGCTGAAGCTTACATAGAACATATGAAAGAAAATTATATAAACAGAGTAGTTATAGAAGAACACAAATGGTGGGATATACCATGGCAAGGGGTTGGAAGATTTAATATTGTTAAGTGGCATTTAAGGAAAACTATATAGATTTAATCAATCTACCATCAAAATTATTGATAAAATTTGACATTTTGATTTCAAAATATTATTAAACTTACAAAGAGCCATGAATAAAAGAGTCTTGAAGAAGAATAAAGTTGGAAGAATTATTCTATCAAATACAATAGTCGTGATAAAGCTATTCTAAATGATATAGTTTGGTATTGGTGCTACTATAGACAATTAGCATTGAGATAAATAGAATCCAAAAAGGAACCCACACTTATGTGGGCTACAGATAAAATTTACTCTGCAGTGACAAAGGAATATCTTTTCAGAAGATGGTGTTGGGTCATTTGGATGTCCAAATGGAAAAAAAAAGATTCCCATGTCACATTATAATCCAAAATCAATTTCGAATGGATCATGGATTATAAAATGAAAATGAAAACAAGAATGTCTCTAGAATAGAGTATGTGAAAATATCTTTTTGAGCTATAATTATATGCAATAAGATACATACATCACATAAACAGAATAAGTTTACCTTATTATTACCTTATGATTATTCCTCTTGGCATGTAGCTTAGAAAGTCTTTATGCCAAATATCATGAGTATTTCCTTCACAGAAGATGCTGTCTTCTTGGGACCAGTTTTATAACATCATGTACTTTTATATCATCAGATACTTTGCTTTGAAAATTTACTAACTGCTAACTTGAAGAGCATCATTTTCATACTTCTCATTTTATTTTGCAAATAATTCTAGAAGCAACGTCAAAATACATTTGTAGGGAGGTATTGGTACTTTTGAGGCAAATATTTATATTTTATAACCTAGTATTTGCAATTTTTTTCTTAGCTGCCCCATTCTAAAATAAAAGAGGAGGAGATAGCTCAAGATTCAGAAAACAATCCTTTCATAATTGTTTCACGGTAGTTTAAGGGTGTACAGTTATCCTCAAACTCAGTAAGTTGTGCACATTAAATATGGGCAGCTTTATTATGTCAATTGTACCTTAATAAAGTGGTTTAAAAATAGGGTCATGGAATGAGGATGAAGATTTCATTTGCTCATCAGATGGTATTTGGTGACTGAGCTAGAATAACTGGCTGAAGGGATAGGTTATAAGCAGGTCTTGGGAGGGAAAATGTTTGTCACCTAGAAGAACTGCATGATACTAGTTATATGTCCTTATTATGCTTTCCTTAGTACTGATATGATCTAGCAGTAAACTCTTCAATTTATTTTGAGGGGAGTTTTCTCCTGTGAAAGTATTTCCGTATTGAAGGAAAAAAGGTCCTGAGCTGTGCTTGAGGGTAGCCTGTTCCAAAGAGGGACATTATGATGTCTTTTCAATAAGCTTTGAACAAAACCTATAAAAAGCTTCAAAAATAAGTGCTAAGGGGACCTAAAACCGTATTCTTTACTCCTGCAGAAAATAGAACTATTTTTTGTTTATTAAAAAAGTAACGGCTTAAGAGATGTCTTTGTGCTCAAAAGAATACTGTTTTTGGTGGATGCTTGGTTAAAAGGATACACAAAATGTGTTCCCACCTTGCTGTACCTGTTAATCATGCATTAGACAGATTCTACCTTGGTTCAAGATCTTACAACATGTCATAAAACTATATAGAATTTTGCAACACTAAAATCCAAAAGTTTTATTCATTTGAAGGTACTATGACCAAGAAGGTCTAAGACTCTGCCTAACATATATTCATACAGTGGATGGTCAGTAAATACATTTTGAATGAATGGAGGTTAATTCTCTTCCTTAAGGAAAGTTCCAGTTAGTATCTGAACCAGAAGTGGTTGTCAAATCTAGCTTTCTGTTACATTATATGGTTATATATAAGGTGTTTGACTAAGATAAAAGGACAAAGAAACATATTTTCTCGATGTATTTATTTTCAGGAACATTTGTCCTTTGATGAAATGATTTTATTTTATTTCATTTTTTTAAAGGATTTTAAAAATCTATTTGACAGAGATCACAAGTAGGCAGAGAAGCAGGCAGAGAGTGAGAAGGAAGCAGGCTCCCCGCTGAGCAGAGAGCCCGATGCGGGGCTCAATCCCAGGACCCTGGGATTATGACCTGAGCCGAAGGCAGAGGCTTTAACCCACTGAGCCACCCGGGTGCCCCTGATGAAATGATTTTAAAGTGGTCATTGGACCTTTAGTGTTTCTCTGACATACTTTATAGGTCAGAGCAAAGACTGCACTCTGGGTACAGGGCTCCGATAGCAAACAAGATTGCCATATACAGCACTAGGTTTGAAGTCAGTTTTGACTTCGGGCTAGATCCAGTTATGAGATTTCTTAGCTCCTTTTTCCTGAAACCAGAAATGAGTCTGAGATCACTAGGTGGGCACACTGGCTGATGTGGATACACTGCTACTTTTCCTGCTCTGAAAATAGGGACAACCCATGGAAAGAAAGTGTGCATGTGCTTGCTCGTTATCCAGTGCAGGGACTCCGTTACAGGAGCCAAGAGAGCTCTCCCATGGGAGAAGAGACGTGAGTTCTATCCAGAAAATAAATCTTTGACAGCCACCAACAACTCCACATTTGAGTAACAGTCTTTCTAGTCATCTGTGTTTTAATTTGGGGGGCACTATATAGTACAGTATAATTCGACCAGATTAGATGCAGGGGTAAATACAGTTACTCTTGATATTACTATTACTATACTCAGTACTATACTTACTACATAAATTTAGGAAAAGATTATTCTGCTGGAATCAATCTTCTTTAAAGGGTAAATAGGTGTTGTATATCAACGATCACAAAAATCATCAGCAGCTATATAATGCTGCCCTTTATCCAAAATACCCTTTTCTTTCCTAAAATATTCTTTGGTGGTAGAATATAGTGAATAGAGCTGATTATTCTATAGGAAGCGCATAAAAGAATAGAGAGTTAATGAGACAAGGAAGGCAGACACATGTTATTGGGAAATTGAATAATAAAAATAGACATTTGGATAATTGCAACAGATGGGCTTGACACAAAACAGAACAGTGCCAATGTAGAGACTGCTGCATTTCCACAAGCAGTACATAGAACTGTATTTATTTATCCAAAATATTCTATTTATATGTAGACAGACACAAGTGCAACGAAGTTCATTTTTTTTCAATACCGTACTTACATAAGATAGCCTAATTTATATATGTGTTTGAAAATAAACACAGTTATAAAGACAGAATTATATGTGTGTGTACCAAGGAATTACTACAAAAGAGTTGATAATTTATAGAAGGTTGTAGCCTTTCCAAAGGTCAAATGTGTGTGTGTGTGTAAATATTTATATTTGTGTCAAATATTTGTGTGTGTGTAAATACATATATTCTATATATATTTGTTCTTTTAACTTTAATGTCAAATGACTTCTCTATGTCCAAGGTGCCCCTGGGCTCTGGAGAACCAGTCAGTGGATTTAGTTTTATCATTACAAAGCCTGCTTGTTCTTTGGTCCACTCTTTATGTTTATATCTTCCTGGCCCCAGTTCCTGGCTTTGACTAAGGCCTTGTGTTGACCTTCACTTTTTATGTATTTCCTCCTAACTCCTTGTGTGGTTCTGAGCCACTCCCTGCCTCATCTCTGCTGCAGATTACTTTGTGAATCTGTACCATTCTTCAGTCCTAATTCTTTGGAGGATGGCTGTGAATTAATTGGACAACTAAGGCATGAGTTTCCAATAACACTGGTTGCTCGTTAGGCTGCACTTAGCAATATAGGGGTCATTGGTGAGCCTAACAAGAGTGGTGTCTTTCGAGAAGTGGGGATGCAGGCCCGACTGTCCTGGTTTGGATGTTAGGAATTGGGCAACTTCTAGGGGTAACTCTATTGAGACTTTTTGCCGTAAGGGGAACAAAGAATAAAAAAGTATAAAACCATATGTGTGCATGTAGCTATCTCTCTATGTAATTTTATATTGCTATTTTTTTTTTAAAGATTTACTTATTTATTTGACAGAGAGAGAGATCACAAGTAGGCAGAGAGGGAGAAGCAGGCACTCTGTTGAGCAGAGAGCCTGATGCAGGGCTTGATCCCAGGACCCTGAGATTGTGACCTGGGCAGAAGGCGGAGGCTTAACCCACCGAGCCACCTAGGCACCCTACATTGCTATTTTAATTTAGTTTAATTTATTGCTAGATAATAGAAACTTAAGTGAGCTTGTTTGCTAAAATAATCCAGTTTAAAGAGAAGGTGGGGCTAACCACATGAGTGGAGGGTTTGGATGGGTCCAGGAAGTAGACTTTGAGGTATTAAGTATTCTGTGCCGATATGAGGCACTTACTGCCCTGTGATACGAAGGAAGGAAGGAAATGGGTTCAAGAGCAGGTAGGTATATAGATTGGTTGTAGGAAAATTGAGTGTGTTCATGTATGCTTACTTTTGTTATCTCAATGAAATAGAAGGCAAGAAAAATCACTTGTGAGGAGGATAAGTGAAACAGTTTTAACAAGTAAGAGAATGCATGAAGTATTCCTCTAAGGGGTGGGAAAGTAATCTTATGAGAAAATAGCAGCGTTCGTGAGTAGTACTGAGTTCCAAAGTGAGACTCACAATCATGATATAAAGGGAACACATCAGCTGGGTTTTTGGCTGAGGTGCTCTGTAGGTTGATATTCTACAAATAAGTTGTGGTTATTCCCAACACAGTGAAAGAAAGAGTGAAGAGCACAAAGTCAAAGGCATTTTAAAGGAGTGATGGTAATAATGCACCAAGAAAAGAGGCTGGACAAGAAAACAGAGTCACTTAAAGTAGGACTAAAAGCGGGTACCTGGGTGGCTCAGTGGTTAAAGCCTCTGCCTTCGGCTCGGGTCATGGTCCCGGGGTCCTAGGATCGAGCCTCGTGTCGGGCTCTCTGCTCGGCGGGGAGCCTGCCTCCTCCTCTCTCTCTCTCTGCCTGCCTCTCTGCCTGTTTGTGATCTGTCAAAAAAAAAAAAAAAATCTTAAAAAAAAAAAAAGTAGGACTAAAAGCTGTAGGAATTGCTCTTGCGGGGGATGTCAGTAGATTGGAGGTATCAGGTGGTGGTGGAAGGTGCCTTTGATAGGGACATACTTGAGCAAGTGAGCTGGTGTGACCAGAAATCCAGTTTTCAGAAGTGTTGTCTGGTAAAGACAAGATGCAGGGAGGTAGTGTGTAGGAGGTGGAGGTTGAAGGAAAAGGAGACCAAAGAACCAAAAGTGTAAAATATTAGCCCAGCAATGTGAACATTATCAATGCTGAGAATACTGGCAAGAAGCTGAGGGAATGAGGAAGACCCTGAGTCAGGACCTACCTAGAGTGTTTAATGAAGAATGTCAAGGAGATTAGCAGGAAGTACAACGAAAGGAGGGGTACTGGGAATGGAGAGGGTGCTGTAACCAGAAGGATGAATTCCAGAGATCAGAAGAAAGGGGCATATGGACTGGAAAAAGTATAGGAAACCAGGAGGACCCCTAAATCTCCCAGACTGAGGTATGCACAGTGTGAGACAGAAAAATCGTTTCTGCAAGAGAGTCTTGCACAGGAGTCCTAGTGAGGACCTGGGTTTCAGCAAGAGGAAAAAAGGTAAAGAAAACATTCTCTAAGTGTTTCAGGTATGAAGGTAGAGTACTGGTCACAGAGAGGAAGTTGGAGAGCAGTGCACGAGTGGAAAGTTTTAGAGGAAAAGGTCGATTGGGAATTAGATTAGGGAGAGGACAATGTGTTATATTCTCTCCCAACAATGCTTGTCTTGTCTACTGAGTTGTAGATGAAGTACCATGCCCCTTTAATATGGTGCTTCATAAGCAAAGGACTGTGCTCTTTCTAAGCTGGACTCTGGCTCCTTTACACAAGTTGGGTGGTAAAACAAACATCCTTGGGGGAGGAGTCAAGATGGCGGAGAAGTAGCAGCTGAGACTACTTCAGGTAGCGGGAGATCAGCTAGATAGCTTATCTAAAGACTGCAAACACCTACAAATCCAACGGGAGATCGAAGAGAAGAAGAACAGCAACTCTAGAAACAGAAAATCAACCACTTTCTGAAAGGTAGGACTGGTGGAGAAGTGAATCCAAAGTGACGGGAAGATAGACCGCGGGGGGAGGGGCCGGCTCCCGGCAAGCGGCGGAGCAACGGAGCACAAAATCGGGACTTTTAAAAGTCTGTTCCGCTGAGGGACATCGCTCCAGAGGCTTAACCGGGGTGAAGCCCACGCGGGGTCAGCGTGGCCTCAGGTCCCGCAGGGTCCCAGAAGGATCGGGAGTGTCTGAGTGTCGCAGAGCTTACAGGTATTAGAACGGGGAAGCCGGCTACAGAGACAGAGCCGAGGAGTGAGCTCTAAGCTCGGGGTTACCTTGAACCGGTCGCAGGCTCGGTCAGCTCGGAGCGCGGCCCGAGGCAGGG
Organism: Enhydra lutris kenyoni; assembly: GCF_002288905.1. Classification (NCBI taxonomy): domain Eukaryota; kingdom Metazoa; phylum Chordata; class Mammalia; order Carnivora; family Mustelidae; genus Enhydra; species Enhydra lutris. Next base: position 11,532,580 of record NW_019154114.1, read on the forward strand.
TGACGGGAGTAAATCGGCGCTGTTCTCTGAGGGCGCACTGAGGAGTGGGGCCCCGGGCTCTGGCTCCTCCGGGCCGGAGACTGGGAGGCCGCCATCTTCATTCCCGCCCTCCAGACTCTACGGAAAGCGCGCAGGGAACAAAAGCTCCCGAAAGCGAACCCGAGCGGATGACTCAGCCCGGCCTCGGGTAAGGGCGGTGCAACTCCGCCCGGGGCAAAGACACTTGAGAATCACTACAACAGGCCCCTCCCCCAGAAGAGCAACAAGAAGCCCAGCCAGGACCAAGTTCACCTACCAAGGAGTGCAGTTTCAATACCAAGGAGAGCAGCGGAATTCCAGAGGAGGAGAAAGCAAAGCACGGAACTCATGGCTTTCTCCCCATGATTCTTTAGCCTTGCAGTTAATTTAATTTTTTTTCTTTTTCAACTTATTTTTCTTCTTCTGCTAAATTTTTTTAACTTTTACCCTTTTCTTTTTTAACGTTTTTTAACTAGTTTATCTAATATATATATATATATATTTTTTTCCTTTTTATATTTTTTCTTTATTGGTTTTCTTTTTTTAATTGTTTCTTTCTTTTTTTTTTTCCCTTCTTTCTGAACCTCTTTTTTTTTTTTTTTTTTTATTTATTTATTTGACAGAGAGATCACAAGCAGGCAGAGAGGCAGGCAGAGAGAGAGGAGGAAGCAGGCTCCCCTAGAGAGCAGAGAGCCCGATGCGGGGCTCGATCCCAGGACTCTGAGATCATGACCTGAGCCGAAGGCAGCGGCTTAACCCACTGAGCCACCCAGGCGCCCCACTGAACCTCTTTTTATCCCCTTTCTCCCCCCTCACGATTTGGGATCTCTTCTGATTTGGCTAAAGCATATTTTCCTGGGGTGGTTGCCGCCCTTTTAGTATTTTACTTGCTCCTTCATCTACTCTTATCTGGACAAAATGACAAGGCAGAAAAATTCACCACAAAAAAAAGAACAAGAGGCAGTACCAAAGGCTAGGGACCTAATCAATACAGACATTGGTAATATGTCAGATCCAGAGTTCAGAATGACGATTCTCAAGCTTATAGCCGGGCTCGAAAAAGGCATGGAAGATATTAGAGAAACCCTCTCGGGAGACATAAAAGCCCTTTCTGGAGAAATAAAAGAACTAAAATCTAACCAAGTTGAAATCAAAAAAGCTATTAATGAGGTGCAATAAAAAATGGAGGCTCTGACTGCTAGGATAAATGAGGCAGAAGAAAGAATTAGCGATATAGAAGACCAAATGACAGAGAATAAAGAAGCTGAGCAAAAGAGGGACAAACAGCTACTGGACCACGAGGGGAGAATTCGAGAGATAAGTGACACCATAAGACGAAACAACATTAGAATAATTGGGATTCCAGAAGAAGAGGAAACAGAGAAGGGAGCAGAAGGTATATTGGAGAGAATTATTGGAGAGAATTTCCCCAATATGGCAAAGGGAACAAGCATCAAAATCCAGGAGGTTCAGAGAACCCCCCTCAAAATCAATAAGAATAGGTCCACACCCCGTCACCTAATAGTAAAATATACAAGTCTTAGTGACAAAGAGAAGATCCTGAAAGCAGCCTGGGAAAAGAAGTCTGTAACATACAATGGTAAAAATATTAGATTGGCAGCAGACTTATCCACAGAGACCTGGCAGGCCAGAAAGAGCTGGCATGATATATTCAGAGTACTAAACGAGAAAAACATGCAGCCAAGAATACTATATCCAGCTAGGCTATCATTGAAAATAGAAGGAGAGATTAAAAGCTTCCAGGACAAACAAAAACTGAAAGAATTTGCAAATACCAAACCAGCTCTACAGGAAATATTGAAAGGGGTCCTCTAAGCAAAGAGAGACCCTAAAAGTAGTAGATCAGAAAGAAACAGAGACAATATACAATAACAGTCACCTTACAGGCAATACAATGGCACTAAATTCATATCTCTCAATACTTACCCTGAATGTTAATGGGCTAAATGCCCCAATCAAAAGACACAGGGTGTCAGAATGGATAAAAAAACAAAACCCATCTATATGTTGCCTACAAGAAACTCATCTTAAACCCGAAGACACCTCCAGATTTAAAGTGAGGGGGTGGAAAACAATTTACCATGCTAATGGACATCAGAAGAAAGCAGGAGTGGCAATCCTTATATCAGATCAATTAGATTTTAAGCCAAAGACTATAATAAGAGATGAGGAAGGACACTATATAATACTCAAAGGAACTGTCCAACAAGAAGATCTAACAATTTTAAATATCTATGCCCCTAACATGGGAGCAGCCAACTATATAAACCAATTAATAACAAAATCAAAGAAACACATCGACAATAATACAATAATAGTAGGGGACTTTAACACTCCCCTCACTGAAATGGACAGATCATCCAAACGAAAGATCAACAAGGAAATAAAGGCCTTAAATGACACACTGGGTCAGATGGACATCACAGATATATTCAGAACATTTCATCCCAAAGCAACAGAATACACATTCTTCTCTAGTGCACATGGAACATTCTCCAGAATAGATCACATTCTCGGTCCTAAATCAGGTCTCAACCGTTATCAAAAGATTGGGATCATTCCCTGCATATTTTCAGACCACAATGCTCTGAAGCTAGAACTCAATCACAAGAGGAAATTTGGAAAGAACCCAAATACATGGAGACTAAACAGCATCCTTCTAAAGAATGAATGGGTCAACCAGGAAATTAAAGAAGAGTTGAAAAAATTCATGGAAACAAATGATAATGAAAACACAATGGTTCAAAATCTGTGGGACACAACAAAGGCAGTCCTGAGAGGAAAATATATAGCAGTACAAGCCTTTCTCAAGAAACAAGAAAGGTCTCAGGTACACAGCCTAACCCTACACCTAAAAGAGCTAGAGAAAGAACAAGAAAGAAGCCCTAAACCCAGCAGGAGAAGAGAAATCATAAAGATCAGAGCAGAAATCAATGAAATAGAAACCAAAAAAACAATAGAACAAATCAATGAAACTAGGAGCTGGTTCTTTGAAAGAATTAATAAGATCGATAAACCCCTGGCCAGACTTATCAAAAAGAAAAGAGAAAGGACCCAAATAAATAAAATCATGAATGAAAGAGGAGAGATCACAACTAACACAAAAGAAATACAGACAATTATAAGAACATACTATGAGCAACTCTACGCCAACAAATTTGACAATCTGGAAGAAATGGATGCATTCCTAGAGACATATAAACTACCACAACTGAACCAGGAAGAAATAGAAAGCCTAAACAGACCCATAACCAGTAAGGAGATTGAAACAGTCATCAAAAATCTCCAAACAAACAAAAGCCCAGGGCCAGACGGCTTCCCGGGGGAATTCTACCAAACATTTAAAGAAGAACTAATTCCTATTCTCCTGAAACTGTTCCAAAAAATAGAAATGGAAGGAAAACTTCCAAACTCATTTTATGAGGCCAGCATCACCTTGATCCCAAAACCAGACAAGGATCCCATCAAAAAAGAGAACTACAGACCAATATCCTTGATGAATACAGATGCAAAAATTCTCGCCAAAATACTAGCCAGTAGGATTCAACAGTACATTAAAAGGATTATTCACCAACACCAAGTGGGATTTATTCCAGGGCTGTAGGGTTGGTTCAACATCCCCAAATCAATTAATGTGATACAACACATTAATAAAAGAAAGAACAAGAACCATATGATACTCTCCATAGATGCTGAAAAAGCATTTGACAAAGTACAGCATCCCTTCCTGATCAAAACTCTTCAAAGTGTAGGGATAGAGGGCACATACCTCAATATTATCAAAGCCATCTATGAAAAACCCACCGCAAATATCATTCTCAATGGAGAAAAACTGAAAGCTTTTCCGCTAAGGTCAGGAACACGGCAGGGATGTCCGTTATCACCACTGCTATTCAACATAGTACTAGAAGTCCTAGCCTCAGCAATCAGACAACAAAAGGAAATTAAAGGCATCCAAATCGGCAAAGAAGAAGTCAAACTATCACTCTTTGCAGATGATATGATACTATATGTGGAAAACCCAAAAGACTCCACTCCAAAACTGCTAGAACTTGTACAGGAATTCAGTAAAGTGTCAGGATATAAAATCAATGCCCAGAAATCAGTTGCATTTCTCTAAACCAACAACAAGACAGAAGAAAGAGAAATTAAGGAGTCCATCCCATTTACAATTGCACCCAAAACTATAAGATACCTAGGAATAAATCTAACCAAAGAGACTAAGAATCTATACACAGAAAACTATAAAGTACTCATGAAAGAAATTGAGGAAGACACAAAGAAATGGAAAAATGTTCCATGCTCCTGGATTGGAAGAATAAATATTGTGAAAATGTCTATGCTACCTAAAGCAATCTACACATTTAATGCAATTCCTACCAAAGTACCATCCATTTTTTTCAAAGAAATGGAACAAATAATCCTAAAATTTATATGGAACCAGAAGAGACCTCGAATAGCCAAAGCAGTATTGAAAAAGAAAGCCAAAGTTGGTGGCATCACAATTCCGGACTTCAAGCTCTATTACAAAGCTGTCATCATCAAGACAGCATGGTACTGGCACAAAAACAGACACATAGATCAATGGAACAGAATAGAGAGCCCAGAAATAGACCCTCAACTCTATGGTCAACTAAACTTCGACAAAGCAGGAAAGAATATCCAATGGAAAAAAGACAACCTCTTCAACAAATGGTGTTGGGAAAATTGGACAGCCACATGCAGAAAAATGAAATTGGATCATTTCCTTACACCACACACGAAAATAGACTCAAAATGGATGAAGGATCTCAATGTGAGAAAGGAATCCATCAAAATCCTTGAGGAGAACATGCAGCAACCTCTTCGACCTCAGCCGCAGCAACATCTTCCTAGGAACATCGCCAAAGGCAAGGGAAGCGAGGGCAAAAATGAACTATTGGGATTTTATCAAGATCAAAAGCTTTTGCACAGCAAAGGAAACAGTTAACAAAACCAAAAGACAACTGACAGAATGGGAGAAGATATTTGCAAACGACATATCAGATAAAGGGCTAGTGTCCAAAATCTATAAAGAACTTAGTAAACTCAACACCCAAAGAACAAATAATCCAATCAAGAAATGGGCAGAGGACATGAACAGACATTTCTGCAAAGAAGACATCCAGATGGCCAACAGACACATGAAAAAGTGCTCCACATCACTCGGCATCAGGGAAATACAAATCAAAACCACAATGAGATACCACCTCACACCAGTCAGAATGGCTAAAATTAACAAGTCAGGAAATGACAGATGCTGGCGAGGATGCGGAGAAAGGGGAACCCTCCTACACTGTTGGTGGGAATGCAAGCTGGTGCAACCACTCTGGAAAACAGCATGGAGGTTCCTCAAAATGTTGAAAATAGAACTACCCTATGACCCAGCAATTGCACTGCTGGGTATTTACCCTAAAGATACAAACGTAGCGATCCGAAGGGGCACGTGCACCCGAATGTTTATAGCAGCAATGTCTACAATAGCCAAACTATGGAAAGAACCTAGATGTCCATCAACAGATGAATGGATAAAGAAGATGTGATATATATACACAATGGAATACTATGCAACCATCAAAAGAAATGAAATCTTGCCATTTGCGACGATGTGGATGGAACTAGAGGGTATCATGCTTAGCAAAATAAGTCAATCGGAGAAAGACAACTATCATATGATCTCCCTGATATGAGGGAGAGGAGATGCAACATGGGGGGTTAAGGTGGTAGGAGAAGAGTAAATGAAACAAGATGGGATTGGGAGGGAGACAAACCATAAGTGACTCTTAATCTCACAAAACAAACTGAGGGTTAATGGGGGAAGGGGGGTTGGGGGGGTGGGATTATGGACATTGGGGAGGGTATGTGCTATGGTGAGTGCTGTGAAGTGTGTAAACCTGGCGATTCACAGACCTGTACCCTTGGGGATAAAAATATATTATATGTTTATAAAAAATAAAATTTAAAAAAAAAAAAACAAAAAAACCAAAAAAAAAAATCCTTGAACGACTTCACATATGAACTCAGGACAATTGCCATCCCACACTGAGATCAACTTATGTAAACAACTGTGGATTAAGGGATTCTGAATACTTACTTATTAGCACACAAAACTATCCTCTACCTTGACCATTGCCTCAACTTCCCAACTGGAAATGGATTCAGACATGAAATACTTACCTTCAACTATGGGGCAGATGGCATCCCAAGAATGCATTGAGTCACTTGTAACATAAATACTTGCAAAAATAATAGGAAGGAAAGAGTAACTAAAGGTGGTTTAGACCACACTGTTCACCGTAAAAATATGCATTACTTTTTAGTGGGTAGATCAACGTTAATGTTGGAATCAACACTTTATGATTATATTTCTTTTGGTGGAGCAAATATATAGAATTTTTTTTAATGAACAAAGTAATCAAGGCTCAGTTTTGAGATTTTAAAATTAAAGACAGATGTTTTTTAGCACTTTTTTGGTCAATAGTTATAGTTACATGTCATTCTGTAGCCTGTTTTGTGTCATGTCCCTGATCAATGAGATAGTGATAGTAAATTAAAGCTAAAACTAAATGTATGTATTATGATATAATTTTCACTTTTTTCCCATAGCTTTCTAAAGTAATCTAGGGGAGGAAATTAGTACTCATACTATGTCAAACAAGGAAAATGGTCAGATTTGTATGTGAAGTGAGGAGAAGCATTTGAAGGAGAAGATATCTTCATATTACTTTAAACTTATTTATTCCATTAGAAAAGGTCACTTTTCCCAATAGATTTAAGGAATAAAGATCACATTTGCTTAGGATTAGTGGACAGGCATTTTGTAAAGCTGCAAAAGATTCTGAATCCGTTTTCATTATTCTATTGTGGTGGTGACTTGGAGTTAATGCTACTGCAAATGTGGGGAGAAAGAGAGGTTTATTGTTGCCTAAAGCTTTGGAAATAAATTTAAAGCAGTCTCAAAGGAAGACCCTTCCATGAATGACCTGCTCTCTTTTGTACTTGTCTGTTGCTATTTCAAGACGCTGTTTTGTTATTGCTAAGAGCCGGTCCAAATCTGATCAATAGAGGTTTCTCTAGAGAAGGCGGGTGTGCTTTTTATCTTTGGAACTATTCAGTTTATCTTTAACTTTAAACTGTCTCCGAGTAATTAGTTTGATTTGATGTTTTAACAGAAAGTAATCCTCAAAACTCTTAATAGAGTAAAAAACTGATAACAGAAAAAAAAGGAAAGATAATGAAAAATTGCTCTTAATTTTCTTATTTTCAAAGAATACAAAGTGATGAATTTTACTTACTCATAGACTTGTTATCTGTACGTGGAATACATATAGGAATGTGGATATAAACAAAAAGATTTAAAAAACCCAATAACAGGGGCGCCTGGGTGGCTCAGTGGGTTAAGCCGCTGCCTTCGGCTCCGGTCATTATCTCAGGGTCCTGGGATCGAGCCCCACATCGGGCTCTCTGCTCAGCGGGGAGCCTGCTTCCTCCTCTCTCTCTGCCTGCCTCTCTGCCTACTTGTAATCTCTGTCTGTTAAATAAATAAATAAAATCTTTAAAAAAAAAAACCCAATAACAATAATGCTCAAGTATTAGCATGATTTTATATGTTTGAGAAATGTAATCATATGGTTTATGAACTTCTTTTTAAAGGTTTTTTTTTTTTTTTTTTAATTTATTTGACACACAGAGAGAAAGTACAAGTAGGCAGAGCAGCAGGCAGAAGAGAGGGAGAAACAGGCTCTCCACTGAGCAGGGAGCCCGATGTAGGGCTTGATCCCAGGACCCTGGGATCATGATCTGAGCCAAAGGCAGCGGATTAATGGACTGAGCCACCCAGGTGTCCTGGTTTATGAACCTTTTAAAGCATTTTTCTTTTTGTTTATTCTTGCCACATCAACAGTTATCCAAACTGTACCTTGGACGTATGTCTGATAAGAGGTAGAGATACTAATTTATGAATTACTAAAATGAAGCTAATTTTTAAAAATTGAAGTATAGTTGACACGCAGTGTTGCCTTACTAGTTTTAGGCATATAGCGTAGTGATTCGACCACTCTGTATGTGATGCCACATTCACCACAAGTGTAGCTACCATCTGTCACCATACAACGCTGTTATAGTACTGTTGGCTATATGCTCTGTGCTCTATCTTTCATCCTGGTGACTTTTCATTCCGCAACTAGAAGCCTGTATCTCCCACTCTCTTCACCCATATTGCCCATGCCCCCTACTCCCCTCCCCTGGGTCAACCATCAGTTTGTTCTCTGTATTTATGGGTCTGTTTCTGCTTTTATTTTCTTTTTTCTTTTTTTTTGTAAATTTGTTTTTTAGATTCTATATATATGTGAAATCAAATGATTTGTCTTTCTCTGCCTTATTTCACTTAGCATAATGTAGGTCCATCCACGTCATCACAAATGGCAAGATATCATTTTTTTAAAGGTTTATTTATTTTAGAGAGAGAGAGAGAGATTGAGTAAGCACAGCGGGAGGGACAGAAGGAGAGGGAGGCAGAGAATCTCTGCCAGACTTCTCGCTGAGCAAGGAGCCCCGCGCAGGGCTTGATCCTAGGACCCTGAGATCATGACCTGAGCTGATTCTGAGAGTCAGATGCTTAACTGAATGAGCTGCCCACATGCCTCTCACTCTTTTTTTAATGGCTGACTTATATTCCACTGTGTGTGTGTCTGTCTGTTTGTATGTGTACACACTAAATTTTCTTTAACCATTCATTTATCAGTGGACACTCGGGTTGATCAAGCTGATGTTTTTTATAGTAATAGAATTTCCATATCATATAGAACAATATTCCTTCTTGTTGTTCTAATTGATTATTTAGATAAGGGTTGATGGTATTAGGCATGGAGAAGTCAGTAGTTTACCAAAGAAGAATCATCCCCATCCTTGCAACCCTGAGGTTTGCCAAACTCATCCCTTGAAGGTTGGCCAATCTTTAAAGATGGAAACCACCTTATTCTGTGTTTTTCCAATGCTTTGGAGTTCTGGTGGATATGTGACTTTGCACAATCACTCTGGTGAACTCAGGGCAGAGAGAAATGAGTAGATTTTCCTCATAACTCATTAGCCTCAACAACATTTAAACAATTTGTTTTTGTATTATTTAAAGAGATTTCCCACAGAAACTGGAACTGGGGCACAGGGAGGTTTTATGTCTGATTGTCTATAGCTCCCCAGATAGCTCCCCAGTTATAAGCCAGTATATATGGCAGAATCAGGACCAGGTATTTATTTGTATACATTATCCATCTTCACGTCTTTTTTTTTTTTAGACTCCATTTATCCTATATAAGAGAGAATGAGAGAGAGCATGAGAAGGGGTAGGGGCAAAAGGAGAAGGAGACTCCCCACTAAGTAGAGAGCCAGATGCAAATCCCGGGACTCTGGGATCATGAGACCCCAGGAGAAGGCAGTCACTCAACCAGCTAAGCCACCCAGGCACTCTCATCTCTTTCTCTTCCAATCCCTTTTTCTTTATTCCTTTCCATATACCCTCCCCCTGTCCCTCCCTTCCTTGACTTCACTTGCCAAATAATGGATTCTGTTTGACAGACACATTGCTTACCCTAGAGGGCACTGAGATCTAGTTTAAAAAGACACATGATAGGGGCACCTGGGTAGCTCAGTGAGTTAAGCCTCTGCCTTCGGCTCAAGTCATGATCTCAGGGTCCTGGGATGGAGCCCCACATCGGGCTTTCTACTCAGCAGGGAGCCTGCTTCCCTCCTGCCCGCAGCCCGCCCCCCTCCCCACCGCCACCCCCCCTGGCCGCCTGCCTCTCTGCCTACTTGTGATCTCTCTCTCTGTCAAATAATAAATAAAATTTTAAAATATATAAAATAAAAAGACATGATAAATAAGTAAATCACAAAACAATACGGCGAGTGGTACAACAAAAATATGAATGAGATGAACATGCAGTTGACTGGGTTACTGTAAGATAAGCAGTTGCCTTTCCTGAGTCACAGTACAATAGTTAGCATTTGAATTCTGCAATCAGATTTACCTTCAAGTCGTTCCTCAACCACTGATTAGCTGTGTGACCTTTGATAACTGTCTTAATGTGGATTGCTTTATAATTCTTAGAGAAGGGAGATGCAATCAGACAAACATTACCCCTTCTTCGTACTTACAAATCCTTGGGAATGTCTATCTACCTAAAGAAGAAAACCATTTTCCTACACTCACAGCACTCTGACACTGCATGTGTAAGGTTCCCTCCCCCAAACCAACCAATTCTTCAACTCTCTGGACACTAATTGTCTGTCTTTCAATTCAATTATGACACTAACTAGCTGCAGACCCCACAAGTGAAGGGCTCAGTTCTACAAGATGGCCATGACTCCAGACGTGGGTCACAAGGTTTAGGTTGTTGCCTGCACTTCTATTTTTTTTTTTTCTAGATTTTATTTATTTATTTGACAGGCAGAGATCACAAGTAGGCAGAGAGAGAGAGAGAGAGAGAGAGAGAGGTGGAAGCAGACTCCCTGCTGAGCAGAGAGCCCGATGCGGGGCTCGATCCCAGGACCCTGGGACCATGACCTGAGCCAAAGGCAGAGGCTTTAACCCACTGAGCCACCCAGGCACCCCATGTTGCCTGCACTTCTGATCAACCACTTACACATTGGGAGTTCTACAACCCCCTCCTTATGTACCATAATTTGCTGTAATGGCTCCCAGAACTCAGGGAAACACTTAAGTCTATTGTTTTATTATAAAGGATATGAAAAAAGATACAGATGAACAGCAAGATAAAGAGGTACATATGGCAAGGTCTGGGAGGATCCCATCACAGGGACTTCTGTCCCCTTGATGTTGGGGTGTGCCAGTATCCCAGTATGTGAATGTATTCACCAATCTAGAAGTTCTTAGTTTAGGTACTTTCATAGGGGCTTCATCACATATTCATGATTGATTTATTAACTTAATCTCCAGCTCTTCTTTCTTCCTTGGAGGATGGGGGATGCGGCTGAAAGTTCCAAGCTTCTAATCATGCTTGGTCTTTCTAGTGACCACTCACCATCCAGGAGCCCACCAAGAGTTGCCTCATTTGAAATATAATCCTATCATACAAGAAATTCTAAAGGATTTAGAGCTCTTTATCTGGAACCAGGGACAGAGACCAAATAGACATTTCTTACTATGTCACTGTCCATACTCTCGTCTCAGGCCATGGACCCCTTAGAGCAAAGTCATCATATTTTTCAGAGCATTTATATTTGATGTAGAACGGATATACCAGTGGTAGCAACATAAATATGCCCAATATCTGGAGAAGTCAGTGTGAGATAAGAGACAACTAATTTGCCTTACAAAACTATCACATACATTTTCATATTCTTATACAATTTGATTATTCCCCCCTGCTCTTTGTATCTCATGATAAGCTAATGCAGAACTGTTGAGCACAGAAATCAGCTGATGGTTAGCTAGATTCAGTTCTTCCCCAGGCCAGTCATTTTCCAAGGGTATCACATCCTGAGGAGGCTTTAATTCATCCTCTCAATACATGATTGTCAATATTGGTATTATCGTAAGACCTATTTACATGAGGTAGTTGAATCTTACCAACTCTAATATTTTAACACATCACAGTGTGATCATAGCACAATGCAGTTTCATTACAGAACAAATCAATAAGAATTGCAGAGGTACTTTCTTTGCCTTTCCAACAAAATCTGCCTTTCCCCCTATATAAGGTCTTATTAAGGACAGACATCATTACAGTTGGCTATCACTCATTTATGTCTAGGTTCTAAGTTAATTAGACACAAAGCCAATCACTCTGTCTCATCTTAGAGGCTTATATGAAGACTGGTTTCCATTGTCTCTAGTTACATAGTAGGACCCACCTCTGTCCTATGGGGAGCCCATGAGCAGTACTTTGAATAGTTTCTATCCCTACTAGCTGTATCGCAGGATATATTTTATTTCAACTTATTCTGGGGGCAAGAGCAATCATAGTACATTGATGTAAATTACAAGTGCCACCAGAGAACTTCCATACATTTGGAGGGCCATAAGATTCCCAAAGGAGTGCCCCTAGAGCCACAACAGCTAGAATGGAGGATCATTGCTTAATGGCCAATTCAGACTCCATTTGTATTAAAATAGTCAAGATACCCTCTTGGGTCAGGGTGCAGGTCTTTTCCCAGGGCTGGTTTTTAGCATTATCCAGAATTATTTGTTGAGTGTTAGCATCCATTACTAACTATCCCTTAAACCCATATCTCTCTCCAGCTATTACCATTTCTTTCCTCCTTTCAGCAATATTCCCAAAAATACTGCTTAAAATATACACTTACAGTCTTTGTTTCCTCATCTCACATATTTAAACTCTTAGTGTACCAGGAAAAACAGTCGTCATCATCATTTACCATTAGGGTTTAATGGATTATCACCTATTTAAAATCTTTATTAGTTATTTCTACAAATAATTTAAAGACAGAAGAATACAGGGTTAGTGAGAATTACTACTCATAATTGCAATAAGTGGGGCACCTGGGTGGCTCAGACAGTTAAGCATCTGCCTTTGGCTTGGGTCAAGATCCCAGAGTCTGGGATCTAGTCCCATGTCCGGCTCCTTGCTCAGGTGGGAGCCTATTTCTCCCTCTTCCTCAGCCTGCTGCTCCCCCTGCTTGTGCGTGCTCTCTCCCTTTCTCTGTCAAATAAATAAATAAAATCTTAAAAAAAATCCAAAATTGTAATAAGCATTAAACATAGGAAATCTATTTATATCAGATGATTTTTTGCTACATGCACCTCATTAGAGAAAAAGGAATATTGCCACATACTCCTTTAGTAAAAAGGATTGGTTCCAGGTTTTTGTCACAAAAAAATTATGTGATCATGTCCTTCTATTAAATGATTAACTAGATGATAATACTATATTTCCTTTTTGTCCTTAGAAGTGTGTTATTCACACATTGATTCTTGAGTTTGAGAAATTTCATCTATAGATGTCATCATCTGAAGACTTAGTCTGATATTTCACTTATATGATCAATTTCATCATTATCAGTAGAATTCAGAGTTAGGCTGTTTCTTTGTATTCATCTCATTTTTCTAGTAATTGTGAAATGTCTTGAGTATTTTCTTTGCCATTGTGGGCAGGAAAAAAAATCTGAATTCTCAACTTTGTTCAATTAAAAGTAAAAATAGGCTACAGGGATTTTTTTCTCCTGTTTTAAAAATCATTTTCAAAAGATGATACAATACTTTGGGTAACAGAATAGGAAAATTGAAGAATGATGATTTATTTCACTATTGTATTATCCTTTTAGGTGAGTTTAGTGTTTTCCCACTTTTATATTTTAGTCTCTTTTTTAGCATGCATGGGAATTATTGATGAACAGTGATAAAATAAATTTTAAGCTTGTGATATAGCAAAATGCTCCAAAAGATAGGAAACATAAGATCATTAAGTTCCTGTCATATACCTTAGATTTATAAAAGGGTTCAGTAGATTCATATGATAATTCATATGGACAAATCTTATTCTATTAAAAATAATAAACTTCTTTGTTTTATTTTTTGAAGATCTCAGAGACTAAAATAATGAAATATTAGCCTTTACAAATGGAACTATTCAAAGAAGATACTCAAAAATTGAAAATTAGATCCAGTGGACTCTGATTGTTTATTGATATGCTCACTCTTATCAAGATTTCTACCCACCACAAATACAATGACATAATCTTTTTCAAGTTAGTAGTAACTTCAGTCTTGACCACATGTATAGTCAATTTTTCATTCTCCTTGTAATGAATTTATTCAAGCTTCTATATAGCTGACTTCATCTTCTTTCTTGAAATCCTGTTTTAAAGGACTGCTGTAACATCAGCCTTCAGCAGTTTTCCTTTTTTAATCTCTTACTCTTACTCATCCAGTCTGAACACTAGAGAACCTGTGGTCTCTAATCCAGTGTTTCTCTCCATCTACTTTCGTTTTTTAGATGATCTCATCCAGTAGATTAGTGAGTCTTCATTTAGTTCTACCATATTTTGTCAACAATACAGTATAGGGATCATTGACCACAATCACGGATTTAGTCCAGGATAGTTTAATAACCACAAATCGATCAGTGATAAAAACTGTCAACAAAGTGGGTTTAGAGGGGACACACCTGAATATAATAAAGGCTACCTATTACAAACCCATAGCTAACATCATGCTTAACAGTGAAAAGTTGACAAGGATGTCTGCTTTTGGCACTTTTGTTCAACATAGTACTGGATGTCCTAGCCACAGCCATTAGACACGAAAAAGAAATAAAAGGCACAGCAATGCCATATTTCATATGGCTCACGCTGAGCTATTGCATACTCCTTCTCCAAATTGACATTCTCAATCCCAGTCTTCCCTATGTCAGCAAATAGCAGCACCATTCACCTCTTGCATGCTACGAACACTTATGAGCCATCTTTAATTATTCCATAGTAAACTTAGACATCTCAATCTTCAAAATATATTTAAGATATGAAATCCTTTTACCATCTTCTATATAATAACTCTAGTCTAAGCCACCACTGTCAGTCACCTGGACCACTGCACCCAATTTCTAAATACCCTTCAATCTTGATGTCCTGCAACTGAGTTTAATCAGCAGCCAGAGAGAGTTTTATAAAGACATTGTTACATTACATTACTTTCCTGCTTAAAACCAGTCAAGGGCTTCCCATTTCAAAGGAATAAAATCAAACTTTATGTAATCTAACACCTACCTACAACTCTTTTCTTCACTCCTCCCATTGTTCTACTCTTCAGGTGCACTGGCCTGCTTTCTGATCCTCAGACACTTAGAAATTTTTTTCTTCCATATTGAAGAGAGAATACCACAAGAAGCCATCTTTATTTGGATTCTCCCATTTTACCAGAACAGTGAAAGCTCCCTATTGTAAGACGATAGTCAAAACATCCTAAAACCTGATGAATCTGTTACATGACTCCTCCTCCTTTGAGAGAAAAAGGAATTTAGGAGGGGTGTGGTCAGTATGAGATTATGTGCTAATTATCTGGGTTGTAAATTAGAACATATATCATGGTACATACACAGAGAGTCAGAACTCAATAAAAGGCACATATCAATCACTGTTGGTTATGAGAACCAGGGACCTACTTCTTTAAGAAGTCTTACCAGTAGGGAAAAATAAAACTTACTATATATACATCAGTGTGTAAAATTTTTTTTTTCACCATGACATATAGCAAGACATGTATTCGACCTTATAGCCCAATCATATATACATACATATATGTTATACATTGTTAGTCTATAACTTTTCATGTCTAATACTAAAGTGTTAAATCTGGAATATGAAGGCTAAGAACAATAACACTAATGCTAATAATGCTAGTAATAGTAATAGCTAGTATTTATGAAGTGCTCTGTACCTTCAGCATCCATTGTGGAATTATCTCTAGTGAGGTTGAGTTACTATTGAACAGTGGAATATAACTTTTGTGGGATCAGTTGTTCTACTCACATACTGGATTGTCTTGCATTTAATAATTTTTTTCTATGAATGATGCGTGAAGTAATCTAATAGGAAAAAGCTGAAAGGCTGACTGAAATAGTTGAACAGTGAAGCTTATGAGTGAAATAAGGAACCAATTTTAATGGCTCCTTTGTGGCTGGTTATCTTTTCTGTCTCACACAGGGTTTGGAGATACTTTTTTTTTTGTCTTTATTATGGTCTAGGAGAATGGACTGGTTTTCAATAATTGCTATACCTGTCCTTCACATTTAAATGTTTTTTTTCCTCTGCTCTCTCTTTTAAGGTCACAATGTTTCCTGTAAAGTTTATCTTTTGAGAGTACTGAACGAAAGCAGACTTATGGAGGGCGACAGTTTTATTTTCTTACAGACTAGAGTGAGAGAGTTCCTTGTAGGAGAGTGTTCCTGTGTTCAAAGTGGCTTCAGCAAGGGTCCCTGGAAGGAGAGGCTGAGCTTCCAGGGCTAAGATTTACCATACCCAGGTTTCCCAGGTGGAGGGCATGACATTTTGCATGAATGGTGATAAAGAAATATGGTTTTCAGTGAGGCAAGCTTAGAGGGAGCCAGGTGGGGCTGAGGAAACAGATCTCAGGTGGGGAAAAAGGAGACAGGAGGCTTGTGGATGCTTGGCCAAGAAGGGGATTTGGAGAATTAACGAGGGGGGTTTTGAGTTATTTTTAGTGAATATTGTCATTCATTTCTCTATCTAGATATATAATAATTTTCACATTGCCCAGTGGTGTTTTTGTATGAATTTGTTCTTTCAGGGAAGCTGTAAGTAGAAGAGGACATAACCAACACCTGGTGTCCAGGAATAGTGCTAGTACAGTTGATCCTTGAACAACGCGGTTTGAATTGTGCAGGTTCATGGAAATGTGGATTTTTTTGGATAAAGTCTGGTGCTGTAAATGTATTTTCTCTCCCTTATGATTTTTTCCTTTCTTTTTAAAAAAAAATATTTATTTATTTATTTATTTGAGAGAGAGAGACAGGGGGACAGAGAGAGCCTGAGTGGGGGTGGGGTAGGGTAGGGGGTCAGGGCAGAGGGAGAGGCAGACTCCCTGCTGAGGTGGAAGCCCCAGCTCAACTCAGGGCTGGATCGCAGGACCCTGAGATCATGACCTAAGCTGAAATCAAATGCTTAACTTAATGAATCACCCATGCACTCCATGATTTTCTTAATAACATCTTTTTCTCTAGCTTACATATAGCAAATAAAATGTGTTAATTGACAGTTTAAGTTGTCAGTAAGGCTTCTCGTCAACCATAGGCTCTAAAAAGTTTTTGTGAAGTCAGAAGTGATACGGATTTATGACTGCATGTTGGGGACCATATTGTTCAAGTGTCAACAGTAATCTGGACTCTCACAGAAAGTATAAAATTACCTCAACTTAGCCTGTGTCACGACTTTAAAGTCTCAGCTCTGCCTTTAGCAAATCACGTTACCTTAGGCTGAATATCTAAACTTCAGTTTCTCAATGTGTAATGATTTGAATGGAAGGAGTAAAAGTAATATAGGGTATCAGATATCTTAACAGATAATATATGTTAAGCATTAGGTACCTGGGAGATACTTAATAAGGGTGTGTTTCTCTCCCACTTGTCAGTCATTCAGCCGACACTTACTGGGCTCTGTAAGGTAAAGAATTTGTTAACTTTCCACCAAGAATTCCTGTCGGCTCTCAGGGCTCAGCTGTAGTGTAAACAGTAGATTTACTTCACTCTTACTGACTTGAAAGGACCAACTAGTACCATAGTCTATATTTGTTGCTCTGTATATGACCATGTCTCTGTTTTCTTTTCTTTTCTTTTTAATTAACATATCATGTATTAGTAGCCCCAGGGGTACAGGTCTGCGAATCATCAGGCTTACACATTTCACAGCACTCACCATAGCACACACCCTCCCCAATGTTCATAAACGTCTCTGTTTTCTAATAGTACCCAGACTTTCTCTTTGGGTGTCTACACTGGACCCTTATTTATCTATTTCTTCAGGAGCTGATCTCATCCTCTGTTCTATTCCTTAGGCATAGAGTTTGGTAAAGGAACGAAAGTATAGCCTAAAGCAATCAAATCATAGTGAATATCATGACTTTTTTTTTTTTTTTGAAAAAACTATTTTTATTTCTATATTTTAAAAAGATTTTATTTATTTATTTGACAGAGAGAGAGAGAGAGCATAAGCAGGGAGAGTGGGAGAGGGAGAAGCAGACTCCCCACTGAGCAGGGAACCTAATGAAGGACTCCATCCCAGGACTCTGGCATCATGACCTGAGCCAAAGGCAGCCGCTTAACTGACAGCCACCCAGGCGCCCCTGTTTCTAGTTTTTTTTACTGTGACAATGTTGCAACAAAGACCTTTATACATTTATCTTAGATACATGTATTTTTTTTTTATTGCAGTAGGACAGAGTCCCAACAGTAGTATAGCTAGTTTAAAAATCTGCATATTTTAAACTGAATATATGTTTCGAGATTATTTTCCCCTGCTTGCAACAACTCATACTCAAATGAACAGAGTCTGGGGGGACCTGGGTGGCTCAGTGGGTTAAAGCCTCTGCCTTCGGCTCATGTCCGTGATCTCCATGTGCTGGGATCCAGCCCCACATCGGGCTCTCCGCTTGGCTGGGAGCCTGCTTCCTCCTCTCTCTCTACCTGCCTCTCTGCCTCCTTGTGATCTCTGTCTGTCAAAAAAATAAAATCTTAAAAAAAAAAAAAAGAACGGAGTCTTAGCTTATGAGTGTTATTGCCTTTTAAGTGTGTGTGCTCATCTGATGGGTAAAAAAGTTTATCATTATTCTTTTAATTTACAATCATTATTTCTTTATAAATTGTGGTAAGAACGCTTAACCTGAGATCTACCTGCCTAACAAAATTTTTAAGTGCACAATACAGTATTGTTAAGTATGGATACAATCTTGTATGGCAGCATTCATTCGTATTACATAACTGACATGCTGTCACTTAGCATATCTTCCAGATTCATCTATATTGTCACATATGGCAGAATGTCCTTTTTTTTTTTCCTTTAAAGATTTTTTTTTTATTTGACAGAGAGAGAGATCACAAGTAGACAGAGAGGCAGGCAGAAGCAGGTCCCCCGCCGAGCAGAGGGCCCAATGCGGGGCCCAGTCCCAGGACCCTGAGATCATGACCCGAGCTGAAGGCAGAGGCCCAACCCACTGAGCCACCCAGGTGCCCCAAGTCTTTTTTTTTTTTTTTTTTTTTAAGACTGAATGTATTATTGCTTCTGCTGTTGTTCATAAGGAGAATAAGATACCTTGAATGAATGTTGTGAACTTTGAAAGTGATACTTCACATAACTTTCCTACTTTTCTTTTCTAAAATTAAACTAACGTCTTCAGTTTAATGGAAAAAGCATCTTTTAATCTACAACTTACAGCTGTGTTTTGGTGTTTGTGTTTTCATGATATTCCAAAACAGAAGCATACTGGAATATTTTAATTCAGGATACACTTCTCAATTATGATGCAATGTGAGATTTTGTAGTTTAATTATAATTCAAATATTCCATTCAATGCTATATATATATATATATATATATATATATATATAATAACTTATTTTTTATACCATGATATAATTTAGTCTGATAGTTGCTTCTATTTTTTGAGACTTATGTTATTTAAAAATACACATAATAAGGAGAAAATCTTTATGCACAAATGTACCTAGAACTTTTTTTTTCAAGATTTTATTTATTTATTTGAAAGAGAGAGGGAGTGTGTGAGAGAGAGATCATGAGAAGTGGGGATGGGTAAAGGGAGAAGAGACTCCTTGCTGAGCAGGGAGCCCGATGCGGGACTTGATCCCAGGACCCTGGGATCATAACCTGAGCTGAAGGCAGACACTTAACTGACTAAGCCACCCAGGTGCCCCTATAAGGTTTTTATAACAGTATTTTTGTCATTTTGAATTTATAAGAAATATCCTAGTGTAGTGACCTCCTTAACAAGAAGATTCTCATTACTGCTCCATTTTAAAAATTTTGTTTAATATAGACATCTTTCCATTTCTTGTCCTGCTACAGTACATCATAACATTTTTCAAAAGGTAGGAACCAGAAAATAAAGTTTTTCTTTGGTTGTCTTTTTGGACTCTATGAAAGATCTGAAAAGAATGCACCTATCAGTAATTTGGGGGCAAACTTTGAAGCTAATGACCAACCAGTTTCTCTGTATGTGCAATTCTTTTCTATTTGTACTAGAAATGAGAATCATAGTTTCTTGAAGAAAAGAATATAACCATTATGCACTTAGCTGTATTCCTATATTGCATTTTTTGTGTTGTATGAAGTCGCGTAAACATTGTTGTGATTTTAAAAAATTGCCATAAAATATAAAAACATGTCAGTTAATGTGAAGATACGCCATTTTGCCTGAATGGAAGACTCAGTATTTTAAAAATAAATTATGTCCCTATAAGTTAATGTGTAATTTCATTGTGGTCCCCATGAAACATCTACTAGATTTTAAAATAGAATTTGACAGGCTGTTTTTTTCTTGAGCAGAGCCACTGGTAAATTTTTTTCTTTTAAGATGTGCAGTCCAACAGAAAGTGAAAAAACAGGCCAAGAGAGTTAAATATCAGTGACAATAAGGAAGAAATATCTTTTGTTATGTTGTATTAACAGATAAAAGAGTAATATCTAGAATTCCTGAAGGGAACATTTCAGGTATTTAAGAAGAGTATCAATAACCCAATAAAAATGGACAGAAGATAGGAAGAGGCAATTCACAGAAGTTGAAATACTGAAGTTAAGTAAACATACATAGATTTCATATATTTTATCATAAAAGTTAATTGAAAAAATTTAACCACTAAGTGGACGAATTTCCTACCAACTAGACAAAAAATGACAATTAAAAAATACTGCTAATATCAAGTATGGTTAATGGTGTGTATCAAATATTTTGAGCCCTACTGGGGTTATTAATTGATATAGACTCTATAGGGAGAAATTTGGTATCATTTATTAAGTTTTAAATGTCCATGCTTTATGCATTGCCATTTTTCTTTATGATATTAAATTAAATTAATTTAGTAATAGGGCATGAGAGCATTAGGGCATGAGAAAGTACCTGAGGTACAACTATATTATTATGACTAGGAAGATTTACACAACATGATGTTCTGTCACAGACTGGTTTGCAAGATAGGATATGAAAAAAGCAAGGTAAAAATACATAAGGTATTCTATTAAAATGCAAAAATAAGTTATGTATCAGTGTAGGATGATGCGTGGATTCGTAAATGCTGCAAAGAGTTTTGTAGGACACATTATAGGAATAACAATAGTTATGGAGGCAGAGGAGACAGACTAATGTGGTTTACTTATCTTAATTTAAATATTGTCATAGAAATTATTTAAGATATTAGCTGTTGTAATTAAGCATTTATTATTTTTTGTTGAGGTATAATGGACCTATGTTATATCAGTTTCAGGTGTATAATGATTTAATATTTGTATATATTGTGAAATGACCACCACTAAGCATTTATTGAATTCTACTAAACTGTCAAGTTCAGAATCAGAAGGATATCGCCTTGAATAGGGCTTATAAGCTAGACTATATCTTTTTAGGTAAATGTAAAAACGTTCTTTTGCTTCAGTAAAGCAATTTGCCAAAGTAGAATGCCATTTGAAGCTTAAAAGACCAAACTGAAGATTTCTAAAGAGAAAACTTCTAATTACAGACCTGACATACCTTAGGATAATTCTTTGCTCCTTATTGAATCATAAGGAAATGCCCTTCCTTTGTGCTGCTATTATATTAAGAATCGATTTTCACAATAACCTCCTTCACACCCTTACCTAGTCCCTATGTTAAGGATCATGATCCAATATTTGGCATTACACAAACCTGCTGTTATGAAACAGGCTCTAGGAAAAAACCTCGTATGTGGAATGAAGTGTACATATAAATACGTCTATCACGTGCTCAAGACGTGGTTGTTTCTCTTCACAAACTTTAGATTTTTTGCTGCTGAAAGAAGGAGGAGAAGGAGGAGGGAAAGGAGGGAGAGTTTGCATTTTATTTTGTGTTAGAGCACAATGTGTGGCCATTGGTTCTTTTTTTTTATTTTTAAAGATTTACTTATTATAGCACGTGTGCCTGGGGAGGGGCAGAGGGAGAGAATTTGCAAGCAGACTCCTGCTCAGCATGGACCCCGAAGCAGGATTCAGTCTCACCACCCGTGAGATCATGACCTGAGCCCAAACTAAGAGTTGGACCCTTAACCTATTGAGCCAGCCCGGCCCTTCTGGCCATTGGTTCTTATGGATGAGGATGAATAAGTATTAGAACATACAATTTTACCAATGATCTTGTGAGTTTATGTACTGAAGAAAAGAATAAGACACATCTTTAAGAGTTAACCTAAATTCATTCATTCTTTCATTCATTCTTTAGATATATTTTGGTTGCCTCTACATGCTGTCCTAGGTGGTACTGGAGTAATTGGGGATACTTAGAGTTGACGTCCTTGTGCAAGTTAACTTTTGTGTCATAGGCAGATAGGAAAGCAAGTATAAAAGAAAATAATTGTGAGATTTAAAAACTAAGAGTAAATTAAGGGCTCGGATAGAGAATTAAGATAGATAAAAGTGCCAAGGCCAGTGAAGAGGGGGGTGCACTCTACGTACTGGGAAAAAAGTGCCCTGAGATGGAATAAGAGCTTGATATCTGCAAGGAGCTGAAGAGTAGTGTGGCAAAGGTGTTGTGAGCTGGGTGGGGTGGAAGGAAGTAGGTTCTAACAGGGGAACCTGGAGAAATAACCTGAACCTACATAAGGCAGAAAACATAAACCGTGATGGAAAGATGAATTTTGTTCCAAGTGCAATGGAACTGTTGAAGAATTTGCAACAGTAATCCAGTTTGGATTCCAAGAATATCACATTCCCTGATTATCGATAGTGAAAATACTTTCAAAAAAGAAAACTATCTCAATTACACATATTTTTCAAGAAATATCTATTGTTCTACACACTGCAGTGTGGTGAGCACATTTTTTCACTGAACTAACACTGTTATTCACATATACACCTAACATTCCTTTTTTTAATGTTTATTTTTTTATTCAATTAGCCAACTTATAGTACATCATTAGTTTTTGATGTACTGTTCAGTGATTCATTCATTGTGTATAACACCCAGTGCTCATCCCCACATGTGCCCTCCTTAATAACCATCACCCGGTTACCCCATCTTCCTACCCCTCCCTGTTCTGTAACCCTCAGTTTGGTTCACAGTGTCCAGAGTTACTCATGGTTTATCTCTCTCTTGTTTCTTCTCATTCAGTTATCCCTCCTTTCCCCTGTGGTCCTCTGCATTATGCTTTATGTTCCACATATGACTGAAACCATATGATAATTGTCTTTCTCTGCTTGACTTATTTCAGTTAGCATAATCCCCTCCAGATCCATCTATGTGGATGCGAATGGTGGGTATTGATCCTTTCTGATGGCTGAGTAATATTCCATTATATATTTGAACCACATCTTTATCCATTCATCTGTTGAAGGGCATTTTGGCTCCTTCCACAGTTTGGGTACTGTGAACATTGCTGCTATGAACACCGGGGTGCATGTGTCCCTTCTTTTCACTACATCGGTATCTTTGGGGTTAATAACTAGTAGTGCAGTTGCTGGGTTGTAGGGTAGCTCTATTTTTAATGTCTTGAGGAACCCCCATACTGTTTTCCAGAGTGGCTATACCAGCTTGCATTCCCACCAACAGTGTAAGAGGGTTCCCCTTTCTCCGCATCTCGCCAACAGTTGTTGTTTCCTGTCTTGTTAATTTTTGCCATTCTAACTGGTGTAAGGTGGTATCTCGTTGTGGTTTTGATTTGTATTTCCCTGATGGCTAGTGATATTGAACATTTTTTCACGTGGCTGTTAGCCATTCGTAGGTCTTCTTTGGAGAAGTGTCTGTCCGTGTCTTCTGCACATTTATTGACTGGATTATTTGTTTTTTGGGTGTTGAGTTTGAGAAGATCTTTATATATGTTGGAAACCAGCCCTTTTTCTGTAGTATCATTTCCAAATATCTTCTCCCATTCCATGGGTTGCCTCTTAGTTTTGTTGACTGTTTCCTTTGTTGTGTGAAAGCTTTTTATTTTGATGGAATCCCAAAAGTTCTTGCCTTTAGAGACATGTCTTGAAAGAGGTCGCTATAGCCAGTGTCAAACAGGTTACTGCCTGTGTTCTCCTTTAGGATTCTGATGGATTCCTATCTCACATTGAGGTCTTTCATTCATTTTGAGTTTATCTTTGTGTATGGTATAAGAGAGTGGTCCAGTTTCATTCTTCTGCATGTGGCTGTCCAATTTTCCCAAAACTGTTTATTGAAGAGACTTTTTCCTGTTGGATATTCTTTCCTGATTTGTTGAAGATTAGTCGATCTTTGAGTTTAAGGGTCCATTTCTGGGGTCTCTATTCTGTTCCATTGATCTATGTGTTTGTTTTTGTGCCAGTACCATGCTGTCTTGATCACAGCTTTGTAGTATAGCTTGAAGTCAGGCATTGTGATGCTCCCAGCTTTGGTTTTCTTTTTCAAAAATCCCCTGGTGATTCGGAGTCTTTTCTGTTTCCATACAAATTTTAGGATTTTTTGTTCCAACTCTGTGAAAAATGTCAATGATATTTTGATAGGGATTGCATTGCAAGTGTAGATTGCTCTGGGCAGCATAGACAGTTTCATAGACAGTTTCTTCCAGTCCATGAGCATTGAATGTTTTTTCATCTCTTTGTGTCTTCCTCAGTTTCTTTCATAAGTATTCTGTAGTTTCTAGAGTATAGAAACTTTACCTCTTTGTATAGGCTCATTCCTTGGTATCTTATGGTTTTTGGTGCTATTGTAAATGGAATTGATTCCTTAATTCTCTTTCTTCATTCACTTTGTTAGTGTATAGAGGTGTAGCTGATTTCTGTGCATTGATTTTGTATCCTGCCTCATTGCTGAACTGGTATATGAGTTCTCATAATTTGGGAGTGGAGTCTTTTGGGTTTTAGACATAAAGTATCATGTCATCTGTGAAGAGAGAGAGTTTGACTTCTTATTTGCCAATTTGAATACCTTTTATTTCTTTTTGTTGTCTGATTGCTGAGGCTAGGACTTCTAGTACTATGTTGAGCAAAAATGGTGAGAGTGGGCATCCCTATTGTGTTCCTGACCTTTTTTTTTTTTTTTTAAAGGATTTAATTCATTTATTTGAGAGAGAGAGAGAGAGTGAGTGAGAGATCAGCAGAGGAAGAGGGAGAATCAAACTCCCCACTGAGCAGGGTACCTGATATGGGGCTTGATCCCAGGACCCTGAGATCATGACCCAAGCCAAAGGCAGCTGTTCAACCAACTGAACCATTCAGGTACCCCATTGTGTTCCTGACCCTAAGGGAAAAGCTCTGTTTTTCCCTATTGAGAAAGATATTCCCTGTAGGCTTTTCATAGATAGCTTTTATGAGATTGAGATATGTTCCTTTTATCCCTATATTTTTTTTTTAAAGATTTTATTTATTTATTTGACAGAGATCACAAGTAGACGGAGAGGCAGGCAGAGAGAGAGAGAGAGAGAGAGAGGGAAGCAGGCTCACCGCTGAGCAGAGAGCCCGACGCGGGACTCGATCCCAGGACCCTGAGATCACGACCCGAGCCGAAGGCAGTGGCTCAACCCACTGAGCCACCCAGGCACCCATATCCCTATATTTTGAAGAGTTTTAATCAGGAAAAGATGCTGTATTTTGTCAAATGTTTCTTCCGCATCAGTTGAGAGGATAATCTGGTTCTTGTCTCTTCTTTTGTTAATGTGATCTGTCGCACTGATTGATTTGTGAATGTCGAACCACCCTTGCACCCCAGGAATAAACCCCACCTTGTCGTGGTGAGTAATCCTTATAATGTACTGTTGGACCCTATTGGCTAGGATCTTGGTAAGTCTTTTGACATCCATGTTCATCAGGGATATTGGTTTGTCGTTCTAATTTTTGATGGAGTCTTTGTCTGTTTTTGGGATCAGGGTAATGCTGGCCTCATAGAATGAGTTTGGAAGTTTTCCTTCCATTTCTATTTTTTGGAACAGCTTCAGGAGAATAGGTATGATGTCTTCTCTAAATGTTTGGTAGAATTCCCCTGGGAAGCCATCTAGCTCTGGACCTTTGTTTTTTGGGAAGTTTTTTATTACTGTTGAATTTCCTTGCTGGTTATTTGTCTGTTCAGATTGTCTATTTCTTCTTGTTTCAGTCAGTAGTTTATAAATATCCAGGAATACATCTATTTCTTCCAGATTGCTTAGTTTGTTGGCATTTAGCTGCTGGTAATAAGTTCTTATAATTGTCTCTATTTCCTTGGTATTGGTCAGGATTTCTCCCCTTTCATTCATGATTTTATTAATATGGGTCCTTTCTCTTTTCTTTTGAATAAGTCTGGTCAGTGGTTTATTGATTTTATTAAATCAATCTTCTTGCAAAGAACCAGCTTCTAGTTTCATTGATCTCTTCTACTGTTCTTCTAGTTTCTGTTTCATTGGTTTCTGCTCTAATCTTTATTATTTCTTTTCTGCTTGGTTTAGGCTTTATTTGCTGTTCTTTCTCCAGATCCTTTAGGTGTAAGGTTAGCTTGTGCATTTGGGACTTTTCTAATTTTTTGAGAGAGGCTTGGATGGCTATGTACTTCCCTTTAAGGACCACCTTTGCAATATCCCATAGGTTCTGAACTGATGTGTTTTCATTTTTATTGGTTTGCATGAATTGTTCAAGTTCCTCTTTAATTTCCTGGTTGACCCATTCATTCTTTAGGAGAATGCTTTTTAACCTCCAAGTGTTTGCGTTCCTTCCAATCCTTGTGATTGAGTTTTAGTTTCAAAGCATTGTGGTCTGAAAATGTGCAGGGAGTAATCTCAGTCTTTTGGTATCAGTTGTGACCTGATTTTTGACCCAGGATGTGATCTGTTCTGGAGAAAGTTCCATGTGCACTCAAGAAGAATGAGTATTCTATTGTTTTAGGATGTAATGTTCTGTATATATCTATGAAGTCCATCTGGTCCAATGTGTCCTTCAAAGCTCTTGTTTCTCTGTTGATCTGCTGCTTAGATGATCTGTCTATTGCTGTGAATAGAGTATTGAAGTCTTCTACTATTAATGTATTATTAATATGATTCTTTATTTTGGTTATTAGTTGGTTTATATAGTAGGCTGCTCCCATGTTGGGGGCATAGATATTTATAATTTTTAGATCTCTTGTTGGATAGACCCTTTAGTATGATATAGTGTCCCTCTACATCTCTTATTACAGTCTTTGGTTTAAAATCTAACTTGTCTGATAAGAGAATTACTACCCTAGGTTTCTTTTGAGGTCCGTTGGCATGGTAAATAGTTCTCCATTCACTCACTTTCAATTTGGAGGTGTCTTTAGGTCCGAAGTGAGACTCCTGTAGATAGCATTTGGATGGGTCCTACTTTTTTGTCCAATTTGAAACCCTCTCTTTCTTGATGGGAGCATTCAGCCCATTCACATTGAGAGTAGCTATTGAAAGATACAAATTTAGTGTCATTGTATTGCCTTAAAGTCCCTGTTTGTACAGATTGTCTCGTTAATTTCTGGTCTATGTTAGTCTTGGGGTCTTTCTTCTTTTATAGAATCCCCCTTAATATTTTTTGCTCAGTGGTCACATATTTTTTCAGTTTCTGCTGGTCCTGGAAGGTGTTTATCTCTCCATCTATTCTGAATGACAGCCTTGCTGGATAAAGTATTCTTGGTTGCATGTTCTTCTCATTTAGTACCCTGAATCCATCTTGCCAGCCCTTTATGGCTTGCTAGGTCTCTGTGGATAGATATGATGTTATTCTGGTGTTCCTCCCTCTGTTTGTTAGAAATCTCTTCCCCCTAGCTGCTCTCAGGATAGCTTCCTTGGCTGTAAGATTTGCAAGCTTTACTATTATATGTTGGGGTGTTGATCTATTTTTATTGATTTTTGGAGGGGTCCTCTTTGCCTCTTGGACACGACTGCTTATTTCCCTCCCCAGATTAGGGAAGTTCGCAGCTATGATTTGCTCAAGTATACCTTTTGGTCCTCTCTTTCTCTCCACCCCCTCGAGGTTCCCAGTAATTCTGACATTGGAATGTTTCATGGCATCATTGATCTCTTTAAATCTATTTTCATGGGCTCCTAGCTCCCTATCCTTATCATCCTCAACTTCCTTCCTATCATCTTATCTTCAAGATCACTAATTCATTCTGCCTTCGTTACCCTGGCTGTTAGACTATCCAGTTTAGACTGCATCTCATTCATAGCATTTTAAAGTTTGGCCTGATTAGATCTCATTTCTGCCCTTACAGATTCTATAGTGTCACTAATGCTTTTTTCAAGCCTAGCTATTGACTTCATGATTGTTATCCTGAAGTCTATCTCTGATATCTTGCTTATATCCATATCCATTAGTTCTGTGACAGAGAACATTGTCTCTGGGTCTTTTCTTTGTTGAAAGTTCCTTCTCCTGGTTTTTCTGTTGAGGGATGGTTGAGTGAATGGGCAGAGTCCAGAATATCAACCATGACCTAAGCAAAATGCACCTTAGAAAACATCTGAAGTGGTCGAAAGCTACCACAGATATGCCACGAAAGCCATGGTGATCCAGAACAGTAAAAAGAAAGAGAAAAGAAAAGGAAAAAAAAGGAGGAGCGGGGAAAGAGATTATAATCTCTCAGGGTGGACAAAGCAGGGTGATTTGCCTGTTCCTGTTTGATTTTTGGTCTGGTGTTATAAGACACTATATCCCCAAATGGCAAAGAAATCAGAATTTATATGTATATTAAGATGAAATTGAATAGAGTGAAAAATGGGCTAGTATGGGGCATAAATCTATAAAACACTGTGAAAAAAATAAAAGTTAAGAAGGGACTTAAAAGCATAGGTTGGGAAATAAGAACCTATTTGAAATGGACACAGAGTTTAAAAAAAAAAAAAGAATAAGAAAAGAAACGAAAAAAGAAGTGTAAAATTTTAGCCTTAAGTATAAAAGAGTCATGAGGGAGCACCTGGAGCTCCCTATGTCATCTTCCCCTGCACTGGAGTTTTACAGTCCTGTGGGAAATAAGCTTATCATTCACCTGTTTTTCTACTCTGTCTTCTGAGGAGGGGACTGCTACTCTGCTTCTTAGGCATCTTTGGCTGGTTGCCTCTGCGTGCCAAACCTTTGTCAGGGGGTGGGGGCAGGCTTAATGTGAGCTGGTTGGCTGTGCAGCTTTTGTTTCCTTGCAACTTTCCACTTCTCCTTAGAGGGTTAGAGCAAATAAGCCCGTGTGGGAATCTCCAGCCCGGAGCTGCAGTGTTGCAGTCCCCACCCATCAACAAATCCTCCAGGTCAATCCGTCTCCACCTCTGCACGTACCAAAGTCCACAGACTTGTGCAATTCGTACCCACCCCGCCCCCACCACCTGGGAATCAGGGGGACCCACGAGTGTCTCTGCGCTTTGTGACTTTGCAGTTGTTAGTGGCTGTCAGCTTGTGTGTTCATCCTCTCCCACAGCTCCCAGGTCATGCTGGGTGCTGCCTCAGTGTCCCTTTGAGGGTCACAACAGCCTGAGAGTTGTTGTCTAGTCGTGGGCATGGACTCTGCGTGCCAAACCACCAAATCTGGAGGTTCCCACTGGCTGCACTTCTCCTCAGGGTGGGTAATGGGGACCCACAAATTTCTCTGTGCTTTGTGTCTCAACAAACACAAATATGTGTTTGTGCATGTACCCTCTTCCACGGCTCCCAGGTCATGCTAGGTGCTGCCCCAGCATCCCTTCATGGGCCACACACCCTCAGAGGTGTCCCCGTCACAGGACAAGCTGTTTTATATCTCCCCCGCAATGTTAGATGGCCCACACCATTTAGTCCTTTTCAGGGTGTTCACGCAGAGGGTGGTCTCCCTACCAGCTGGGTTTGCAGTTTATGGTGACTGAAACTGAAAGTCTCCTCTGGGCTCACTGACCACAGTCAGTCTCCCTACTCCACTGCTTGGGCGCTCTATTGGTTTGGGCTCTCCCGTTCTTTCTGAGTCTCCTGGAATCCTGAGACCACAATGATCCACCTAGAATTCGGCCCTATTTGCCACTTGTGCCCTCTTCAAAAGGAAGTGTCTCTCAGTAGAGCAGATTTCCAAGGGTCCCAATTTATTTGCTCCAGTACTATATCACTTTCTGGCGGCCGGCTTATGGAGGCTCTTGTACCCCCTCTGCTTATCTTCGGATATGTCCCCCTAAGATTGAAGGATCCGCACCACCCATCTTGCAAAAAGTAGTCATTTTTCTGCTTGTGGAGATCCAGGTAAATCTTCTTACATCTCAGGTTGAATTTGTGTGTGTTCAGAATGGTTTGATAGATATCCAGGTAATTCGAGGGACCAGATGAAATGAGGTCCCCTACTCTACTGCTTTCTCGTACCCCTACAACTAACATTCTTAGAAACATCTTTTTTTAACTTAAATTTTAATTAACTTTTTCTTATTGTGATAAAAACATTTAACATGAGATCTACCCTCTTAACACATTTTTAGGTATATAATACAGTATTGTTAGCTGTAGATACAGTGTGGTACAACAGAGCTCTAGAACTTATTAATCTTGCATAATTGGAAACTAATATCCATTGAATAGCAACTCCCTATTTCCCATTCCTCCTAGTGTCTGGCAATCATGGTTCTATTCTATACTTTTATGAGTTTGACTATTTAAAATACTTCATATAAGTGGAACCATGCAGTGTTTGTCCTTCTCTGCCTGGCTTCTCTTATCATAATGTCTTCCAGGTTCATCCATGTTGATGTATATGGCAGGACTTTTTCCTTTTTAAGGCTGAATGGTATACTGTTGTATGTATTTACCATATTTTCTTTATCCATTCATCTATCGATGGATATTTAGGTTATTTCCAGTTCTTATGTATTGCAAATAATGCTGCCATGAGCATAGGAGTGAGGCTATTTCTTCAAGATTCTGATTTTGGGGGGCACCTGGGTGGCTCAGTGGCTTAAAGCCTCTGCTTTCGGCTTAGGTCATGATCTCAGGGTCCTGGGATCGAGCCCCGCATCGGGCTCTCTGCTCAGCAGGGAGCCTGCTTCCCCCTCTCTCTTTGCCTGCCTCTCTGCCTACTTGTGATCTCTGTCTGTCAAATAAATAAATAAAATCTTTAAAAAAAAAAAAGATTCTGATTTTGGTTCTTTCAGAAGATTGCCAGATCAGTAGTTCTATTTTTAATTTTTTGAGGACCCTTTGTACTGCTTTCCAAAGGGCTACACAATTTTATATTCCTACCAACAGTGTACAAATATTCCAATTTTTCCACATCCTTGCCAACAGTTATTATTTTGCTAATAGCCATCCTAACAGGTAGTGAGGTGATATCGTGGTTTTTATTTGCTTTTCCCTGATGATTAGTGATGTTAAGCATCTTTTCATATTCTTATTGGTCATTTGTATGTCTTCTTTGGAGAAATGTCTATTCAAGTCCTTTGCCCATTTTTAAAAGTATGGCTTCCCCCCCTGTTTTTGTTGTTTCATTGTAGGACTTCCTTATATATTTTGGAAATCAACCCATTATCAGATATAGTGTTTACAGGTATGTTTTCCCCTTCTGTCAGTTGCCTTTTCACTCTATTGATTATTTCCTTTGCTGTACAGAAGCTTTTTTGTTTGATATAGCCGCACTTTTTAATTTTGGTTTTGGAATTATATATGTGAATAAAGACTGTTATTTCAGTGGAAGAATGTGTTCATCACACTTTGATGCATGAAATACACTATGTAAAGACACATAGACACATGTATAAAAGGTGTTTCTAAGAATCTAGTTGTGTATGTGAAATAAGACAGTGTTTAAAAAACCTCAAAAACCAAAAAAGCAAAAAATACCTTTTTTTTTTTTAACGGTAAATAGTATTGGGAACTGAAAAGTTTGTCTGTTTGGATTTTTGATTAGTCAGTTCAAGAAAGTAATAATTAAGTAAAACAGAAGTATGTAAAACACATTTTATTAATTTTATGCATTTTGGGGCAGCTAAAATTTTGGGCAGAGATAAAATCTTCCAACAATGTTTTTGTCTCTGTCTGACTGTTGGAATTAAATTTCGTTCAATCTGGAACATGTGTCCCTAAGTAGGTAATCAAATGACACATGAAATTTCCCCTCAGTATTAATTTTCACAGTGATGATGTCAATATTCAATAAATCCATAAGATAAAACATTCCACTACAAAAGCAATTCTTTTCTCAATTGATGGATAAACAGTTTAGCATGAGATAGTTTGATAGTTTTTGCATTAAACTATTTGGTCTCCCAAGGTAGTGGTATTTTTTAGAGCCAGCCCTTGCACCGTGTCATTGTAATGACACCGTAAAACAGTTCTTTTTATACTTTCCAATAAAACAGTGTGACATCTTAAATCTGAGTTGCTTTACTTTTTAAAAGGTAAAGAATGCATGATTCCTTTCCATCTGCCTCCCTGCAGCAAGGCAATCATCAGGTACAAAGAAAGAAGCTCAGGGGAAACACACTGTCACTCTATGAATACATTCAAGGTAACCATATAGATGGAGGGGAAATTGTTCAGTCTGAGAAGATAAGACAAGGTGACAATAACCTAGAATTATTCAAAGATAGATTTTAGATTTTTCAGTAGGTAAAGGTTACACAATGAAAGATGCTTCCACACAGATGCACACTCTACAGGGTCAGGGGCAGTTTCAGAATCATCACAGAATAGCCGAGTTTGGGATTAGCCATTGCAACTATAGTGAGACTCTTTGTATTGAAAGTTGGGGCCAGATCCTGTGACATGGATCAAGCTGGGTGGGTAAGAGAAAGGGGGAGGACTGGAGAGAGAAACATGCAAGGGCATGTTTTCTGGAAGTTGTCTGTGTTCAACTAGAGCCAGTCTCTAAAATAATAGTTACCCATTTCTCTTTAAAACTTCAATTTTGATAACAAATGTTTTTCCCTTTTTCCGAAAAAGAAAGTATAACCAGATAAACAGAAACAAAACAACTCATACTCAAAGAGAGTCTGTGTGTAAGATTGCTTGCACATGTTCTGATAATAATTATTTTAATTTACATTGTATTGTGCAGTGTCAACTCCATTCTCACAGTTTTGGAGTCCGGAAGTCTGAGATCAGCATGCTAGCATGGCCAAGTGAGAGCTGTCTTCTGAATGGCAGACTTATTGTATCCTAACATGGCAAAAAGGGCTAGGGAGCTTTGTGGGGTTTCTTTTATAAGGGCACTAATTCCATTCATAGAAGGGGTCTATGCTCATGACCTAAGCATCTCCCAATAGCCCCACCTCCTAATACTATCACACTGGGCATTAGGATTTCAAAATATGCATTTTGGAAAGGGCATAAACATTCAGACCATAGCAGTAGCTGTGTCCTGCTGCCATAGCCAACTTTCTCTTGTAACTTGCTCAAATCCATAATGAGAACCAGACTATTGATCTTTGCAGATAATCCACTGGCAAATGTCTTCTTCTCTGAATTCATATTTGAGCTGAAATTCCCAGGATTATCTACTTGTGGTGACATTTTGCAAATATTGATTTAACATCTTGATTTACCTCTTTCTTCAGAGTCCTGTATGCCTCTGTAAAACCTGCTCTCACTCTCTTTAACATGCACTTGTGTAATGTAAACTGAAGACAGATGTCCTAAATGCATACTAATGGGGAATACTTTGGCTTCTCCAGTTTCTGAAATATAAAGCTGATGAACACACGAGGACAAACCCTGTCCCCTTGGGTGTCCTCTTTGAAATTCCTAACCACTGGGCTAAGGAGCATTCTCTTTCTCAGTGGAAATCTTGATACATGGATAGTTGTTTAATAATTGTTTTATTACTATTTAGATTTAAAAATTTGTGTCACAAAATAAAACTGTGGAAAATATTATGCCGTTGTGGAAAAGAAAAGCTCCCTTAAAACAGTGTGGATGTTCCTCAAAAAGTTAAAAGTAGAACTACCCTATGACCCAGCAATTGCACTACTAAGTATTTACCCAAAGGATTAAAAAAAAAAAACAAAAACAAAAACCTAATTCAACGGAATACATGCTCCCGATGTCTATGGATTAGCATTACTGACAATATCCAAATTATGGAAAGAGCCCAAATGTCTACTGGCTGATGGATAGATAAAGAAGATGTGGTATATACATACAATGGAATATTACTCAGCCATTCAAAGAAGGAAATCTTGCCATTTGCAACAACATGGTTGAAGCTAGAGAATATTATGCTAAGTGAAACAAGTCGGTCAGAGAAAGACAAATACCATATGATTTCACTCATATGTGGAATTCAAGAAATAAAACATATATTGGGGGGAAAAAGAGAGAGGAAAGCCAAGAAATAGACTCTTAACTAAAGAGAACAAATTGGGGGTTACCAGAGGGTAGGTGGGTGGGAGATGGGTGAAACAAGAGTGCACTTGTTGTGATGAGCACTGGGTGATGTATGGAAGCACTGGATCACAAAATTCTGTACCTGAAACTAAAGTTACACTGTATTTTAACTAACTGGAATTTAAATAAAAACTTATTAATAAAAAAAGAAAGAAAACTTCCTTAAGTAGGGGGACCAAAGTGAAAATGGAGAACATAAAATAGGTCATTGCATGAGAAATACGGTTTTTGGATTCTTTATCTACTCATCGTGTGGTAGGCAGAAAGAGTTCTAAGTTTTACTTCCAAAGGACCAAAGCAAGTGAAATCCTAGAAGGAAAATATGAAGGCAGCCAACTAGCCTGTTGATCATTAAACAAGTATAATATAACCTCTTTTCCATTTATCTCACTGCCAAAGAGTATCCTTGGCTTTTGCTTATTAGGACCAGGGATGTGTATTCTGTGGTGCTCAGAAAGACAGCAAAGAACCCAGTACATTTTCACTCCAGAATGAATTCCACAACATTCCATGGAACCTCTTGGGTTTTATTTCTCCCCAAAATAGGTCTGTTGTGGGGTAAAAGGAAGGGCCATCAGGATTTCCTGGTTTAGGGAGAAAATCTTAGGGTCTGGTGGCTCTGTGAACAAGTTTTCAAACAAGTCTCTAATTTTTGGAGGAGCCCATGCTTGGCATATCAGGAGCTTCCCTCTACAACTTGTCAGGTGTCTGCAAGGTCACTCTTTCTCTTCCTGATGCTCCGAAGGCACTTCCTTGTTCCCATTCTGCTTGGTCATTATTTCTCCCTGCCATTTGATGAAAAAAAAAATTCATTAATTTCTTAAAGCACTTCCTCTTGTTTCTCTGACTCTGTCTTGTACTGGTTCTGTCTCATGTGCTTCCTTTCTCCCTGACTTTCTGTCTCTCTCCTCTGTGTCTCTGTTTCTGTCTCTCTTTTAAGCAGAAGCCGAATTAGTCTTTTGGGAAGCTTGATTAATGAATGAAAAAAAGAGAGAAAGAATTGTATTTTGAGGAGATGTGATGTTAAGGTAATTCTGTGAGTTTGAAAGGCATGTATTTTTTAGAGAGGGAAGATATATATAGAAATATTTGGAAAAATTGTCATGAATCCACAAGAAGGGATAGCTTATGGGAGCTTATGGGAGCTTCTTTTACTCTGAATGTATTCTCGTTACTGTAGTGCCTTCAAATCTTTGCTATTGTTGCTTAAATATGTGCATTTCTTTCCTCCAAAAGTCAGATCTCTTTCAAGCAGTTATTTTACTGAGACATGCACTGTCTTTCTTTATGGTTCCAAGTTTAATGACATGTATTTTTTGACTCAGCCCCTAGAGTTAAGGTGCAGAAGTTCCCAAGTTGTTTCCTGTTTTCCCCAAGATATTAACTAGTCCATCCAGTGGGAGCAAACTTGGGCCTCATGAGCACTGTGCTTCATCAAGCTGCAAAAAATGGTCATATTTTTTAAGAGTGTAGCTAGACTATTAAGAAGAGTACTTCAGTCAAATTTTATGAAGCTTTAAATAAATGGATTTTATGGTTATTCTTGCAAAACTTACTCTTTTTGAGTTAACTTGCAGCTAAAAGTGATGCTTTCTGTCTTTTGTCACCCCCAGTTCTCTTAGCACACAAACTACTCCCTAGGGAGAGGCATCTGGGATGGAGACATAAGATAACTTTAACTTAATGGGACCCCAATGGCCTTTAAAAGTTAAGGCTGCTAAAGCAATTAATGAAGTTTCTGAAGTAAGGGATGTAAGCCTAAGGATAATTTATGCATTGGGATGATCTGGCTCATTATTGGCATTATTTAACATTCCCTAGGCACTCAAGTAGATCGTGGCTACATATCCAAAAATAGGACAAGACAATATTTTTGACTTCTATAGATAGGAAAATATTCTTCAAATTAGAAGAATGAAAAAGACATTAAAATGGAACATAAGTTCCAGTTCTTCCTTGTAAGAATTCAGCAGGGATTCCTGTGTGGCTCAGTTGGTTAAAGTGTCTGCCTTTGGCTCAGGTCATGATCCCAGGGTCCTGGGATCGAGTCCCAAGTCGGGCTCCCTGCTCATCGGGAAGCCTGCCTCTCCCTTTGCTTGCCACTCGCCCTGCTTGTGCTGTCTCTCTTTCTCTCTGACAAGCAAATAAATAAAATATTAAAAAAAAAAGAATTCAGCAAATGAGTACATAGATAAAAGAATGATAGAATTTTAAAATCACATTTTGCCACTCTGGGTGAAATAATGGGTCTAGGCAACAAGCACAATGAATCTTTAAATCACTACGGAAAAACTTGATTGGGAATTTCAAAATGAGGACAGACTAACATCATTTGAATCCACTGATAAATCTTAACATCATTAAATAGGGGACAACCAAATATCATGGGGGTCTCAGTGATATGAAATAACAGGAAGCACAGAGCACCATATGTGAGGCATATTGTCTTGAAACTTCAGCTTGACTATCTCAAGTCGTCCAAGATGTACATGTCAGTTTATAGGAAATACAATAGACAGAGGAGAGTTAAAATATACACCATGAGGAAGTAATCAGTCAAATGCACAATGTGGAACGTATGATAATACACATCAGTGGAATAAATAAAGCTTAAAAGATGGAAGGGGAGGTGAACAATGAGAGACTGTGGACTCTGAAAAACAATCTGAAGGGTTTGAAGAGGTGGGGGGGTGGGAGGTTGGGGGAACCAGGTGGTGGGTATTAGAGAGGGCACGGATTGCATGGAGCACTGGGTGTGGTACAAAAACAATGAGTACTGTTATGCTGAAAATAAATTAAAAAAAATGATTAATAAAAAAATATTAAAAAAAAGATGTAACAATACAGTATATGGACATTGAGGGGTTTTGATTCAAATCAAGTAAATAAAAATTTTCATGATATTAAGAAATTATTGACTATTATTTTATTTATTTTTAAGTTTTAATTTTTTAAAAAAGATTTTTATTTATTTGACAGAGAGAGACAGCAAGAGAGGGAACACAAACGGGGGGGGGGCGTGAAGGGGGAGAAGTAGGCTTCCCATTGAGCAGGGAGCCTGATGTGGGGCTCCATCCAAGGACCCTGTGATCATGACCTGAGCCAAAGGCAGACGCTTAACTGATTGAGCCACCCAAATGCCCCAGAAATTATTGATTTTTAAAGTACGGTGATTATTTAAAAACAGTCTTAGAGAAGGATACTGAGTATTTATAGTTGAAATACTGTGCTATGGTATTTACTTTAAAATATTCCAGCTAACCATGAGAAAAGGTATTTGGCAGATGGTATATATTCAATAAAATGGATTGAATTGAAAAAATATCCTGTCTAAAATATGTGGGTCAGTAGATGAAGTTGGCACATGCTAATATTTATTACAGCTGGATGATTAGAGTGTTCTTTGTACTCCTGGTTCCCTTTGAAACTTTGCATAGTTAAAAGGGGAGCAGGAGTACCCTAAGACACAAAGATGGTAAGTAAAAGAGTTGTATTTTCTGTGACCAAGGACTTGAAGACAGGGTGACGTAATCAGAACAAGTCTGGGTATTGTTTGGAGCTGATATAAAATTTTTATTTTTATGTATTTATTTATTTATTTGCTTTTTTATTTTTTAAAGATTTTATTTATTTATATGACAGAGAGAGACGGCAAGAGAGGGAACATAAGCAGGGGGATGGGAGAGGGAGAAGCAGGCTTCCCACTGAGCAGGGACCGATATGGGGCTCAATCCCAGGACCCTGGGAGCCAAAGGCAGATGCTTAATGACTGAGCCACCCAGGCGCCCCTATAAAATTTTTAGACATTGCTCAGATACAATCACAAAAAAAGAGAGCGTTTCAATTTTGTGTTAAATTACTAGTTTTGTAAATTGATTTCAAACACTTCTTGTGAATTTTGCCTGTGTATAAGATGTGCATAATATAATTTCTAAAACATACTATTGATAGTTGTGCTACTAATTTAACCAAAGTAAGAATTTTCTTGGTTCTGATGGTTTTAATACTATCAAAATCCCAAATTTTTAAAAACTTTTTTTTTAGCAATACTGAGGGGAAAATATGACCTGCCATTCTTTTGTAAGTGGTACTTTTTAACTTTATTAAAATAACTTAAAATGACTAGTAAAATAATTATAATATTTGATATTCTTATCTTGGAAATATTTTCTCGTTTCTCCCTCAAATATTATAGATACACACAAATTTGTGCTTTAGTGTATCTCAGGCAAACCATGCACAGTGCATTTTAAACAGTTTTATCATATGTGATTATCTGGTCAAATACCTGTAAAAACACCAGTGTGAAACTGGGGAAACTGAGGTAATAGTATTTAAGGACCTACATCATTTTAAAGGTCCTGAAAAGCAGGATAACTTGAATTTAAATAAGGTAGTCACAAGTGTGTGTGCAGAGGGCCTACCCCATAATACGAATGTTCAGCCACACATATCCTCCCCAATGATTCTCCCCAAAACTATCTAATTTACACGGTGATGGCCCCACTTTTGATGACTCCTTTTGATTTCTCCACCTTTTCAAACCCATAAGACATAAACCATGTGTGAGTGAATCAGCCGCATCTGCCATGAGAAGATCCCGTCTACAAAACAGTGATGTTTCATGCTGATGTCTCATCTTGATACGTACATGCATACATACATATTTAATTTTACTTTTATTTTGGGAAGAACACTTAACAGGAGATCTACCGCTTAACAGATTTTTAGTATGCAGTATCATTGACTCGAGGTGCAACATTGTACAGCAGATCTGTAGAACTTATTTAATGTGTCCTGGTCAGTACTGTTATAATTATGTCCCCCTGGTGATCTGGGAGCAGTGCTGTTAATCGTCCTACCCTATGCCTTTTGTACTGCACATGTCCTGTCAGGTGCCTCTCTAGAGAGACTCCTCTCTTCCTGTTCTGCCTCACTGAATGCCAGCCTGTCTCAAGATACTGTGCCTTATGTCCCATTTGATGTTCTTCCCAACTTATTGTTGCTCTTAAGGTTTTTGTTTACATCCATTCCCTGGTGTATGTTAGACACACTAAACATCAGATAAAAGGGGAGAAGACAAGTATTTGTGTCTCGTGGATACCCTTGGTTTCTCTGGGCATTTTTGATTGCGGTGTTTTCCTACTTTAATGAGACTCAGTGTTCATGAGAATAGGGAGCAGCATAAAATGCAATGATGCGAACAAATTTGAAAGGCCAAACACCATAGTAAAATTTGCCTTGGGGACTCTCTAGAACTTTGAAGGAGAATTGTGGAGCACTGTTGTATTTCAACACTGCAGGTCCCTTGCACAGGCGTGAGATAGAGACACAGGGGAGGTTTCTGGATACTGGATCTGTACCAACAGTCTTTTATGGAAAATAGCCAATTATTGGTTAGCTTTTCTGGTGGAAGAAATCTCATTCACGTTAAACTAATTTCATGTTCCAGAGTAGAAAAAAATCACTCAGATACTGGAGATAATTCCCAGGTGGGTCTATCCATTTGTTTAAAATGGTGGCTTTTTCAGAGTTTGGTCTTAGAACCAGCAACATCAGCATCACCTGGAAATTTGTTAGAAATGCAAATTTTCAAGTTCCGTTCCAGACCTACTGATTAAAAAACTCCTGGGTGGGGCCCAGAAATCTGTTTTCACAAGCCTTCTGGGGATTCTGGTGAATGCACAAATTTAAGAACGACTTGTTTCCTGAATATTTTTCGAAAGACAGATTTTGAAATTTTTAGTCCATTTTTTATCTTTTTTAATACTATACAATCCTTTGAAATAATTCTTTAAGGCAGAGCAGAGTCCTTTTTTTCCTCCCGAGAGTGTTAATAAAAGCAGTCAGGTTCATACTAGTTTGATAATACAGCAGGATATTGATAAATTAGAAATATCAATGTTTATTTATTATTATAACTGTCACATTGTATTGTTTTACTGACATTCAGCACTGTAAATGGCCTGATGCATAGCTTTAACAACTGCGTATTTCTAAGGAAAATAAGAAAGGTATGTATGCCTGGAGCTCCTTTAGGTTCTATGGATTAATAATGAAGCAGTAATTAGTCAGGAATAGAGTGTGCAGCTCAACTCGGTTTCAGATTCCAGGTTTGAACAGCCATATTTTCCCCCAGGATATGAAACAGTACATGTAACATTTGTTGCCTTGCCAAGCATACCAAAGGAGCTTAATGTTAGCTTTCATTATCCTGGTTCTCTTTAATACTATTCCAGAGAGAGCTGCGGCATGCTTCCCTGTTTATGTCATTGTGAAGCTTGACCAACTGACAAAAACAAAAAAAAAATAAAGAAATAAAGCAAAACTGCATTCAACAGCCCAATTTCTCATATGGTCATGTGTACCTATGAAGTTCTAATGAGAATATTCGAAATTAGTGTATTAAAAGTAAATTTACTATGACTAGGTCCAGTAAAAGCATCCTTATGATCTTTCTATCCTTAAGAGACATCTTTTTATTATACAGTGGTATTTCTTGCTTAAAAGTCTGATATTAATATAGTTACACCAGCTTTATTTTAGTTATGACCTTTTGGTGTATCTTTCCCTATCCCTTTATTTTAGACAGTTTTTGTCTTTAATCAATTAATTAGTTTTTAAAAAAGAATATATATTTATTTGACAGAGAGAGAGTGTACAAGCAGGGGAAGTGGCAGGCAGAGGGAGAGGGAAAAGCAGGCTCCTAGCTGACCAGGGAGCTGATGAAGGGCTCGATCCCAGGATCCTGGTATCATGGCCTAAGCTGAAGGCAGACGTCTAACTGACTGAGCCACCCAGGCATCCCAGTTTTTGTTTTTTAAAACAGGCCTTGTAAACAGCATATAGTAGGGTTTTCTATCCAACTTGAAAATCTTTGCTTTATGTAGAATGTTTATTTTATTAACATTTAATTACAGTTATAGGTGTGTTTATTATGAATTCTGTCATTTTGCTTGTTCTCTATTTTTCCTTTCTCTTTGTTTTTTTTTTTCTTTTGTTTGTATCTTTGGATTAATCAAATATTTTTGTTCTTCCTTTCTCATTTTTAGTACTTACTCAGTTGATTGCAATATTTATCCTTGATTTGTTAAAGTTTAAATTAGTACTTTTTATATTTCCAAAGTAATGGAAATTATGCAGGAGTTTTATAAGCATTTAATTCCATTTAACTCCTACTTGGGACTTTGTATTCTTGTTTCTCTTTCATGTTATTACCACTCTCTATTTTATCTTTGAGGATATTTGTTACATTTATTTTAAATTTTTGATCCACATGTTTCAATAATTCAGATGATATGTATTCTTCAGTTTTTGTGTTTCTTGTTGTGTTCATATTGCTCTTTTAAATTTTTTTCAGTTCTATTGCATATGAGCTGCTCATAGTCCCCTCAGTTAGTAGCCACCTTATCTGCCAGGAAGGGTCAGGGGCAGGTACTGGCCTGTGACTGTCCTGGTGGGTTTGGACATAAGGGGAGGGATGAGCTCTATGATGGAGAGGGGCAGGCACCAGAGAATTATCCTTAACTCTGAAATGTTCTCTCTCTTCCCTGAGGATTAGGGACTTGTGGTTAGGTAACTTGAGGGATATAGGTAACTTGAAGGTTAGGAAGTAGGAATTTCCCTAGGTTTGGAGTTCAGGTTTTGGACTCAAGAATAGATGAATCAATGGGGATATGGGCACAGAATAGCCTCAACCCTGTAGGGGTCGCCTCATCACTGGAATGCCTGACAGCCATGTTGGGCAGCGGTTGTTCCAAAGCACCATGTATTGGGGATGGGTGTAAGCCCCCAGACCTACCCATGCCTCACATAGCCCATAAACAGATACAGCACATCTACAATGGTCTCTGATCTGCTGAGGAACTTTTCATACTTGCTACATATTTCCTCATACCCATGCTGTCTTTTCATTCTGTGGTCTCGCCATGAGACACACCCAGTAACCCATGCTGGGCCACCGTGGAGTCAGGACTGTTTATTTTATAGTCAGCTCCCTGTGCTTTTTTCTCAGCTCTTTTCCTGAAATGTAAAGATTGAACTCCTGTATTTTCATAGACAAGAAGATTTGTGAATTGAAAGTTAGGGCTGTGAGTAAATAATTGATATAATTGTTTGCTCTGGGAAGATCACATATTATGACAGGGAAAGTCCCTCTCCATTACCATCTCTTGATCAGATTCCAAATCCAGAAATCAGAGATTGAAATGAAAGTGAGATTAGTGGTGTTCTTTTTGCCCGTTCTCACTTCTTGCTGGCCATCAGAGATTGAGACAATCTCTGGAGGGGTGTGGGATCATTATAGAGAAGACCCTGTGCCTTGCTGTGAGTTGGGGATGTCGGAGGGGAACCCCAAATGTAGCACAAATGAAGCAAATGTAGCACTAAGTGGGGTTTTGTGGCTGAGAAGGCTTAAGAGAGCCATCAAATTTTCTGGGGGCTTAGTGTCATCTGAGATAGCAAATGTCTCCTTTGGTATAGGATGCAGAATAGCCTTCCATTTCCTCTAGCAACCAAGTAGGGAGAGAGCTATCCTTCCTTGTTGGCAACAATTCATATTCAACTATGGAGAGTGGTGTAGAAATAGGTGTATTTTCTATCTCACCTTCTTCTTGACTTCCCTCCCCTCTCTTTAGTTCTACTCTTGGTGAGAATAGAAAAAAAGAAGCAGAAAATTCAATTTGTACTATGAGATGTGGTTGCCAGTTGTACCTGATCTTCCTTCTAGATGCTTCTCTTTGACGATTCTGAAAAACCTGCCAACCTTTCTGTGAGTAGCAGCTCTCCACCCTGGGGTCTAATGTCCACCCTGACTGTGTACTAGAAACATCTAAGCAGCTTTGAAGAATAAACAGTGATGTGATGCCTAGCTCCTCACCAGATCCTGACTTCAGCTGGTCTTGAGTGGGGTCAGAACACTGATACATTTTAAGGTTTCCCAAGTCACTCTAAGCAGGGCTTGAAGTTCTGCACTGGTGGGATGGCCAGTGTTTAGGACAGAGGAGTTGTAGTGGAGGGAGGAAGGGAATAAGACAGAAAATGGCTTTTCCAGAATTACATTCTGGAATGGAATGGAATGGAATGGAATAGGAAAGGTAATGCTGGGCCTCTACCTCGGAACCCAGCATATTCACTGGTTGTATGATTTCTATGGTCTAGAGTCATATTCTTGTGGATGTCCTGGGTGAAAGTAGTCCCCATTACCTATGTCTTTTCTCTCAGGTTTCCTTTCTCTCTTGTGACTAATGGTGATTCTCATCATCTCTTCACACCACCTGGCACTAGCCTGCTTTGTTCCCGTTCATTTCCATATTGACATCCCTAACTGGCAAGGGCATTCCTGGTTCTTACAACTTTATCACATAACAGAATGCACTCTGACCTGGTGGCAACTGTACATGCAAATTTTCATCCCCTGTCCCCCCAATGTTGATCTTGTTCAGTGAGCAGAATACCTTTCTATTTATTATTGCTAGTGTCTACTCTTGTTAGAGGGACCTAGTGGGCAGAGGTTGTAAAGGTATATACAAATGAGGAAGTCTCCTGATTATTACTGAATTTTCCATTTTAACCATTTTGGGGATTTTAGATAAACTTTACCCTCCCTCAGCTTTTAGGATTAACAACCGATAGAAAGGCAGTTTTGATTTACAAATAGTTTTCTGTATCTTTTAGTAATTTCCATGTAATATTATATGACAAAGGGAAATAAAGATTGCAGATAGAATTAGGTTGCTAATCAAGTAATCTTAAAATAGGTAGATTATCTTGGATTATAATCACAAGGGTCTTTTAAAATGGAAAAGGGAACTTGAAGAGAGAACCAATGAGATGGCAGCATATGGGAGACTCAGCCCAGTGTTGCTGGCTTGGAAGGCAGGGGAAAGGGTCCACCTGCCTCGGAATGCAGGCCTCCTTGAGAAGCCGAAAAAGTTGAGGAGATGGATTCTCCACTATATCCTCCAGAAAGGAATGCAGCCTTGTGGACACCTTGATTTTAACCCAGTGTGTTTCTTTTTAAACTTAAAACCTCCAGAACCATAAGATAATAAACTTGTTTTCAGCCACTAATTTTGTCGTAATTGGTTATAGCAGCA
The DNA here is from genome assembly GCF_002288905.1 of Enhydra lutris kenyoni. Classification (NCBI taxonomy): domain Eukaryota; kingdom Metazoa; phylum Chordata; class Mammalia; order Carnivora; family Mustelidae; genus Enhydra; species Enhydra lutris. The sequence goes on from NW_019154114.1 coordinate 11,576,709, forward strand.
ATGAGAAATGAATATATTCTTGAAAAGGACGAAGAAATTACACGTGATAAAAATGAACATGTACAGACTTAAAGATCCTTATCATGGAATTTACTATGTTGAGTATCAATTTTTTTTAACAGAATATCTTGTACAAATTTTAAATGATTTGGTGAAATGGAAACATTCTTGTGAAAGAGGCTTAACAGAAGTAATTTCATCTCCTTGCAGGCCTTTTCTTTGATACTTAATTGCCTAATGGAAAATTAGTTCATAATCAATATTTTTAGAAGTAAGTTTATTTAAGGGATTGAAATGGAGCAACTTCTGTTTTTCTGAGCATAATGGACTCAAATCCATTTTACTCCACAAAGGCAAGAGTGCCTCCCCCCCCATATTTCTTTTTAAACATTTATTAATCTAAGTAAAACATGGCTAAGTAAGCATGAAGTCAGTCGAGTTGTGTATGGTTTTAATTCATTTTCATGGGTGTCTGTATTTCATGGAAACATTTTTTATATTCCGCAAAGGAAAAACATTTTAAAAAGAAGAAAGAGAAGGAAATAACTAGAACATTTTCCCCATCAGCTAATGTAATAGTAACAAATGAAACAATAAGAGGATGAAACTGACTGTTTAAACAATGCTGAAATGCTGCCCCTGGTCAGAAGATGGCCAGCAGCCTGGTTATCTTCTACATTGTTTCCATGTAACTGTCCAAGCGCATTTGCCAAAGTGGAAGTTTAGTCATTGCTGAAATTGTTTGCAAGACTCTAAGAAAAATTCTTTAAAACATATTTGGGATCATAAAGACTTTGGATGAAAGGAAACTATGTAGTAGATGCTTTCTCTGTGAGGTCTATTATAGTCACTCTTGCAGCCCGGCCTAAATCACACTATCTTGCTTTAGAAGTACTCAGAAAAGGTTTCATTTTTGTGAAGAGCTGTCGGACACCCGGAAGCTTCACCTTCAATAAGATTATTTCTGAGCACGAGAACAACTGAAGCATTGTTTCTTCAGAATTGCTGCAGTACACTTCAGAAGCCCTCGTAGCATATGCTTTCATTTATGTCCCATCAACGCTCATCAAAGCTTTTGTGTCCACCTGTCTTTTGTCTCCGCATGATGGGTGGAGATGGCACTACGTAGACTATTCAGAGAGGTGTTCTGAACTGTCATTGTTGTGGAAGTTCTTCTTTTTTTTTCTTTTAAAAAATTATTCCTTTATCTTATTATGATAAAACACACACACACACACACACACACACACACACACAAAGAGATCTGCTCCCTGAACAAATATTTGAGTGTCCAGTCTCAGCATTGTTACTTCGAGGACAGTAGTTCTTCGATGAACTTTAAAACCTATTTGTCTACATTAAATGTTAAGAGAAAGGACTGTTTCCCAGAATAAAAATATTTATTTAAAAACAGACAGGATAGGTTTTATCAAAAACAGGTCAATAAATATAGTGGGGTTTAGGATTATATATGAGAAATTATGAAAGGAAAGCAAAATATCCTTTGACAAATGAATAAACATACAATGGAATATTACTCAGCTTTTAAAAAGAAGGAAATACTGAAATATGTGATAACACAGATAAGTTTAGGGGAAAGTACGCTACATGAAATAAGCCAGTCCTAAACAGACACACTGCATGATTCCACTTATATGAGATAGCTAAAATAGTCAAACACAGGAGCAGAGAATGGAGTGGAGGTTGCCAGGAGCTGGGGGAGGGAGAGCTGTTCAAGGAGCATAAAGTTCTAGCTATACAAGATATGTATGTTTCAGACATCTGCTGAGCAACATAGTGCCTATAATTAACAATACATATTGTGTACTTTAATATATTTAAGAGAGTAAATTTCATGTTACGTTTTCTTGCCACAAAAACAAAACAAAGCAAAACAAACAGAAAAGTCCCAGTAAAGAACAGGAGGAAAATCCTGGAAGTGATGGATGTGTTCAGTACCTTGGTCGTGGTGATGGTACACAGGTGTATTCATACATCCAAACTCATCCAAATGTATACATTAAATATGTGCAATTTTTAAAGTAAGCTATACATCAATAAAATTTAAAAACTAGGGGCACCTGGGTGGCTCAGTTGGTTAAAGTGTCTGCCTTTGGCTCAGGTTATGATCCCAGAGTTCTGGGATGGAGCTCTGCTTTGGGCTCCCTGCTCAGCGGGGAGCCGCTGCTCCCTCTGCCTCTGCCTGCTACTCCCCCTGCTTGTGCTCTCTTTCTCTCCCTGTCAAATAAATAAATAAAATCTTTAAAAAAATTTTAAAAACTAAAAGTAAATTAGTCAACTTTTTCTTTTCGGAGACTTGCCTATCTTTCTGCCTTCTTCTTTGGAATCCTTGCTACCTTCAGATACATCCTACAGAGTTGTGTTGATTTCCAGAAGTGTTTTGCAGTAAAGCAGGGATTACATGTGCCTGTTTGCTTCTGGAGGATGCAACCCCTGACTGGAATATTCATATGGAATGTTCCAATGAAGTTTTCTGCTTTCCTCTGTTTCTGTTTTCTGTAGTTTTTCAACAGAAATTTCAACAATTGGGGCACCTGAGTGGCTCAGTGGGTTAAGCCTCTGCCTTAGGCTAAGGTCATGATCCCAGGCTCTCTGCTCAGCAGGGAGCCTGCTTCCCTTCCTCTCTCTCTGCCTGCCTCTCTGCCTACTTGTGATCTCTTCTGTCAAATAAATAAATAAAATCTTAAAAAAAAAAAAGAAATTTCAACAATCTCATCCTTGGAGAAGTAATTTCTATTTTATTTTTCAGAATCTTGACTGGGAATTTAGAACAGTTGAGGAAACATGTCTTTTCTAGATATTTCATTATAACGTCTTTCAGTAGTGAAAAGCTAGAAAGAATATAAGCGTTTGTTGGTAATGCTATGATGACATAAGTTACAGTTCATAATACTATATTTTAAAGGGAAAGAACAGATTATGAGTTCAGACATGTAAATTATTTGTGTGTGCTTTTGAAAAAATGGAAGGATATGTCAGAAGTGGTTATCTGTGGATGGTGGGATTGTGCATTTTATGTGTAGTTTTTATTTTCATTTATGTACTTGTCTCTGATTTATTATTTTTTAAAAAGCAAAGTACATGTATTTCTTTACTTGCAGTTATAACTTATTTCCATTTGGGAAAAAATCAGGTACAGTTCACAAATTTAGCAATTACCTTGTGTAGCATTTTGCTTTCCTTTCATAGTTTCTCATATATAGTCCTGTTCCCCATTATATTTATTGTCATGTTCTTGATAAAACCTATCTTGTCTGTTTTCAAAGAAATACTTTTATTCTGGGAAACATTCCTTTCTCTTAACATTTAATGTGGACAAATAGGTTTTAAAGTTTTCTACTGACTTACTGTGATGTTTGCCTTATTTTTTTTTTTAACGACTTTATTTATTTATTTGAGAGAGAAAGAGAGAGAATGAGCACAAGTGAAGTGAGGATCAAAGGGAGAAGCTGACTCCTTGAAGACCAGGGAGCCCTGTGTGGGACTCGATCTCAGTAGTCCAGGAACATGACCTGAGCCAAAGGCAGATGCTTAATGACTGAGCCACCCAGGTGCCCATGATGTTTGCCTTATTAAAACCAGAATCAATTTGGGAGATGTGGTGGAGATGTCACGTACCCAGGGTCTTGTGACACTTATTGTCATTGAAAAAATGATCACTGAAATAGCTACTCTGTGCTGGGTACTAGGCTAAATAGTAGGGATTTTTATTGTTTCTGTTTCATTTTATATTTCTTCATAGTTTCTTCATAGTTTTGTCCTTAGGAAGTTTTTATTCTGCTGTAAATGATCTTTTTATTCTCTGAAACCTATTATTGAATGCTAGCATTTAATAGTTATTGACATTTTATTTTTTTGATTTTTCTTCATTATATGCTGTTGTCTGGTAGTTTCCTGTGTATATAAAGTGTCTCTCATTTGAAATATACAACATTTTATTTTCAGTTACATAAAAATTAAAAATTAAAAGAAAACGTTTTCAGTGAAGCAAACAAACATGATGGAAAAACATAAAGAATTCTTACCTGTGCACATACAGAGGCACACACCTGCACGTGCACACACAAGTGCAGATACATGCTCACTTCCAAGGGTAACTTCTACTACTGTTAACCTTGGTGTGCGCTATTCCCGGTATTTTTTCTGTGCATTTAAACTTGCAAATAGATAAATAATGGCATAGTTATTTTACATAACTGTTTTAAAATATACATATTTTGGGGCGCCTGGGTGGCTCAGTGGGTTAAAGCCTCTGCCTTCGGCTCAGGTCATGATCCCAGGGTCCTGGGATCGAGCCCACAGCGCATCGGGCTCTCTGCTCAGCGGGGAGCCTGCTTCCTCCTCTCTCTGCCTGTCTCTCTGCCTACTTGTGATCTCCATCTGTCAAATAAATAAATAAATAAAATTTTTATAAAAAAATAAAATGTACATATTTTACCACACAATTTGCTTTCCTAAGGTTAAATTTTTTCTTTTAGATTTTTGTATGTTGGACGCTTGAGCCTGTTTTCTTAATCACTGTGTATTATTTATATAGTTTTAGCTGAACTCATCCTTGTAAAAACTGCTCGTAATTCATGTATTGGATGACCTTCGTTGAGTATTTTAATAGTCAATGCAGAGGTTTATTTTTATCAAGTAAGATTTCGCAGATGCTTTTTTCAAAACATCTACACATGATTAGCAACACTTTCTTTACTGCCAGTTTTGAACTCAAATAAAAACTAAGTATTTTTATTTCTTCTTAATGTATATGCACACACACCCTACATATTACAAATTTCTAACTACATACAGCAGGTCAGCTTTATGGGTAAGAACTGAATTTTTATTTTTCTTTCCTCACATTGTCCTCACAGTTCCTGCTGAGTGAAAGTTCACATGCAGATGTACCAAAATCGTCCTATAAACCTGTCATTTCACCCATATTGTTTTCATAAATTTGCTACCTCCCTCGGTGCAAACATATGATTTTCTTCTTCAGTTCACCTGAAAATTGCTTCTTCAAGCCTTCATTTGGAACAGTTTGGATTTGGGTGTTGTCAGCAGTCCAGGGATATATTTGAATAAATCCACACTCCCCAGATCTAGGGCAATGTCATCAATCACATGTGTGTCAGGGATTCGTTTTGTGGCCTCACAAATCTTTGGCTCCAGAATGAGCTAAGTCCCTCACTTATGACCAGGTCCACTGCTGCACTTGATGGAGTCTTTCTATCAATTTCTAGATGACTGGAGCATGGATTTTTCCCCGATGAGGTTTGTACATGTGAATGTGTTCATTGAATATGAAGCTTTTATTTCAGAAAGTTTTAAATATTTCAGCAGAAAAGAATTTTATCTAAGAAAGCCACTTTTATAGGCACCTAAAGTTCAAGTGTAAGTAACTTACCAAAGAAAGAATTTATATTCCTCCCTAAATTAAGCATTTGAAAACACTGAAGGAAAGTTCTAAATATGGACAGTAGTTCTAGATTTAATAGATTTGACCTAAGCAGAGAATAAGAAAGGGAAAGCACATTATCGAATATAATCACTTTTTAAGTTAGAAGGGAACCATAATCCACATTGAAAAAATTAGAAACTATGGAAAAGGAAAAAAAATTCCTTTAAAATCAGCCAAGAGCACACTTATATGTATTAGTTCGTTTCTTTCCAGTATCATTTGTATCTGTATGTTTGTGTATTTAAAATGCCATTTGTATAATATATGTCATAATACTAATAATTAATATTTATTGAGTGCTCAGGTAATGTGTGCATTCTCATTATTTTCCCATTCTAGTGAAAAATCTGTTATATGTGCACTTCCATTTTATAGATCCAAAGACTGAAGCTTGGAGTAGCAAATTTTCTGGGGTACAAGTTTAGTGAAGTTTGGCCCTTTGCCTGTGCACAACCAGGTGGCATTGTGTTCACTTTGCAGTTAACATAATCACATTACATTCATTGTTCATGGTGCGGGGTAGTCTGTATAACGATAATTCCTAATGATGATACCATGTCCATTCAGTGGAGGTGCCATAAAAATTGAATTATTCTAGAGTTGAAAATTGTAGTTACATTTAAAAAATTCAGCAGGGTACTTTGTTCTATATCTGTGCAATAGTCTTTTTGGATTATTTTCTTGGGATATAGTTCCATGATTAAACTTTATGCCAAAAACAGAAAATCTGACATTTTCATGACCATTGATTGTGTAATTATCAAATTATTTTCCAAAAAGCTTATATGGATCTCGAAGTTTACCAGTAATTCCCTGCACCTTTACCAACATCAATATAATAATTTTAGACTTTATGAAATATTTGAAATAGAAATTTATTGAAATAATACAAATATTATAATGATGATTAAAATAATGAGACAAAGCTTCTAATTCACCTCTCCCAAAGTCCACTTTCTTTAGTATTGAATGTTACAGCTTCTTGTACTTACTCCTAAGATATTTTCTGTGGTACAAATTTGTATGTATGTATGTATGTATGTATGTATCTCTCTACCTGAAATAGTGTAGCATGCATTATTCTCATCTGATCTAATTAGTTACCTAAGAAAGTGATGTCACACTACCTGGAAGGTAATATATCAGGTATTCTCAGAGAGAATCTGATTCCTTGCTTTTGCCACTCTCTGACTTGGTACATTGCTTTTGGTTGTGTGCATGCTTGCCTGTTTCGAGAGGCAAGGGGGGTCTCTGTGTTCCTGGCTCAGCCATAGTTTCATGCAGGTGCTGAGTCTCTGGTTCCCTGGGGGTGGGTTCTCTGCCACTGCCCCACGTATTCAGAAACATCTAATGGATTGAGTTCAGGACGGATCTCTTGCCCCTTCCCTGAGGGAACGAGGCATTTTTCTTTTTCCTTTTCCCTTTCTCTACCATCCCAGCCACGGTGGATCTTTTACTCTGTCCTCTCAGGTATGGGGTTTGCTGCCTTTTCCCTGGTGGCTTAAACCTTTCATTACTTCATGGCACCGCAAAGGCACTTTGTGTTTTTGTCCAGGGGCTGCAGCTCCCCGTGTCCTGGCCTGTAACACCAAGGGAGGCTTTGTCCTGTAGATTTCTTATGCACATGGTGAGTCCTGTGTACCTTGTGCGTCCATGGAGAAGTCTCTAGTGGGTGCAAAATGCCCTGTGTCTGCGACCCTTAGGGTTCCTGTTCTCTCACACTAGCTCACACTGGGCCTTGCACGGCTCACTAAAAATGTAGCTGAATTCCTCTTCTCAGATCTTATCAAATTCCTCTTACGAAATCTTGTATGAAGATCTCATCTGCTGCTGCAGCTATTACGACGGCGCTCAGGCCCATCTTCCCTTTGATATCAGAGTAGTTGGTTGTTCTGTTACCTCAGCTTTTGATGTGTCCAAGAACCATTATAATTTTGTACATTATCCTCCTTTTTCTTGTCATTAGGGTGGGAATGACGCTCTTACCAGCTTTGTACATCTTAGGCAGAAGCTGGAAGTCTGCCTACATTTATGAAAAGCATTTCGTGAGTCACAGGATTCTTTGTTGGTAGGTTTTTGGTGTTTGTTTGTTTGTTGTGTGTCAGCACTTTAAAGATGTTCCAGGTTTTCTTTGCCCTCACTGAGAAGTCAGTAGTATTCAAATTGGTGTTTCCTGAATGTAGAATACCTTTTTTTTTTGACTTGTTTTTTTCCTGACTGCTTTCAGTTATTTTCTCTGCAACTTTTGTGTTGTTGAGTGTTTTCCTGTGATGTTTTGGAACTGTGCTCTTCCCTTCTTCTAGCTGTGTTCTTCCTCTCCTCCAGAATCTTTTTCACTATACTGCTTTTTAAAATTTATTAGTAATTCCTCCAGAATTAATCTATGTTTTACCTCTAAGATAGAGTTTGGTAGGTCTGTCACAACCATATCAAGAAGGGGATTGCAAACAATTTGCTTTTACTTCAGCCTTCATTCTGTGATCAAGGTTGCCCATATACGTGGCAAATCTGTTATGATATAATCTTACTTTTCTACTTAGCCGGCTATCCTCTGTGCAGACTTTAGACTATCAGGTCCCACAAAACTAGCGTGGGCTGGTGTTGAGCTGGTGGCCACAGCAATACCGAGGGACTTTGTAAATTTTGGTGACTCTAGCAGTCTGCAGATATGATCCCAGTATTGGTTAATTTTAGAAGCTCCTCAGGTGATCCTGAAACCTGATCAATTTAAAAAACCACTTAAACAAGTTTTTATTCTACAGTTTTCATGACAAATTAGTTTTTTAAAGGTTGGAGAGGATTTAGAATTGTGGAAGAGTGGAAAAAATTATTCCCGGCGATGGGAGCAGCCCAATCAAAGAAACAGGCAGAAAAGCGAGCTGAATGTAATTACTGCTGGTGTTGGCGGCATGGAGCATGCTAGTCGGAGATTAGTTTGGGGCCAGATTTTGGATGGCCTTGGAAGTCAAGCTAAGGATACTGGGGTTCATTCTCTAGATAATAGGAACTCAATTAAGGTTTTTGAGATGAAGAATAACATGATTAGTGCTGCCCACACACACAAAAAGGGACTAATCTACTAGCTTGAATAGCCCTGAGTGACATCAAGAGACTAGAAGTGGAAAGACTATTGGCAGTATTCTAGGAGAGAGTAATTATGGGCTTGAAGGAGAGGTTGGCCACTGGAATGTAAAGGTTGTGATAGATGTGAAAGCTAATAAAGCAAAAAGGATCAATAGAAAAGAGGGCAGTGTCAAGGGTAGCACTGAGGTTTTAAATGTAAATGGCTGTCAATTTATAGCAACTAGGAACAGAGAAGCATAAGTAGCTGTGGGGAAGATATAAAACATTTAATTGGGGTTAAAATTATTTGAGGAGTTGGTGGTACTTCCAGTTGGTGATACTGCATACTAGTGCAAGTTCATTAATGCAAATACACAGTTTGTCAGGTGTGCAAACTTTCTGTTTGTAATAGTAAAACTCTATAATTGAGATCTTTCTCATTTAATCCAGAATACCCTGTGGATATACTGAATTAATACTCCAATTTATTCATTTTACATTTAATATATGATGTTTCATTTCATGGTAAGAATTTGATGTTTCAGAGTGTTCTTAAAACTTAATTTAAATCATTTAAAGGATGAGTCAAGAAATTAGATTTACTTACCTAGCACAAAGGCTTTTACTAATTATCCCCTGTTTTCTTTTGTGATTAATTTTGACATTATGTTTTGCTTTTCGTATTATAATTTCCATTATTTTTAATCTGTATTTGAAAGTAATTTTTGTCAAATTGTAATGTACACAAAGAAAAGCGTACAGACATTAAAAATGGACCTTGAAGAATTTTCACAAATGTCTTTCTGTGATTCCTTCATTTTATTACCACCTTCTGCAAAGAAGCCATTTCTTTCACTATAGATTAGTTTGCCTTAATGGAATCATGCAGTGTGTAGTATTTTGTGTCTGATTTCTTTCACTAAGAGTTATGTGTGTGCTGTTGTTCCATTCTGTTGCTTTAGAAATATAGTAATTATTTTTATGAGTTCCATTAATCTTTATTGACATTTGCATTGTTTCTGGTTTGCAGGTATTCATGTAATGTTATTATAATATAGTTAAGCAAAACTTTCAGTCACTATGTGTATGTATTTTTATTGGGTTTGTATTTAGTGTTGTGATTGGTGGTGGTGGGGGCGTGGATGTGGTAGGGTATGAACATGTCCATTTTCAGCAGAGAGCACCATTTTTCCAAAGTGGAAATGATGAAGGTTCCAGGCTCTCCTCATCCTTGCAGTTCTGGTTGTTCTCAGACTGTTACATTGCAGTCATATTGATATATATGCAAACATAGATCATTGGGAAGTTAGTTTCCATTTTTTTGGTGATTAAGGAGGCTGAACACTTTCTCATATGTTTATTGATCATGAGTTACCCTCTTTTTAAAAATATTTTTATATTTGTATTTGACAGAGTGAGAGAGAGCAGAAGTAGGTGGATCAGCAGGCAGAGGGAGAAGGAGAAGCAGCTGAGCAGGGCTGGATCCTAGGACCCTGAGATCATGACCCGAGCCAAAGGCAGAGGCTTAACCCACTGAGCCATCCAGGTGCCCCAAGTTACTCCCTTTTGAGATGCAAAAGACAGTTGGCCATTTACTGTTGGTTGGTTGTCTTTTACATCTTGATTAGTGTAGATTCTTCATATATTCTGATTATGGGCTTCTTGTTTATTAAATACATTGTAAATATATTATCCTACTCTATGGCATATATCTTTACTCTCTTAGTAGTCTCTTTTGATGAGAATTTCTTCTTTATTTTAATATCATTTATCAATATTTTTGCTTATAATTACTCCATAAGAAGTCTTGCCTACTTCTCCTATGTTAAGTTCCAGAAGTTTTTTTTTAAATTATATATCTTTTACATTTTTACTCCTTTTACTCTTCTATACTCCACTTTTATTTTTATTTTATGATGTGAGGTAGGTGGTCCAGTTTAACTGTTGTCCATATAGACTGACCGAGGGCATATCCTTATGCAATGACCAAACTCATTTTATCAAAAAGGTTATTCTGTTCCAACTGTTCTGCAAGGATACATTTGCCGCTCATTAAGTCTCTGTTTAAATATAATCTAAGGGGCACCTGGGTGGCTCAGTTGTTTAAGCATCTGTTTTCCACTCCTAGGGTACTGGGATGGAGCCCTGTGTTGGGCTTCCTGCTTGGCAGGGAGCCTACCTCTCCCTCTCCCTCTGCCCCTCCCCCCTGCTCGAGTTCTCTCTCATAAATGAATAAAACCTTAAAAAAAAATGTAATCTGAATCTTGACTATTCTGTTTCGTTCATCTGTTTGCCTTTGCTTCAGTCAGTACAGCATTCCACATGTTCTCTTTTTATGATAAATTTTGATATCTTGTTATGCAAGTCTTCCAATTTTGGATAATCTTGGCTGCTCTTGGCCAGTTACATTTTCCATATAAATTTTAGAGAAAGCCTGTTAGTTTAAAAAATAAATGTGGGGATTTTGATTGGTAGTGCACAAAATCTATAGATCAATTTAAGAACAAAGAAATCTTTACGAATATGTTATAACCCTCGTTGCCTTACATCTTTATTTTCTTTTGATAATTTTGTATTATTCTAAATTACAGTTATGCCTATATATTTGTTGTTTTTGATGTTATTGCAAATTGTATTATGAAAAATATTCTTCTAATTATTGCTTTTAAATGGAATTAAAAATTGATTTTATATTGACATTTTTATCCCAGAAGATTCCTAAGGTCACTTATTAAGGTGAAAAATTATGTTCAGATTTATTTATATGTTTTATGTACATAAAATGTAGACTTAAAAGACAGTTTTATTTTTCCTTTGAAGTTATTATAATTTTATTTTTTTTTCTTGCTTTATTTCTCCTAAATGGAGCTTAAAAAGAATGTTGAACAAAGCTGGTGATAATGGACATTTCAGTCCCTCCCTACAATTTCATGGAGAAATCTTTTTTTTTTTCCTATTTAAAGATTTTAGTTATTTATTTGACAGAGAGAGATGTAGCCAGAGAGGGAACACAAGTAAGGGGAGTGGGAGAGGGAGAAGCAGCCTCCCTGCTGAGTAGGGAGCCCGAAGTGGGGCTCGATCCAGGACCCTGGGACCATGACCTGAGGCAAAGGGAGACACTTAACGACTGAGCGACCCAGGTGCCCCTAGAAATCTTTAAGTAGTCACTGTTGGATGTAATTTTTTATTGTAACGTATTTTTTAGATAGCTTAAGGGAATCTTCTATTAGTATTATAGCAGGTTTTATTATGAATGCATGTAACAGTGTTGAACATTTCTTCAAATATACTCCTCAAAATATCCCTTATTTTGTTAATGTGATGAATTTTATGATTTATTTTCAGATGTTAGAACCCATTGTGCATTCCTGGAATCAACCAGAATTGTATATATTTCTGGCTTATTAAATATAAAATATTTGCCAATATTTTATATATGATTTTCCATGTATGTTTCTGTTTCTGTCAAATTTTGGAATGATAGTTATGTTGGTCTCAAAATAAGCTGGGAATTTCCCCCTTTATTCTCTAAGAAAAGTTTTTCAGTAAGATTGATGTTAATTATTTCTTAAATATTTGGAAGACTTCAATAATGAAATCATCTTGGCCTGAAATTTTCTCTGAAGATTTTCATTGGAGCAGTAATTTTTATAGGTATAAGAATATTCAGATTGTCTATTTCTTCTTGTGTTAGATTTATGAAGCTGTATTTTACTAGCCATCTGTTCATTTTATCTAAAATTATGTAAAAATTGTTCGTTATCATTTTACATCTTTTTTTCTTTCTCCAAATTTTTATTTAAATTCCAGTTAGTTAACATACATTGTAATATTAGTTTCAGGTTTAGAATTTAGTGATTCATCGCTTATACAAAATCCAGTGTTCATCACATCCATTGCCCTCCTTAATACCATCATTTATTTAACTCATCCCCCTACCCATCTCCTCTCCAGTACCCTCAGTTTGTTCTCTTTCTTGGTTTGCTTCCCTTATCTCACCCCCTACCATGTTCATTTGTTTTGTCTCTTAAATTCCACATATGAGTGAAATCATATGGTATTTTAACATTTTTCATTCCTGATATTGTTTGGCTTTTCTCCCTCTCTCTTTGTCTTTGTCTTTCTCTTAAAAGTCTTTCCATGAAGTCAACAGTTTTATTAAGTTATTATTCATTTTGTTAAGCTATTGTTTTCTAAACTCCTCACTTAAAATTTTTTGTCTCTAATGGGTGCTTTTCTTTATTTTACTAGTTTCTTGTTTTTACTATTCCCTTCCTTTTACTTTCTTTGGGTAACTTACTGAGATAGATACAGACATCATGGAGTATCAGCATTCATTCTTTTTCTAAATATGCCTTCAAGGCTATAAATTTCTATCTTAGAATCTTTAAATGTGTCCCAGAAGACTCATTATAATTTATGTTTCTTATATTTCCATTCAGCTAATTAAAAAAAATCATACAGCAACATTAACTTGAACTCCAGTATTGGGAAATTTTATTTTTGTTATTGGTTTCTAATCAAATTCCACTTAGAGATACACATGGAATTATTTTAATCCTTGTAATCCTATGTCTCTCTTGCTAGTGAAGTACTAGGGAGGTCAGATGATACATAGAGTCCTGACCTAAGTCTGTCTCACTGTGAATCCAGTGGTTTCATCAATTCCCTGGTGAGTTCCCAGTCCCTCCTTGAATAACAAAGGTATTTATACTTATAATTCTTCAGAATTCTCACATTGGCTCTCTGACTTATGGAGAAGGAACCAGAATGTTTGAAAACAAACAAACAAATGGAAACCCCTAAAATTCCTCACTGCTCAAAAGACTAAATGAGAAGTCATAATGTATCTTGAGAGAAATGGCAAATTTAGTATCACCCCATATACTTAAAGGATTCAAGGTTGGTGGTTTCTATTGTATTTCCATTCAGTTAACCAAGTTAAATCCTGAAAATATCAGGTAGATATAGAAAATAATGGGGAAGTACCATTAATTTAGCCAGTGATAGCACCAACTACTATTCCAAGGCAGATAACCTCTCAATATTATTAGAATATTATTGACCCCGAAAACCTCTGAAGGTGTCACAGGACTACCAGGATCTAAGAACCAAGAGTAGAAGTATCAGTGGTGTCTTCCACCATTACTCTCAGGGACCCACTTGATGAATTTGTGCTTCTGTTTCTCAGAGAGAAATGCTTCCACCAGGGTACACAGCAAGAGTGCCACAAAAGCTAAAATCACAGCTATATACTCTCTAGTCATGCTGAACTCTCACACAGAAGTATGGAAGGTGTTTGAGAAGTTTTTACACAGTTAGAAACTTACTATGTTTAGGAAACAGATGTGCATAAAGAGTTGCTGCAACATAATGAAGGCAGGGAAGTTGTGTTTTTATATCTAGTAATTTACCAGAAAGGGGTAATAGCAGAAGCCATGACCTAACAAGAGCGTGGTAACTGGAGGCTCACAACCCTCAAGGATAAAAAACTTTTGTTTATCCCAGACCACCCACTGGCCAATTATAAAGGGACTTTTGATCGAATAGTAGAAGAGGTAGTGAATATTATTTGCAACTTTTGGATGAACTACAATGAGGCAGGTCCCTTGTTCCATTAAAATTCCTGTGCATGTTAATTTAAAAAACGTTGACCCTGAAGAAGAGGTGACAGCAAAGAGTAAACTTAACTGGGGGTGTGAATTGTTTTGAGTATTACAGAGGTCATACTGTAGCAGATACTGTCAGTACCTCCTCAGAAACCCAAAAGCTTACTGTATCTGTGTGCTCCAGGTAATTGATGGCTGCCAGTATCTGTATCTTCTGCTACATTCCTGGAAGGCTAGGAATGCTTTGGAATGATTTAACACCCTCAGAAACATCCCTCTGTTATCACCTGATAAGGAAGATCACACAAATACCACCCCCTCCCCACAGGACATAAATGAAATGTGCTTCACATTTCCCAGTTACTCCAGTCCTCTGTATCCTGCTCATTCAGGTGCTTCTCATTGGTGGTTTTTCTTCCTCACATCAATTCCCACTTCCCTCTTGATGTTTCTCGCATCTTCCAAATGAACTACTCACCCTAAAATCTTTTTCTCAAGGTCTGCTTCCGAAAAAACCCAAGCGAAGATTCGTGGCCATCCCTTTTTCCTAGGTTTTTCTGCCTTTTGGCTCCTGTTTGGGAATTAGAAAATGCCTTATGGGCAAAAGTACTTCTAAATATCAACCTCAATTCTTTACTCTTCTTTTCTCCCTGGGTTCTTGACCCTTCTGGTCCTTACTGATTTGATAGCTCTCTGATGCCTTCAGACAGACTTTAAAAATGTATCTAGCTATTACAGTTGTTCTCAGTGGGAGAGTTGGTTCAGTGTAACTGATAGCAGAAATCAGTTTCTTTCATAAATCCATGTGTGAATTAAAGAAACTTTAATGAGAACTAAAAGCAGTTACTTCCTTCTTCCATGACATTTTGAAAACTTGAACATTTAAAAAATGTACCATCCAATTTTATAAAAGTGAAAAATAACCAAGCCAAGCTCAAGGCATTCTTACAACTCCTTGAATAACCTTTGATTCTTTGTTTTCTGCTAATCTCTACATCTTTGGGGTAGTTTCTTTGCCCTTATTTTATGAGAAAGAATTAGACTTTAAGATTTGCTATTGTTTTCAAGACATGTTCAGGGAATAATTAACTGGCTTTCAAGGATCATCCACTCATTCCTTTAGGAGAAAGGGAGTGAGAATAAAACATTCATTTTTCTCTTCATTTTCTATCCTATAAATGTACTCAAGGGAGGCACAGTGTACTATTTTGAATGGAAACAGAGGTGACGGGAGTGAAAAAGTGCTTGTTTGAAGAGTTTACCATTAAGACTCATTCTGTAGATTAATAGAGAGATCACTAGTCTCTAGGGTTAGCAAGTCAACAATTTCATAAAAATTAAATTTACATGAAGATGTGGAGAAGATGAATAATATTTCAGTCTTCATTGGTAGCAGGTCAAAAAGCCACATCCCTACTGAATTTGGAAATTTGCTTTACAGTGACTTTTACTATGACCTATTTTCCAGTTTCCAGTTTATTGAGTGGCTGAAGGCTTTCTCCTGAACTGATTGTTTTTTCTTTTGTAGTTTTTACTTCAGTATGTTCTGGAAGCTGTACTTATAAACTGAGTTGTAAATATCATGCTCTGTGTCACTTGTCATTTAGTGAATGCCATGAAGTTTGAGTATTTCTTGGAGGGTGACAAATTTTGCCATATACCTGTCTTTTATTGAGTCAGACACAGTATCAGTATCACCTTGTTTGCTGATATAAGGAGTGTCTCTTAACATTCTCTCACATGTTGGTGAAAAGTAAGGGAAGGGGGGGCAACTGATGTATTTATTATAAGGATTAGTCACAATCTGAATATCTATCGCATAATATAAAAAATTAAAGAAAAAAACACATCCAAATGTCATCATGCTGATTAAATGTAGAAAAAGTTTTCTCTATTCTGTCTGAGAAGGAATATAGTTGCTGGTATAGTATTAGTTCCCTTCCTATGAGATGCCACTGTAAAGCAAGGTGTGTGAAAGCAGTACACCACTGAGGTTAAGATTTGAAAAGGATAGAAAAGTAATATTCAATATATAAAAGCAGAGAAAAGGAAGCTAGCCTGTTGTCTTAAATTCTATGTTTCCCATTTCTTACTTTTTTTTTTTAAACATCATACCTAATCCTGGCATTTGCACTACTGGTCCAAACTTTACAATTCCTTGAGAAAAGAACCTATGCAGCAATTTTGATTATAATTCTTGTCCACCACTGATCGTGTGTGTTTATTTGGCACACACAGCTTGGAGCAGTTTAAACTCTGAGGCAGAGACCAAATCAGAGATTTTGAGACATGGCGATGATATTGTCTGCATTTTTTCTTGGTGGTTGTAATGGTGGTGGGTGGCCCTCCAAATGCAGCTAGCAGAGTATTCAAGGAAATATTCTGGTATGAACAGGATGGATTTACAAAATTTCCTGTTATAGGAAACATAAAAGTTAGATTCTTTCATTTATAGGTCCTGTGTATTCACCAGATGTTCTCACTAAATATCTAAAAATTCAGTATATTTGTTATCATTTATTCATTCATCCAAAATATATAGAAAACGTTTGTACTTAGAATAATGCTTAGCAGTTGATTTAAAAAGGTTAAAAAAATAGATGATTTGCTTTCAAAGAACTGATTAAACATTGATCATTTCAACTTGTAAGTCACACACATACTTCATGAATGTTTGTCTTTCCAAAAATAGGTATCAGATTTAGGGCTACATTTTTGTGATATGCTATACGTTTATGACTGTTTTTATGCAGACCATGTTACACGATTTATTTATTTGTGAGAGAGTGAGCATGAGTTGGGGGGGAGGCAGGAGGAGAGTGAGAGAGAATCTTAAACGGACTCCGTGTGCAGCATGGAGCCCATTGCAGGGCTGAGTCTCATGACCCTGAGATGATGGCCTGATCTGACATCAAGAGTTGGGTGCTTAACTGACTGAGCCACCCAGATGCCCCTGTATGACTTATTTAGAACAACATGCAATATTTATTTCAAAAGCATATTAGAAAGAAAATTTAACACACACTATCCTGAGATCAAGATGAATTTTTGTTATGTTTATACAATGTGGACCTTGAAGCAAGAGTCATTATAGCATATGCTACTCCTATCGCAAATAGTTTTTTTCCTCCCCTAATAGTCATCAAATGCTTAAAATGTATTCAGAACACATTATGGCTTATAAATTCCATGATTCCTTCAGATGCTGCTGTTAATATTCCAGTTTTACAAATGAGGAAACTGATCCTGTGAGCATCTCAAAATCACATGGCTAGCATGTGCCAGAGTCATCACGTAACCTCTGCATCTTTTTTTTTTTAAAGATTTTATTTATTTATTTGACAGAAAAAGAGAGAGAGATCACAAGTAGGCAGAGAGGCAGGATGAAAGAGAGGAGGAAGCAGGCTCCCTGCTGAGCAGAGAGCCCTACTAGGGGCTTGATCCCAAGACTGTGAGATCGTGACCTGAGGCGAAGGCAGAGGCTTAACACACTGAGCCACCCAGGCGCCCCACCTCTGAATCTTGAATCCTCTTGTTTTTGTTTTTGTTTTTTTTTTTATGATCAAGAGTGTTTGAATTTGTGTGAGAGTTTTCTTTTTTTCTCTTTTTTAAGTTTTTATTTAAATTCCAGTTAGTTAATATACAGTGTAATATTAGTTTCAGGTATACAATACAGTGACTCCACAATTCTGTACATCACCTGGTGCCCGTCATGACAAGTGCGCCCCTCAATACCCATCACCCCTTTCACCCACCCCCAACCCATCCTCCCTCTGGTAACCATCAGGTTGTTCCCTATAGTTAAAAGTCTGTTTCTTGGTTTGCTCTCCCTGCCCCCCGTTTTTCCCCCCTTTGCTTGTTTTGTTACTTAAATTTCACATTTGACTGAAATCATATGATAATTTGTTTTTCTCTGACTGACTTATTTCACTTAGCATTTTACTTTTTTGCTCCATTCATGTCACTGCAAATGGCAAGATTTCATTCTTTTCTATGGCTGAGTAATATTCCATTGTATGTACATCCCACATCTTCTTTATCCATTCCTCAGTTGATGGACACTCAGGCTATTTCTGTAATTTGGCTATTGTAGATAATGCTGCTGTAGACAGTGGGGTGTATGTATCCTTTTAAATTGGTATTTTGGTATTCTTTGGATAAATACCTAGTAGTGTAATTGCTGGATTATAGAGTAGTTCTCTTTTTAATTTTTTGAAGAAAATGTGTAAGATTTACTTTGTCCTTACTGATTTGGATGCCTTTTATTTCTTTTTGTTGTCTGATTGCTGTGGCTAGGACTTCCAGTACTATGTTGAATAAAAGTGGTAAGAGTGGACATCCTTGTCATGTTCCTTATGGTAGAGGAAAAGTTCTTAGTTTTTCCTCATTTAGGATGATATTAGCTGTGGTTTTGTTATATATGGCCTTTATTATATTGAGGTATAGTCCTCTAAACCTACTTTGTTGAGGTTTTTATCATGAATGAATATTGTACTTTGTCAAATGCTTTTTTCTGCCTCTGTTGAAATGATCACGTGGTTCTTTTCCTTTCTTTTATTAATGTGATGTATCACGTTGATTGATTTGCAAATATCGAACCACCTTTGTAGCCCAGGAATAAATCCCACTTGATTGTGGTGAATTATCTTTTTAATGTGTTGTTGGATTCAGTTTGCTAATGTTTTGTTGAGGATTTTTAGTTATGTTCATCAGAGATACTGGCCTGAATCTCTCTTTTTTTGTGGTGTTTTTGTCGAGTTTTGGTATCAGGGCAATGGGGACATCATAAGATCAACTTGGAAGTTTTCCTTCCTTTTCTAGTTTTTTGGAATAATTTGGGAATAGTTAATAACTCATCGTATATTTGGTAGAATTTTCCTGTGAAACCATCTGGTCCTGGACTTTTGTTTTTGGGAGTGTTTTGATTATTGATTGAATTTCTTTTTGGTTATCAAAAAGATTTATTATCCATTTGGTTATCAGGTTATCAGTCTTTTCAATTTTTCTATTTCTTCCTTTTTCTGTTTTGATAGTGTATATGTTTCTGGAATTTGTCCATTTCTTCTAGGTTGTCCAATTTGTTGGCATCTAGTTTATATAATATTCCTTTATAATTCTTTGTATTTCTGTGGTGTTGGTTGTTATTTCTTCTCTCTCATTTGTGATCTTATTTATTTGGGTCCTTTCTGTCTTCTTTTTGATAAGTCAATTTTATTGATTTTTTCAAAGAACCAACTTCTGGTTTTTCTCATCTGTTCTATTTTTTTTTTTAGTTTCCATATCATTTATTTCTGCTCTAACCCTTCTTACTTCCTTCCTTGTGCTGGCTTCAGGCTTTGTTTGTTCTTTTTTCTAGATCCTTTAGGTGTGAGTTAGGTTGTTTATTTGAGATTTCTGTTGCTTCTTGAGGTAGGGCTATGAACTTCCCTCTTAAAATTGCTTTTGCTGCATCCCAAAGTTTTTGGACCATTGTGTTTTCATGTATTTTTAAAATTTCTTCTTTTATTTTCTGGTGAACCATTTATTGTTTAGTAACATGTTATTTAACCTCCAGGTATCTGTAGTCTTTCTAGATTTTTTTCTGGTGCTAGACTTCTGGTTTCATAGCATTGTGGTCAGAAAAGGTATATGGCATAACACCAGTGTTCTTGAATTTGTTGAGGCCTACTTTGTGGCCTAATGTGTGGTCTGTTCTGGAGAATGCTTCATATGCACTTGGAAAGAATGTGGATTCTGCTGTTTTAGGATGGAATGCTCTGTAAATATCTGTTAAGTATGTTTGGTCCAGTATGTCATTCATAGCCATTGTTTTCTTGTTGATTTTCTGTTTAGATGATGTTCATTGATGTAAGTGGGGTGTTAAAGTCCCTTACTATTATTGTATTATTATTGACTAGTTCCTTTATGTTTTTTAGTGATTGTTTTATGTATTTATATGATCCCGTGTCAGGTACATAAATATTTACACATGTTATATCTTCCTGTTGGATTGTCCCCTTATTATTATATAGTGTCCTTCTTTGTCTCTTTTTCCAGTCTTTGTTTTAAAGTTTTTTTTGTCCAGTGGAGTATTAGTATTCTGGCTTTCTTTTGAGATCCATTTGCATGATTAGTGTTTCTCTCTTCTCTCACTTCCAATCTGCAGGTGTGTTTAGGTCTGAAATGAGTCTCTTGTAGGCAACATATACAAGGGTCTTTTTTTTTTTTTTTAATCCATTCTGATACCCTGTGTTTTTTGATTGGATCGTTTTGTCAATTTACCTTCACAGTAATTATTAATAGATATGTATTTATTGCCATTTTGTTGTTTCTGGAGATTTTCTCCAATCCTTTCTTGTCTTTCTTTCCTTTATGTTTTGCTGATTTTCTTTAGTGGTATATATGAATTCCTTTCTCTTTATTCTTTTCATGTTTATTAGTGGTTTTTGATATATCATGTTTAAGTTTGAACCCATTCTTTTCTTCTCTCCTTCCCTCATTTTAGGTATATGTGATTGTGTCTTATATTCTTTTTTGTGAGTTCTTTGATCTTTTACAGAATAATTCGTTTTTACTGCTTTTGTTTCTTACCTTTATGCTGTCACTTTTCATCTTTCTCTCCACTTATAGAGTCCCCTTAAATATCTTGCAGGATTCGTTTAGTGGTCACAAACTCCTTTAGTTTTTGTTTGTCTGGGTTACTCTTTATCTCACCTTCTATTCTGAATGATAGCCTCGCTGGTTAGAGTATTTTTGCCTGCAGATTTATCCCATTCAGCATTTTTGAATATATCATGCCACTGCCTTCTGACTTGCAAAATTTCCATTGTAAAATCAGCTGATAGTCTTATGGTTTTTCCCTTGTAAGTTAATGACTTCTTTTGTCTTGTTTCTTTTAAGAGTTTTTCTTTATCGCTATATTTTGCAACTTTAATTACAGCATGTCTTAGTATGGGCCTGCTTTTGTTGATTTTGATGGGAGTTTTCTGTACTTCCTAGATCTGGATGTCTGTTTCCTTACCCAGATTAGAGAAGTTTTCAGCTATTATTTCTTCAAGTAAATTTTCTGCCCCTTTTCTTTCTCTTCTTCTTCTAGGACTCCTGTAATATGAATGTTATTATATTTGATAGAGTCACTAAGTTCCTCAAGTCTATTCTCATTTTGCATAATTCTTCTTTCTCTCTTTTGTTCAACTTTATTGCTTTCCACTATTTTGTCTTCTAGATCATTAATTCATTACTCTTCTTCTTCCATCCTCATGTTTTTTGCATCAGGAATGTTTCTGATCTTGTTTATTGCACTCTTCATCTCTGATTGATTCTTTTATTTGTGTGCTAAGGGTCTCACTTATGTCTTCCATTCTTTTCTCAAGTCCAGTGAGTGTCCTTTTGATCATTTCTTTAAATTCTCCATTAGGCATGTTACTTATATCTGTTTTACATAGATCTTTGGCTGTGGCCTTATTGTGTTCTTTCATCTGGGATGAATTCCTCTGTCTTCTCATTTTGTCTAAGTCTCTGCCTGCTTCTCTGTGTTAGAAAAGCCAGTTATATGTCCTGCTCCTGAAAGTAATGGCCTTATGAAGAAGAGGTCACATAGTGCCCAGGGCCTGGCACTTCAGGAGTATCTCCAGTGTGTGCTACATGTGCTGTTGTGCTTTGTCTGCGCTTGGTTTTTCAGGCCAGTCATCTTCAGAGGCTCTCCTTGCCTGCTGTGGTCAGTGTTTGGTCCTTGGCCTGAAAGTGATGACTTTTAACTAGGTGTGTGCTGGTCTGCTTGTGAAATGAAATTTGTTACCACCTTCCTGGGAACTGAGGCCCTGTAAAACTGTGCTCTGGAAACATGATATGGGCAGGGCTTTGTGCTGGCCTTCTGGGGAAAGGGCCTGCCTTGCATGACTGAGAAAGACAATTCACCAGAGTGCAGGAGGGTGGGGGTTAGTGTAAGCAAGTTAGGCAGCCAGCATTGGTGCTGAGGTGCTTCCCACTGGTGAGTCTGTGTTTATGCTGAGGGGTGGCAGAGGGAATATGACTCAGGCCAGCTCCTTTGTTGCTGGAGGGGTGTCTCAGTGAACACTGCCTCTCAGGGCCATGCTCTTAGAAGAGCAAAGAATCTCCCCACTGTGTGCCCTAGGTGCTCTTCAGATCACTGTTTCCATGCTGTATGCTCCTGGGTTGCCTGCCTTCTTTCTAGGAGCAGCACAGTGCCCTCTGAGCTCTATCTCAGCCAAGTCCACTGACCTTTAAAATTCCAGGTTTTAAGCCCTGATGGTTTTAAGAACTCACGAAATACAACCCCTTTCATTTTCCAAGACAGTGGCTGTGGGGAAACTTTCTCTTTGTGCATTCCTCTGTGTGCTCCTCTCTCTTACCCTTCTCTGTGACTATGGCTCCCTCCCCTCCGCAGTAGTCATGATTTGTTTCTGCCCTAAACCGTGTCTCTGCACTTCCTACCTTATTCATAATGTGGCCTCTTCTCTTCCTTTAGTTGTGGACTTTGTTCTTTCAGTCTTCAGTCAATTTCTGGGATGTTTAAGATGATTTGATAGTTTCTAATATTTGTGGGATGAGGCAATGGTAGGGTCCTCCTACTCCACTACCATCTTCCTGTGTCAAGGATTTTTTTTCAGTTTATGTATTATAGGTTTATGATGAGTTATGGTCAAGAAACATACCATTGTTGGCCTCACAGGCCCATCAAAATACTTACTTGTTTTTGGTGTGGGAGGTTATTCCATACATTGATATTAGTCCTAGATTTGGTTCCTACCTGATTTTTATATGTCCAAGGAAAAGTGAAATAAAGAATTGAGAAGTTTAGGAAAAGTGAGTAAGTACTTTAGGGCATTTATGGTATCAGAGAAGTCAGTTAACACTCTGAACTTAGCTACCTATTTTTCCTGAGTACCATCTGTGGGATTTGGGGATTTTTCTGAGTTTTCCCAATTGGTCTAAGGCAATACAGAGGAGGAGAAAGTGACACATGGGCAAAAGAAAGAGAAGGAGTAAACTGACATGACAAACAGAGTGATATTGGAGAAGATGATGAACAAAAAGATGCATATGGAGAGGAGCTGTCCTGAAGTACCAGAGTGCTTGCTGGATCTCTGGCAAGCACCTGTTCTGTCATTTATTCCCTCCTGCTCTGGTGAGGAGGGATAGAATTCATCACTAGCTCCTTTTCTTCTTCTTCTACACTTCTCTCTAGGGTTGGGAAAGGTGAGCAATTTGTTGCAAATGTATGATGAATTTCATTAAGTATTCACAACTGCTGTTAAAATCACTGGAGATCTGCAAAATAGAAACCCAACATGCCCAGAACTGGTTTGACACACAGAGCAAAGATGTGAAATTTGCCAGAAATTAAAAGCTATGCTGGTAAATTCAGGTCCTTTATGATTCACTTTTTTTTCCTGAGATGAACATGATTTTATTGAAATAATGACAGTTACATGTTTTATTAATGTACTTTTTAGACAGGCTTTATAACATGATCTCATCATAAAATCCTGGAAGGTAATGGATTTATCATTCAATGAGTTAATGCAGTAGAGAGTGGTTTATAGCCTGGAAAGTGCTAAATAAATACTCGTTATTGAAGTTATAATCCACCTGGCATTTTCTTTTATAGATTTTTTAAATTTTAGAACAATTTTAGATTTATAGAAAAGTTACAAAGTAGTACAAAAAGTTTCCACGTATCTCACACTTATCTTCCCCTATTATTAATATTTTAAAGTGATATGGCACAATTATTATAACAAATGAACCAATATAATACATTATTTAAAGTCTATATTTTATTCAGATTTCCTTAGTTTTTACTTAAGGCCCTTTTCCTCTTCTCTGGTATCATCCATTATACCGCTTTGCATTTAATGCTTAGGATCCTCTGGGCAGTGGCAGTTGCTCAGACTTTCCTTGCTTGTGATGACTTTGACAGTTTTAAGGAGTATTGGTCAGGTGTTTTATACAGTGTCTCTCATTGGAGATTGGTCTAGTGTTTTCATAATATTAGACTGGGTTTTTGAGTTTTTAAGAGCATGATCACAGAGGTAAAGTACAATTTCATCACAGCATATCAAGAGTACATACTATCAACGTGACTTACCACTCTCAACACTTACTTATCCTTGATCATCAGGCTGAAGCTGTGTTTGTCAGTTTTTCTACTACAAAGTTACTCTTTTCCTCTTTTTTTTTCTTTTTAAATACTGAACTCTTTGGAGGAAAGTCAGTATGTGTAGCCCACAATCAAGGAGTAAGGAGTTATGCTTTACCTCCTTTAGGGTGGAGTATCTACATAAATTATTTGAAAATCTGCTTCGGAGATTTGTCTTTCTCTCCCATTTGTTTATTTATTCAATCATATGCTTATATCTGTATGGAATTGTAAATATTTTTTACTTTGCATTATAGTCCAATACAACTTTATTTTATTCAAATTATTCCAGCTTTGGCCATTGGGGGCCATTTAGGTTGGCTCTTAAGTCCCTTGACATACCCCCATCATTGTAAGTGTGGGTGTTTTTGTTTTATTGTTTTGTTTGGCATTTCCTTACCTTCTGGCGCCTCAAGATTCTCCAAGCTCATCTTGCAGATGTTCTGCCCCAGTACTGAGATCAACCATTTCTTCAAGGGGCCCTGGTT
Organism: Enhydra lutris kenyoni; assembly: GCF_002288905.1. Lineage (NCBI taxonomy): Eukaryota > Metazoa > Chordata > Mammalia > Carnivora > Mustelidae > Enhydra > Enhydra lutris. The sequence continues at coordinate 11,601,477 of NW_019154114.1, forward strand.
CCTTTCATTGAAGAATGGTTCTAGAAACCAACATCTGAGTGATAAATGCAATTTTTGCTAATGAAGTGTCATTTTTCTGGGCCTTCTCAGCTGACAAAGCAAAGGAATATAAGTGTATATACATGTATACATATTAACCTGTGTATATACACGTATCTATAAATATTTTACAGGTAACCATCAGCATGCACACTAACACACACGTAAGTTCTTATCGGTGTCTTCAACTGTAGTCCATCATCACATGGGCCAACTCCTGCTCCTGCTTACATGAAACAGCCCATTCCAACAATGAGAAACCTGACTCCCAGCATTGCTATTTATTTACTTAATTGTTTTATTATAGATTTCCACATTTATTATTAGTACGCTTCTTGTGTCCAAGAAGCAAATATCAAGATAGAATTAGACATTCACAGATTTGTTAGGAGATATACCTGGCTAGGAACTAGGAAAGAGCAGAAGTAGGTGGGGAAAGGTCTTAGACTATGAGACAGGTATCACACTTGTGAAATGAGAAAGAGAAGGAAGGAAGGAAAGAAGGGAGAGAGGAAGAAAGAAAGGTAAGAGAGAAGAATGTACTAGGAGGGCCTCACACTGTGGTGCAGTTCTGAGAAAGTCTTTACCAAGACAGTGAGGAGTCCCAGAGTAATTATTTCCCATTAGAGGAGATCCATGCAGGGAAGAAATGGCTGGCTCTGTCCCCACTGTGTCCTGTCATTGACCAGGAGCAGTTCAGAGGTAATGTGGCTTTGTTATAAGCATTGCAACAGATGTCAGGGTTCAGCAGCTGGGGACTGCCAGCAGATGATTCAGTTCTTTGCAGGATATCTAAGCCACACACTTCCACGGCCATTATAATACTCTGTTACTTTATTGATCTATTTTGTGCTAGATTGTGTCCTCCCAAAATTCCAGTGTTGACATCCTAACCCTCAACAGAAATAATTAAGAAATAACTAAGGTAAAATGAGGTCATAAGAATGGGCCCAATTCCAATATGACTCATGACCTTTTAAGACGAGGAAATTAGGATATAGGCACCCATAGAGGGAAGACCACGTGAAGACACTGGGAAGATGGTCACCAAGTTGGCCAAACAGAATAGCCTCAGAAAAAACCAACTCTGCAACATCTTGAACTTAGATATAGCTTCAGAATTGTGAGAAAATTTCTGTTGTTTAAGACGTCCAGTCTGAGATACTTTGTTATGGCAGCTTTAGCAAACTAATACCAGATCCTAACATTGAAGTCTTTAATTAAAAAAAATCCATCTCACACATATTTAAATATTTAAAAGGAAAATGCTGTGATGTCTGGAAGTCATTCTGGAACACTCCAGCCAAAAAACAAAACAAAACAGGGGTGCCTGGGTGGCTCAGTGGGTTAAAGCCTCTGCCTTCCGCTCAGGTCATGATCTCAGGGTCCTGGGATCGGGCCCCGCATTGGTTTCTCTGCTTAGTGGGGAGCCTGCTTCCTCCTCTCTCTCTCTCTGCCTGCCTTTCTGCCTCCTTGTGATCTCTTTCTGTCAAATAAATAAATAAAATGTTAAAAAAACAAAACAAAACAAAACAAAAGGAGTATAGATGATAAAGAATGCCAAACTGATTTTGAGTCTATGGAAATTCATAATCTGTTTTCTTTACTTTAGTATATGATTGAAAATTGACATAATAAATAGTTTCAAAATCTAACTAACTCATTATTATTAATTATTGATGGATCTACTGGCACAGCATGCCAGGATTTGTATGGATTTTAAAATGTTAAATTTAGTAAACCACAACAGTAATGACTACCCACTCATCGTCAGGAGTTCTACAATATACTAATTATGTAAGCTATTCTAATGATTACAAGACAGGCCAATAAAGTAACTATTATTGGCATTAATTTACACACTTATAAATAGTTTAGTTTGGACTTAAATAATAGCCTATCTGTTTTAAAAGCCAGTGTTATTTCTACCATAACTTTCTATTATGCCACTGTCTCACATAATAAGAACTGCTTTTACTGATTATATGTCAAGTATTTTTTACACCAGGAAGGAGTGCCAAATTTGAAAAAATATACTTTTTATGCCTCTATTGATATAGTCATATGGTTATTCTGTTTTTTCTGTTACTGTGATAAAATTGATTTTTAATAACTTTATTTGGATATAAGTGACACAAAATTAACTGCACTTATTTAAAATTCATAATTTTTTACATTTTAATGTATGTATGCACCTGTGAAACAGTCACCACAATCAAGATGATTACTATTTCTACCAGCCTTCAAAAGTTTCTTCATGCTCTTTTATAATCTCTTACTCCTGCCTGCCCCCTTCAAAACCTCACAACCAGTGATCTATTTCATGTCACAGTTAAGTTACCTTATATTTTTTAGAGCACTGGTCAGCTAACCGTGGCCTCTGGATCTAAATCTGGTCCAGCCATTTTTTTGGAATACAGACACATTCGTTTCCCTATTGTGTTTTGGAGAACAATAGCCAAAGTTTTTGCAATTTGTAAGTCTACCCTGGTTTTATATTTTCTGCTGAGTCCCCTTGTAGTTTCTCTGGGAAGACATAAGTCCTCATGATCCAAAGAGGGCTATCGGGATAACTAGGATCCCCTCTAGTACATCCTGAGTATCTTTGCAGTTTTGCACATGCGTGGCCATCATGTTTGCTTGAAATCCGTGGGAGTATATCAGGGGCCACCAATATCTCATTCCGTGAGCCCTGGTAAGTTCTGGCCAACCCGGAAAGCTGCTGCCTGTCTCAACCAGACCTGCAGCCTCATGCTAACTATATTTTAAGTAACCCCGTTGTTTGCCGCCAGGATTGCTGCTGTTGTGGACAATGGCCAGGACTTTGGGGATTTTTTTACCCTCTGATCCAAATTAAGTCAGTTCCCTCTCGCAGAGAAGCTGCTCCTTCCTGCTTTGCCAGGGTGGTGGGGTAGGTGTGAGGCAGATGAAATGAGCCCCCAGTGAAAGCTCCGTAAGTCCCAGTGTTCTTACCTCGGGTGTGGTCGTTGTTCTTGAATCAGTTTTTCTCCGCTTATTTATATGCCTCTGCTTGATCTCTAGACTGTAAAGTGGTTGTTTTGGTCATTTTTATCTAGTTGTAGTGTTGCTTTCTGCAGAGCGGTTTTGCTGAGCTCTTACATACCACAGTTCCGGAAGCCCTGCCTCCTTGACACCGTCTTGTAAGAGGTGTTCTCGTTGGCCCTGTAACTCCCTCCTTCTCCTCACTAATTCCCACCTTCTAAGAGCTGTCTGCTGTCACTATAATTTTTCTTTGGCACACATAAAAAACGTACCTACTGTTATGTGACCTTCATGAGACCTCCCTTACTATGTTTATAGATTATTTTATTCATTTAACAGATACTTTCTTTGTATTTATGCTTGGCCTGTCAAGGTGTGAAGGGCTCTGAGTTAGGAGAGATGCTGCAAATTCACTGGTCTTTGCTCTCCTGAAATTCACCTTTGTGTTTATAGACATAAAGTACATACATAACAAGTAGATAAAACTGTATGTACGTGAACATTATTAGTGCTTTTAAGCAACTTTCAAATGATTGCTCCCTCTTTACATCCCACCAGTTGAAGGCTTTTATTATCTTAATTTCAAACTAGATATCTGAATTACTGGTCTGGGAGAAAAGAACTCAAACATAATTTTAACATTTCTGTTCACGTTGGCTGATATTTCCGTTTCTTACTCTGTCTGCATGTTTCATGAACAAGGAGATGGATTGACACAAATACCAGGTTCTGGTTTTCTCTTACCTACTGTTGGAGGTTAGGGATAAGCCTTACCATGCTCAAAGAGGTTTTCTTACTACAAGTGTATTAGGGCCCTTGACACTGAAGCCTGTTTAAAGGTTAGAGTCTAGGATCCTTACTTTTCACACTGAGGTTTTGTCACACTAAACCAGGAGATTTACATATTATATGGTTATGGCAGCATATGAGAGCCACAGTGTATTACAGATCCCCATCCTGACTTTAGTTTTTGTTTTTGTTTTTTTAAGATTTTATTTATTTATTTGAGAAAGAGACAGAAATAGTGACAGAGCGCATGAGTGGGGAGGGGAGGGAGAAGCAGGCTCCCTGCTAAGCATGGAGCCTGATGTGGGGCTTGATCCCAGGACCCTGGGATCATGACCTGAGCTGAAGGCAGATGCTAACTGACTGAGGCAGCCAGGTGCCCCCGAACTTAGATTCTAAGAAACATTTTTTTTTTAAGATTTTATTTATTTATTTGACAGAAATCACAAGTAGGCAGAGAGAGGGAGAAGCAGGCTCCCTGCTGAGCAGAGAGCCCGATGCGGGGCTCGATCCCAGGACCCTGAGATCATGACCTGAGCCGAAGGCAGAGGCTTAACTGGCTGAGCCACCCAGGCGCCCCTCTAAGAAATATTTTTAAAAAGGCAAGAAGAAAAATCAGTTTACTTTCAGATATAAAAAACAAGTATCTAAACAAGTATGCAGATAGTAAGTTATTGTTTAGGGCTGGACATTAACAGAAGCAGATGTGAACAATGGCATGTGCTAGGGGAACATCCCGGGACTTTGCGTGGTGTCCCATGCAAAGAAGGGGAGATACTGAACTCTTCCAAACACAGAGATTTCTTTATACATTTGACTTCTGAAGGGCAGTGATAATTTTGGCAATACATGCCACTTCATGATAGGTATCAAAATTTTTAGATGTTTATGAAGAAATAGAAGCAGATGAACTCATTTCTCCTAGAATATAGATACATCTTCTTCAAAAGATAAATATACAGTGTGTTAATACCCCATTCAGCAGAGAACTGAAGTAAAACAAGTATTTATCTTCCATGAAAATGATGAAACCTGATACATGAAGTATAAAAGCAATCTTCAGAAAAATAATACATATTTTAAAACCAGACCGTTGTTAACAGATCAAAGTGTGCTATTTACATCTGTGTTTCCCACCATTTTCACCTTCTTGTTTATGTCACGTACTGTTAGCAGTGCTTTTTTTTTTTTCCCATCTTATTAAAAAGTGGATGAAGTCGCCACCTCACTCTGGTATTATTAACACATATAGATATGCTTGTCCTTATGTGCTCATGCATAAGTTCGCTCTGTGAGTAAATAAGAAGAGACTCTGAGTCTATAAGTAAATTATATTCAGATAAATAGGACATGAAAAGAAATATTTCAGAGATTTTACTGTCTCACTCAAAGCCAGAGAAATATTGTATTTCTCAATTAAAGAATTATTATTAGGTTTTAAAAGCAGCCACAACAGAATTGCCAAATCTAAATCAATTAACAGTAATTCTGTATTGTCATGAAATAAACAGTAAATATGTCAAAATCCCCAAATGTATCATTTTCCCCCCCTTTTAAATAGACTTCCTTTCTTAGAGTAGTTTTAGGTTCACAGAGAAGTTGAGCAGGAAGCATAAAACATGCATATATACCCGTGTTCCCACATCTGCACAGCTTCCCTACTATCAACGTCCTGTAATAGCTGATGGACACGTGTTGACTCATTGCTCCCCAAAGTCCATCGTGTACATGAGGGGTCACTCTTGGTGTGGTACATTCTCTGGGTTTTGACGAATGTATAATGGCATGTATATATTACTCTAATATCATACAGAATAGTTCCTTTTCCTGAAAAAGTCACTTTGCTCCTGTTTATCCCTCTGTCTCCGCTAACCTGATAACCACTGATTTTTTTTTTTTTTTAGTTTGTTTTTTCTCAAATGTCATGTGGTTGGAATCATACAGTATGTAGTCCTTTCAGACTAGTTTTAACAGTTCGTAATATGTTTTAAAGGTTTCTTCATGTCTTTTCATGTCTTGGGAGCTCATTTCTTTTTAGTGCCATATAATATCCCATTGCTTGGATGTAACTGTTCATGCTTTCAGCTCCTGAAAGATATCTTTATTGCTTCCAAGTTTTGGCAATTATAAATAAAGCTGCTATAAATCCATATGCAGGGTATAAGTTTTGTGTGGACATGTTTTTAGTTCATTCGGGTAAATACCACGGAGTATGATTGTTGGATTATATATAAGATTATGTTTAGTTTTAAGAAACTGACTGTCTTCCAAAGTGGCTGTACCATTTTGTATTCCCACCAGAATGAATGAGAGTTCCTGCTGTTCTACCTCCTCACTAGCATTTGATGTCAAGTTCTGGATTTTGGCGGTTCTAATAGGTCTGTAATGGTATCTTACTGTAGTTTATATTTGCAATTCCCTGGTGGCATATGATGTTCAACATTTTTTATAGGTTTATGTCTTGTCTGTATGTCTTCTTGCTGAGGTGTCTGTTAAATTTTCTGCCCATATTTGAACTGAGTTGTTCACTTTTTAGTGTTGTGTTTTAAGAGTTCTATGTATATTTTGAATAACAGTCCTTCCTAACATGTCTTTTGCAAATATTTTCTCCCAGTCTATAGCTTGTCTTTTTATTCTCTTGATATTTTTGATTTTGATGAAGTCTAGTTTATCAATTATTTCTTGCATGGATCATGACTTGGTATCGTATTTAAAAGTCATCATTAGGGGCGCCTGGGTGGCTCAGTGGGTTGGGCCGCTGCCTTCGGCTCAGGTCATGATCTCGGAGTCCTGGGATCGAGCCCCGCATCGGGCTCTCTGCTCTCTAGGGGAGCCTGCTTCCTCCTCTCTGTCTGCCTCTCTGCCTGCTTGTGATCTCTCTGTCAAATGAATAAATAAAATCTTTAAAAAAAAAAAAAAAGTCATCATTAAGTGCTGTGAAATGTGTAAACCTGGCGATTCACAGACCTGTACCCCTGGGGATAAAAATACATTATATGTTTATTAAAAAAAATAAATTAATTAATTTTAAAAAAAAGTCATCATTATACCCTAAGTCCTCTAGATTTTCTTTATGTGATCTTCCAGGAGTTTTATAGTTTTCCACTTTACATTTATGTTTCATTCATTTTGAGTTCATTTTTTGAAGGATTTAAGGTCTATGTCTAGATTTTAGGGTTTTTTGGGTTATTGTTTTTATTATTTTCTATGTGGCTATTCAGTTGTTTCAGAACTGCTTGTTGAAAAAGTTATCTTTTCTCCGTTGCACTGCCTTGCTCCTCCATTAAAGATCATTTATCTATGTGTGTCTGTTTCTGGGCTCTCCATTCTGTTCCACTGATCCGTTTGCTTCCTCTTTCACCAATACTACACTACCTTGATTTCTGTAGCTTAATAGTAAGTCTGGAAGTCAGGTAACGTCAGTTCTCTCTCTCTCTCTTTATTTTTTTTTTTTTTTAAATTTATTTGATGGAGAGAGAGGGGGAGAGAGAGAGAGAGAGAGAGAGAAAAAATAAGCAGGGGGAGGGGCAAAGGGAGAGGGAGAAGCAGACTCCACCCTTAGCAGGAAGCCCAATACAAGGCTTGATCCCAGGACCCCAGGATCATGACCTGAGCCAAAGGCCAGGGCTTAGCTGACTAAGCCACCCAGGCACTCTTCTGTTCTCTCTTTAAATATTGTGTTGGCTACTCCAGGTCTTTTGCCTTTCTATATAAACTTGAGGATCAGTTTGTCAGTATCCACAGAAAAGCTTGTTGGGATTTTGATTACATCAATTGTACCTTTTTTTTTTTTTAAACTCTTTATCAAGATCCAAATAAGGCTCAAGTACTGAAAGGCACTTAAATATTTTCTTAAATATTTAATTAATTTATTTATTTGATAGAGAGCTAGAGGGCTAGAGAGAGAGAGAGAGAGAATGAGCGGGAGGTGTGGAGCAGAGAGTGAGAGAGAAGCAGACTCCCTGGTGATCAGGGAGCCCTGACATGGGGCTTGATTCTAGGACCCCGGGATTGTGACCTGAGCCAAAGGCAGAAGTTTAACCAAATGAGCCATCCAGGTGCCCCTGTTTAAATATCTTAAAGTATCTTTTAACAGATTACAAAAACAGAATTAGTAAATCTTTTTACCACATTTCTTTCCATGCAATGTATTAATAGAAGCAACATATTAATTATTCTGTAGAGTCTTCCACAGCTCCGATTTGAATAGTGTATCTTTCTGGTAATATTTAGCATGTTGCCCTGTTGTCTGTGTTTCTTATAAATTGGAAGTTAGATCTACAGGTGTGATCTAATTCAAGCTAGAATTTTTGGGTAAAATTGCTTCATGGGTTGCCTTCTGTGCCTCCATCAAAATGTACCCAATCTCATTTCCAGTCTCTCTGGTGTTAGCAGCCATTTGCAAAATAATGATATTCTCATTCTATTCCCTTTTCAAATATAGCTGGAATACTTCTTAAAAAAGAAATTTCCCTTTGTCAGCTATTTGGTTAATCAAGAGTGTGGTTTATATGGAAGAAGCTTGAGATGGAGTTGGTTCCTTCCTTAGCCTTCTTCAAAGTTTATTGATAGTTCATTACTAGTTATGAAAATGTCTTTAACTTCATTAAAGGATATTATGAATAACCTATGTCAATAGATTTTAGAATTCAAGTGATAAGAGTTTTAGAAAATTTCCTAGAAAAATACAGTGTATAAAATGGAAACCAGAAAAAAAAAAAAGGAAATATGAATGTGTAGTAGTGGTTAAAGACATTAAAACCTGGGATTCCTGGGGGGCTTAGTTGGTGCAGTGTCCTGTTCTTAATTTTGGCTCAGGTTATGATCTCAGGGTGGTGAGAGCTCCATGTCAGGTCCCCTGCTGAGTGTGGAGCCTGCTTAAGATTCTCTCCCTCTCCCTGCCCTGCCCCTGCTCACACACTCTCGCTCTCTCTCTCTCAAAGAAAGACACTAAAATCCTACAAAGAAATCTTTAATGAAAATTCTTTAGTCCTACTTAGTTTCATCAGTGAATTTCTAAAGGACATTCAATAAAGAAATACTGCAATTTCTCTGCCAATTATTCCATTACAGAGAAAAGGAGGAAATGTTTCTCAAATTATTTTATGGTTGTAGTATATCCTTAATACCAAAACTTGACAGAAATAGTATAAGAAAGGAAAAATATAGACAATTAGTGAGGTGAACACAAAATTCTAAATAAATTATTTGTATATCAAATTCAGTGATTATAAATAGCACAGTACATCATGAACAGGTGAGGTTTATTCCAGGAATGCAAAGTTGATTTGATATTCTAATATCCCTAAGTATAGTTTAAACATTAACAGAATAAGTAAGAAGTAGGAGATTGCCACCTAAATAGATACAGTAACAGTCACTTGATAATTCCATACTCCTTTGTTTAGAACATTTAGCATACTCTCAATGGAAGGGAACTTCCTTAATATGATAACATCTATAATGATGTAATGACTTCATTCTGAGAAGACAATAAAACAAGAGTTCTGCTATTATCACTTTATTAACAGAGTAGTAGAGAGCTCCCCCCCAGTTCAGTAATGCAGATGCTGAAGTGAACAGAATAAGGAAAATGAAACCAGTTATTAGTCATTGTAAACATAAATATGTACACAAGTATTATTTCAAAAATCCAAGCACAGAAAATTAGAATATGCTGATATCTAACTATATATAAAATTAATATTAAATTATATTTGATACTTTATTAACCTGTAGAGAAAGTGAATAAACACTTTTTCTAAGGTCTGTCTTTGCATTTATTTAATATAGTAGAAAATATATGGGTTTTTATTTTTAACTCAAAACCAGGCAATAGTAAGTACTCTCTGTATCTCAAATGATTTTATCGTATTTTATTTACCATATACAGGAATAAAATTCCTTCTAAGGATTACAATTAAATTTTATGTATACCAGAAATGACCTGCCATGAGCAGAGCTAGAAATGATGAAAATTAGTGCAACGTGGTACGTGGATAAAGAACAAATAACATTTTGTCTATCTTCAAGAATGTTTCTTGCTTCTGAAATTAAACCCAGCAGGTAGGAAGATTGTAAACAGACTTCAAAATGTTGAACATCTGCTCACCCTCACACAATCTAAAGCAAGGAACGCATAACATTTTACAATGGTGAAATTCATACAATCTAGTTAGAATCATTACACAGTTAAGATTTTTTGGGGAAACATGTCTCAGACCAAAATGTTTTCACGTTCAAGTTGTGAAATAGTACTAAACTGTCCCAAGCAGCTCTTCCATTTTGTTAAAATGTTGAATATATTTTGCTGATTTAGGTTTATATCATTTCCTAAAATTCCTCAAAATGAAGTATAAAATTGATAAACCCTAGGAGCAATTATTTTTGAATAAGATGAAAATGTAGATTTTAGCTTTAAGATGAGGCTGCTTCATTTTCTTCTTTTATATCCATGTGACACTATGACCCTTTCTGGTTTGCTACAGGTAAGAGAGGGCTCAGTTCATTTTGGGGTGACAAAAATGCCCAAGAACTTATATTACTTATTAATGTAATAGTCAGTAGAAAGTGGGACGGTCCTTCTAGTCCTGATGTTATAACTCAGGGTCACTGAAGAATCTGGGGAATCCATTGCAGAAAGACTTCACCCATTCCGATTCGACTAGGTCCCAGTATATCCTTCTGGGAGGTACAGACCACTTGGCTTAGAGACCTTAGAGCACGTTCCATGAACAGCTGTCACAGATGACTCAAGAGTTTTGTATTTCAAAGCTGATTTCACTGCCTCAGCTCATCTTCTGTGCAGAAAGTCCTCACTTACCCTTCAGCTCTCCAGTTGGTCATCTTTCTCATCACAGACAAAACACGCTGTCCACTGTATGGCCGTCTCAAAAAAGGCGAAAGTATAGTGATGAATGGATCCCTGGTTTTCAGGGCTTAAGGGAAAAGAGGAAGGTGTGATTACAAAGGGCTAGCTCTGGGAGTTTTCCTGGGGTGATAGACTTGTTCTGTATCCGGATTGTGAGGGTAGTTACATGAATCTAGAGAGTGTTAAAATTCATAATGTGTGGGGCGCCTGGGTGGCTCAGTGGGTTAAATCCTCTGCCTTCAGCTCAGGTCATGATCCCAGGGTCCTGGGATCGAGCCCCACATCCGGCTCTCCGCTTGGTGGGGAGTCTGCTTTCCCCTCTCTCTCTCTGCCTGCCTCTCTGCCTACTTGTGATCTCTCTCTCTGTCAAATAAATAATAAAATCTTTAAAAAAAAATTCATAATGTGTACACCCAAAAAAGTCAGTTTTACCTTCTGGCAATTTAAAAAATAAAATAAATCATCCTAAAAGAAAATTGGAAGTGTCTTTATTGTAGGGAGGTTCTGTTGTTGACCCTAGATCCACACCCACACAATCCAGTTAAGTAAAAAGTTTTCCAAGCACAGGCTCCTATGCTACTCTGTGTCTTAAACAGGATTATTTAAAAGCATGCTAAGGCAATTATCCCCTGTTGATGCCTAAGGAGAAGAAAAAAGTTGCTTTTTAAAAAGCTTTTAAACATTTAAAGCAATAAACAGCCTTTGAAAAAGCTATTTTCTTTTGTTAAAACACCACTCCCCCCACTACCACAAATAGTGCTTTTGTTGGTGCCTATATGAGATTTCAAGGGAAGGCAATACTTTCAAAATTCTTTGCTTTAATGTAAAATTGGTTTGAGATTGCCCTTTGCCCTTTCCTTTGTCTAATTGTCCTAACGTGAAGATCACGTATCTGTATCGTTATTCAACAAGTATTAGAACAAAGAGAAAACCTGTCCTTGATTGCACAGCAATACAGAAAAAGAAATACAAGATTCGTGTGAATATTTTTTTGTTGCATTGTGTCCTTTGTGTTTCTGTTACTTCAGTTTTTCCCCCAAGAGTTGAGAGTTATCAGATAATAGAAATGTAGAGATATGCTGAAGCAGAACAGTGATTATATAATTTGTCCAAGAGAAACAAAAACCATAAGCTTATCAAATTCTAAGGTTTATGTCTCTGAATAATTTCTTTTTAAAAGGATAATTTGTGTAAGAATTTGACAAAACCACATGCATGGCTATGAAACCTGAAGGAAATCAACAAGCTAAATAAAGATCATCGAACTTGTTGGTGGACTTCAGCAATGTTCTTTTGTGTGTGACCTTTCCTCTCCATGCAAAAGACTGTAATCAACTTTCTTACTCAGAAAATAGCTAAATTGTAAGGAGTCTTTTTGAGTTTTTATGTAAATATACCTAAGTGAAATGAATACCCATGTTTCCTATAGCTAAAATACCGATTTCATAGCTAGAAACACAGGTGCTTTTTCGTGGGTTTGCTGTGGGCTTGTTCATTCAAGATGTCTTATTCTAGAAGAGGGGATCCAATTGCAGGGGAATGTATGTGCAGGACCAGACATGGACCAAGCACCTCTTGGTTTGCACTGTTCATGGGGGTGTTAAGATGCTAGAACACGAGTTATTCAATGTTTTTCCTTATGCTAAATTTTGTTATTCTAGGAGGCTGAGAATTGAAAATTTAATGCAACAAAATTAGTTCTAAACCCAAATGAAAGTATCATCATTCTGTGATTCCTTTTCTGAATTTTCTTTGTTTGTTAAAATATGTCTGCTGGTATATTGCATTACCTGCCTCAGAAGATTGCTTTCATAGTTTTGCATTTATTTAAAGTCGAATTTAGGTTCCCACCTCTTTCAGACATAATACTAAATGCTTTACAGAGAGAAAAATTTAATGACATATGGTGTTCCAAGAAAACATACTCATGTGTATATATATTACTCTGTAATGATTTACAAACACAGTCTTGACATCCATGAGACAAGAGACCTGCTGGATAAAGTAAAAACAAAAGGGATTTGAAAAATAAGTGAGGTCTTCCTCAGAACTGATGGTGAGAAATCAGAGTTGATTAGCAAAGAAAATTGGTAAGATATATTAAATTGCATTCAGAAAAGGGTAACACAGAGTTATAAAACTATGTAAATCAGCATGTAAACGGACTTGTTCATCAAATACTTGACTTTTCTTGTAAGCAATGTGATTGTGCTTACATTAATTCATGCATTTGAAGCATAACTTTCTGTAAAAGTAGATAGTAATACCTTTCTCTTAAATTTGCTGCGGGGGTGAAACAAAACAGTACCTACATTTTAAAGAGATACAGCATAGCTCCAGGCACATAACAAAGCACGCAGAACTCCTCCTCCCTGTCTTTTGCTATTTAAAACCACATTCCTCAAACTTTTAAAACTCCTAGGACCTTTTATGTTCCGAACCCTCACCTGGAACCCAACACATGACAGATGGAATCAGAGCTCTTTGGGTTGAAGAGGAATTGAAGTCAAGGATTTGGAGTCTTGGAGTCGTCTTCTGTCTGCTTTTCTCCCTCCGCACCCCACTTCCACCCTCTCTCCAACTTCCAGACCCTCCTCCACCCCTGTCTAAACCAAGAACTCTCTGGGAGCTCTACTTCAGTACTATAGGACTCCACCCAAGAAACACAATGTGAAAACTCCAACACCAGAGTTTAGAAAGCCGAGATTTCTCGCGTACAATAACATTTACCACAAACCTATTGGATACAATCATGTCGGTTAAAGAGGAATAACATAAAAATAATCACTCATGTGAACCTAATGCTTTGTGTTCACTAAAAACCACATGCATATATGTTACTTACTTTTAGGTCTTTTCATATAGAACCAGTTCTTTTTTTTAAAGAGCAGTGTTCAATTAACTGTAGTTCTTAGGAAAAATATGCTTGCGATTCTATTATCTGTGATACCTAGTTTGACTTTTTTTAAGTGCATAGTTTAGTAATGTTAAGTATATTCATGTTGTTTTGAAATAGATCTCCAGAATTTTTCATCTTACAAATCTGAAACTCTGTTCCTATTAAAACAACTCCCCTCTATCCCCTGATGGTTTTTTTTTTAAGTAAAGTAAGACATTGAAGAGACTTGTGTAACCATCTAAGAACAAAATCTTTCAATTCAAGTTCCTAAACTTACCTTGGACTGCCATTCATATCTAATTCAAAAGCATTTTTACAATGTATTCCTTTATTGTGTCTTTGCTAAACATTCAAATTATTTTTCTTGGAACAAACAAGTATTATGTCTCCCTTATATTTCATTGCTTTTTCTTTATAATTGTATTATAATTTAATTAAATTTCAGAGATATATCAAGCACAATTAGCTTAAGAAATAGGAAATGTCTCCATACACTTTTAGTAAGCATATATCTGATTGTAGAAGCAATGTCAGGCATCCTAGCAAACAGTACTCAAGCCATGCGCTGTAGCCTGTTATGAACTTTGGCCAGTATGATTAACAAAAAGAATGGAATTTTTTGATTAATACAATGTTTATCAAATGTAGATCATGGACAATGAGAAAGTGCATTGCTATCCATCTACTTATGTGTCTAAATGTATAGGAATATCTATATCCATAGAAATTTGAAAATACAAAGTTGGTGGCTATGAAAATGACCATTGCTGTTGATTACACACTTTGAAAATGATTATATGTGCTTAGCAAAGTTATTAGAGCAAATACTTTAATACTTTGCTATTATGCTGAAGACATCAACTAGAAAAGGCAAGTAAATAAATCCATAAATAGTGTGCAATTGTAAGCAATATAACTTGCTTTCCTTAACTAAGTTATAAGAAATGTTTATATTTTTTCTTTTTTAAAAAAGATTTTATTTATTCATTTGACAGAGAGATCACAAGTAGGCAGAGCAGCAGGCAGAGAGAGAGGGGGAAGCAGGCTCCATGCTGAGCAGAGAGCCTGATGCAGGGCTCGATCCCAGGACCCTGAAATCCTGACCTGAGCCAAAGGCAGAGGCTTTAACCCACTGAGCCATCCAGGTGCCCCTATATTTTTTTTTTTCTTAAATGAAGAACAAATTGTCTTTACTCTCAGCTAAAATATGGGGAGGATGAGTATGTTGAAATCTGAAATCTGAAGGAGGCAAAATATTTTTCAAGTTAGGAGAGAGAATCTAACCAAGGATTACAAATTCAGGGGGTATGTAGAATTTTAGATAGAAATTTGGGGGGTTTCTATAGTCTGAAGACCAAATTGGCAGTTATGAAATGTTTAGAGCTCTGCAATAGTTGTTAAGTTGATATAGAATATTCAGTGAACTGCTGATAAGGTAGTGCAGCCTGTCTCTTCCCACTTGGAATGCTAATGAAAAATTCTTGTCTCATTCTTTTATCCCTGTGTTCTCCACTCACACTGCTTTGTAATTAGGTATAACTCAGTTGAAAATCTTCATCACCCGCTGTTTCGATGGGCTGGGAACTGATCCAAATCTTTGCCTTAGTGCCATTTTCTTGTTTCTCTTGCTTTCTGGCCTCTCCCTTTAATCTTAGAATGCTGTCTATCATAATCTGTCAAACTCCATCTTTAAAATATGGAAGTCCACAATAGACACTACAAATTTGGGCTTGTTTTCTATCAATTTTTAAACATATCTTTTTTTATCTTTTAATGCTGACAGAAATTCTGTGATGAGATCATGGCTTGAACTCATATTCTGTAAAAGCAACTCTCTCATACCATTTGGTTCCAGGTTTGTTTGTTTGTTTGTTTTTTCTCTAGAAATCCTGTTTGTTTTTTGAAGACTTCAATTGCATGTCCTCTTGTATATGTGAGAAAACTGAGAATGCCATACATGGATTCGTGCAACAAGGTTAGAGCACAGAAACTATGTCTATGAATTTTTGGAAGGGAGCAAGCAATCAGATACTTACCAGTGACTCTGCCATCCTGAAATGTGTTTGGTGTATCAGTTGAAAGGGAAGCTGTATAATACACTGTTTGGCATCTTCTCAGTTGATGAGAGAATATGTTTTGTAAGCCTGCCTATCAAAACAGGATCTTCTTTCTGGAATTCTGGTTCAATAAACTACTAAACAAGTGAAATTCATACTCTTACAACTCTTCCAGGCTTGTTCCTCAAACAGGCATATTGTACTCCTAACAGGTAGTTTCTGGTTTATACATCAATCATTTACTTTTACCTAATGAGTCTGTAATTTGTCAGGGCTCATGAGGAATGTTTGTCTTCTCTCCTCCATGTGGCATCAGTCGGAAGGGCTCAGGTGGGAGCAGATTCTACTTGGGATAGCTCACTCACGTGGCTGACAAGTTGGCATCTTTGTTCCCCTTCTTCTGGCCCTCCCCACATAAGTCTTTCCAAAGGCTGCCCCAACTTCCTTACAGCATCATGTCTGGGGTCCAAGAGTGAATGTCCAAAGAAACAGAAGTTGGACTTAGCATTTTCCGAAGATAGGTGCCAGAAACTGGCACAGCACCTTTCCCACCTTATTCTTTTGGTAGAACAAAGCCCAGATGCAAGGGGAAGAAGGCACATGGAACTCAACTCTTGATAAGAAAGCCATTGAAGGAATTTGAGGTCAGGTTTTAAAACTACCATGTCATGTATTTAAAAATATTTTTGAATTTGAATTATGACTCCTTCTTAATATTTAGGTTAAACAGGAATTTCTTAGTACTATATAAGGAAATTTTCTAGTTATATTTTGTTATAGAATTCAAGCCTGATTATATCGTGATATTATTTACTACATGTCATCAATTGTCAAAATGTTTAGGATTTGTTTTGCATTTCAAAAGATGATTATTTTTTAACAGTTCTTTTGAGAAATGGGGATAATTTAGATATATTCTAGAGTTTATATTGTATCAAATATAAGAGTTAGGTCAGCTATATTTTTATTTTTGCTTAAATATTCTATATCATTGCCAATTTTTTTGCTTCGTCAATCAGATACTAGGATCAATGAAAATGTCACACATTAATGATGGATTTTCTGTTTTTTTTCTTTTGGCTTTATCAAGTTTTTTGCCATTTGTATTTTATGCATTATTTACATATGAATTTAGAAATATTATATCTTTTAGTGAACTAAAATGTTTACCAACATGAAGTGTTCCTCTTTACCTTCAGTTATGCAAAATGTTTTCCAGCTTTCTTTTAGTGTATTTTTGACTTAAATTTTTTTATCTCTTTACTTTCAGTGTCCTTATCCTTAGGGTGTGTCTCTTCTAAACAGCATGTCATTGAAATTTGTTATCTCCTGCAGTTTGATAATCTATATAATAATGTATTGCTATCATTTGGATTTTTGAATTTAAATTACTGTTTTTTTCCTTCTACCTGTTCTTTGTTTCTTTTTCTCTCCATTCTTGCCATAAGTTAAAATGCATATTTTCGGGGCGCCTGGGTGGCTCAGTGGGTTAAGACGCTGCCTTCGGCTCAGGTCATGATCTCAGGGTCCTGGGATCGAGCCCCGCATCGGGCTCTCTGCTCAGCAGGGAGCCTGCTTCCTCCTCTCTCTCTGCCTGCCTCTCTGCCTGCTTGTGATCTCTCTCTGTCAAATAAATAAATAACCTTTAAAAAAAAAAAAAAAAAAAGAGAGAACCAACAGAATGAAGGTATTAATGAAATCAAGGAACGACTACAGTTGTGTACATAAACAACTGTATTTGGAAAATAGGAGGGTGTAGCTAATGAATGGGATGTGGGCTCTCTGCTCAGCAGGGAGCCTGCTTCCTCCTCTCTCTCTGCCTGCCTCTCTGCCTGCTTGTGATCTCTCTCTGTCAAATAAATAAATAAAATCTTTAAAAAAAAAATGCATATTTTCTTAGGCATTTTCTCTATGATTTTATGAGTTACACATTCCTTGAGAATTATTTCAGTAATTTCCCTAGAGATACATAGATTCATGCCACAGGCATAGCAAATGTATCAAAGTTAACACATATTAAAAATTTCCTTACTTCCCAGAGAAAACAATGTTCTTAGGATAACTTGATCTGTTATTGTTCTCAGGCATTGTAATCCTCTATCTTACATATTTTAAATGTCACAGTGCCTTATTATTATTGTTTTATACAGTCATCATTCATTTAGATTCACCCAGTATTTTACATCATCACTCAGAAGAGAATGCTTTTTGGCATGTTCTTTTTTTTTTTTTTTTTAAATATCATTCTGGAGATTTCATTCCATGTCTCCTTGTTTCCATAACTTCTGCTGAGAAGTCTGTTGCCAGACTTATTCTTGGTTCTTTGAAGTCGTTGCTTATTCTTCCCTCTGGCTACTTCAAAATCTTTTTTTCTTTTCATTTGGTTTTCAAAAGTTTATTTGGTTTTCAAAAACTTCAAGAAGTTTGTTTTTTTTTTTTTTAAAGATTTTATTTATTTATTTGACAGAGAGAAATCACAAGTAAGCAGAGACGCAGGCAGAGAGAGAGGAGGAAGCAGGCTCCCTGCCGAGCAGAAAGCCCGACGTGGGGCTCGAACCCAGGACCTGGGATCATGACCTGAGCCGAAGGCAGCGGCCCAACCCACTGAGCCACTCAGGTGCCCCAACTTCAAGAAGTTTTTAAAAAAATTATTTTTTTTGTAATTATTTTTTTCCCCCTTCAGCTTCTTGGACTTGATGTCATTTGCCAGTTTTGGAAAGTTCTCAGCTAATCCTTTTTCTAACCCTTTCTATTGATTCTCACCTTCAGGTCTTCAATAACCTGGAAGCTCTTTTCATCGTAAAAGTAACTTACCCCCTACTTTTTTCTTTTTTTTCCCTCTGTTATTTAGCTTGGCCATTTTGTTCTCTCCTGTATTATAGGTAACTGAATTTCTCTTTAGCTGTGTATAACCTGCTGTTGAACACATTCAGTTTTCAGTTTTTATAATCGATAATTTCCCATCATTAAAATTCTATTTGTATCTTTTTATATAAAATTTACTGTTTTATGCAAAAGTTCTTTTTTTTTTTTAAAAAGATTTTATTTATTTTTTTGACAGACAGAGATCACAAGAGCAGCAGGCAGAGAGAGAAAGGAGGAAGCAGGCTTCCTGCTGAGCAGAGAGCCCAATGTGGGGCTCGATCCCAGGATCCTGGGATCATGACCTGAGCCGAAGGCAGAGGCTTTAATCCACTGAGCCACCCAGGCGCCTCATGTGCAAAAGTTCTTGATCTGACTTTTAGTTCCTTAAACCTATTATGCAGGGTTATTTTAAAATTCATGATAATTCTATTATCTGGATCCTATTTGAGCTTATTTGTATTTTCTGCTGTTTCCTTGATTTTTGTCATTTAGTAGCATCTACTAGTAGTGACCTTTTAAAAAAACTCAGTGCTATATAGTGTGAATAAGAAATTGTTAAAATAATTTGCACCCTAGAAGGATGTACTCTTTTTCCAGAGAGATTGTAAATTTGCTTTGGATAGAAGGTAGCGTCATTAGCAATCACTGGTCTTGAGAAAGCTGATGTGTCTCCACATCTCCACACCAAAAGGTGTGGTCCTTTTGTTTTCCAAATCACAGCCTTTGTGATTTACCAAGTCTCTCTCTACTTGAAGGTTCCTTGATTCTATTTTTGTACTCCTAATCCTGGAAATCTGTCAAAACCTTTGATCTTTCAGCCTCTAACACGCTTCAAAAATGAACATTAATTTCTTTGGTAAATATAGATTTTAATTCTGGGTTCATCTCAGTGAGTTTCTTATGCTGGACTTTAACCTTTTAATTTTTTTATTGCCTCATTAATTCTCTGATGCCTTCACACCTAAATTTGTAATTTAATTTTTTAAGTGGATCCCAATTAGAAGGTTGCTCCCAGGGGAGTAAGTGTGGCCATTACCAAAACCGGAGTTCTTATTTTTTCTTCATATATCTATATCTATATCTATCTATCTATCTATCTATCTATCTATATATATATATATCAGAAATTTTATAAAATTATTTTAAACAAATGTATAACCATGTAATTTTGTTTTTTAAGTTCATATAGTTAAAGCTGTGAGATATGGGTGTTCTGTGACCACTGAAAGTTTTCCTCAACCCATCTACCTGACACTGTTACTCAAAATTCTGACTTAAATACATTTAACTTTATGACTGTTGTTAAAATTGATTGACTATTTAAAAATTACTGAAACTTGGAGTTAGAAGAATCTTTGAACATCAGTAAACGTCTCCATTTTTATAGGTGTGGTAACTGCAATTCAAAGTAGTGGGAGCCACAGGAGCAATGGTTATGCTGTGTACACAACAAAGATTATACCTACTTAATTCTACATAGTGAACATATAGGTCAAGGACCATACTTACATGGTATACTGATATTATCTAGCAGGAGTGTACATCTCAAGGACACTTTAGTTCTGAGGTCATTAGGACCATATAATTATCACCAGTGTCTGACAGATATTCCCAGTGTGTTCTTCCATGATTTATCTGCAAACAAATGATGGAATCCTGCCATGCAGAAGGAAATTGTTCCCCCTTTTAAAACGAAACCTGTTGACTTAACCAAAGCATGTAATTGGAGGACTAACATGAGAAATGAGGTCAAAGTAATTTTACTATTTGCCTGTGACAAGAACCAGATCAAATGGGGGGATGAGAAGATATTACTCAACAGTCTAATCTTTTATATTTAATACGTTAATACATCTAATTCAGATCAACATAACTTTAAAATCGCTAAAAAATCATGTCATTTGAGGCATAGAATAGAAGATAAAAGATAGGTACAATTTTTACTACAGGTAATATGACATTTAGATACCATATGAAGAGAAAGGATTTTTTAAACAAAGTCCTAATTCTAGAATCTAGACATTTTATTGTCATTTCCAGTGTTGTAAGAGTCTAATATATTTTCCTCTTTCCTACATAGTACCATTATACCTGCTGAATTTCTGCTTTATCTTATATCACATTTATCAGTTATTGGTATAATTGTATATTGCTAAACATGCTTTTACCATTTTTATTTCATAATAATCTTCTTTTGGGATAGGAGACAAGATTTTCCTCATCTTAACCAAACTAATTTACATTTTCATTCTACTCTGAGTCCGATACAATAATTCCAATTCAGGGGCACCTGTGTGGCTCAGTCTGTTAAGTGCCTGACTTTTGATTTTTGGCCCAGGTCATGATGTCAGGGTTGTGGGATGAGCCCTGCATTGGGCTCTGCACTCAGCATGGAGTCTGCTTGTCCCTCTCTTGCTGCTCCTTCCCCTGATTGTGTTCTCTGTCTCCCACTCAAATAAGTAAATAAATAAAATCTTAAAAAATTATTAAAGAATAATTCTAATTCAATGTAATGTTTTAGTATCAGGTATTGTACATGATTTTTTGTTTATTGTATCTTGATTTTTAAACATGAGTTGATTTAAAGGAAAATATTAAAATGAAAAAACTGAGGAACACGTGCCCTGTAAGAATTTCTGCTTTTAAAGAACAGGTTTTCAGATAAACATAGGCAGTTGGCTTATAAGCATTAAACTAATTTCATTACCCTTTCAATCGACAAAAAAATGATACTGGTTTCTGAAAATAGGAGAAACGTATCTTATGTAAGGTGATTTCAATATTATGTCTTGCTTTTTTCTCTATTACTAATACGTGTTGCTTGCAATTCACAAGCCATTATATAATGCCATATAAATTTAATATGCCCTGAAGGAAGTATGCTCTAGGGACACATTAAGGAGGCTAAATATGATTTTAAAAGCTATAAACTATGCTTTCCAATCTAGTGTTATTCAGTCAGACCTAATTTATATTTTTAGCATAAGCTGGAAATAAGAGTTTGCCTGGTTAATGTCTAAGGCAAAGAGGAACTTTTAGCAAATTCTCTGATGTATGTCTAATTGATAAAAGTCTGACAATGTTTGTTAGTATCCCTCAGGAAAAAGAAATGCTTCTGATAGCTATAAGTACATTTGCAAAAATCATGTTGTATTTTGGATCAGTGACTTTATCTCAGCCAGCTTCTTTCATTGGTATGGTTTCTAAGCATAGGCTTCTGCCTATGTTAATAATAAAAACTTCACTGCGAGTGTGATTCAATATCTGATTGTTTTCTTATCTCTGGCTGTTAGCCAGGAATCAATCTTTAAGCAGGTGCACCATACCCTTAAGTATGCCATTAGCACTGTGACCAATAAGTGTAGTACACTGTCATCGACCTACCCTGGCTGCGCTGTTAACTGGGACAGGCAACTGAAGCACAAAATGCTTCAGTGGAAGGAAAGCACTTTTTAGAGGACTCCAAGGCCAAAAATATATCTCATGGACCTTGGTATATTTAAGGAAATGATACAGTATAGCCTTGGCTGTCAAGACAGAAATGCCCACATTTACAAGTGATAATCTACTATACTGGATTACAGTCTAGTACTGTACTAGTTGTAGTCTACTGTGCAACTGTGTCTACTGTAGTATACTGGACAGTATGATTTACCTACTACTTGTGTGATTTTTAAACATTATTGATGTATAATTTACATACTATAAATTTTACCCATTTTGAGTATTCAGTAGTTTTAAATAAATTTACAGTTTTGCATATAGTAGCAGAATCCCATATTTCCATCCCCCCAAAAGATTCCTTTTGCTCAATCTCATTTCCTACTCCCAGCGAACAAGAATCTGCTGTCTTTATAAAAAATTTCCTTTTCTAGACATTTCCGTATAAATAGAAGCTTCCTATAAATGGAAACATATAATGTGTGGTCTTTCGTGTCTGGCTTTTTTCACTTAGCATAATTTTTTTTTTTTAGCATAATGTTTTTGAGGTTCATCTGTATTTTGCATGGAGCAGTAGTTCATTTATTTTTGTTAGGAATATTATACTGTGTGGGTGTACTATATTTTATTTTTCCATTTATCAGTAGATGGACATTTTGATTGTTTTCACTTTTAAATTAGTATTTGTAATGCTATTGGAAACACTCATTGACAATTCTTTGTGTGGACATGTTTTCAGTTATCTTGAGTAGTGATCTAAAAGGAATTGAGGGGCACCTGGGTGGCTCAGTCATTGGGCATCTGCCTTCAGCTTGGATCATGATCCCAGGGTCCTGGGATTGAGCCCCATGTTGGGATCCCTGCTCAGCGGGAAGCCTGCTTCTTCCTCTCCTCCTCCCCCTGCTTGTGTTCCCTCTGCCCCTGCTTATGTTCCCTCTCTCGCTGTCTCTCTAAAATAAGTAAATAAAAAAAAAAATCTTTAAAAAAAAATGTAGAATTGGTGGGTTATATGGGACATTTATATATAAAGTTTTAAGAAATAAGCAAACAGTTTTCCAAAGTGGCAACATTATTTTAATTCTCATTAGAAATATGTGAGTATTCCATTTTCTCTACATTCTTCCTAAAACTTGTTATTACATGTTTTAAAAATTTTTTTTACTTTAACCATTGTAGTGGGTGTGAAGTATCACATGTGGTACTTACCTTTTCCTGATTAATGATGCTGATTATCTTTTATGTGCTTGTTAATCATATATATATACATATATATATATATATATATATATATATATATTTTGGTAAAAGTCAATTCATGCTTTTGTCCATTTTATTTTTATTTTTTTAAAGATTTATTTGAGAGAGAGTGTGTACGTACGTGATTGGGACGAGGGACGCAAGGAGAGAATCTTGAGGCAGACTCCCCACTGAGCACAGAGTCCATCTTGGGATTGATCTCATGACCCATGAGATCATGACCTGAGCCAGAACCATGAGCTGGTCATTCAACAAACTGAGCTGCCCAGGCGCCCTGTGCATTTTAAATTAAGGTTTTTTATTTCTTAGTTTTAAGAATTCCTTATAGTTTTTGATCCACATGTTTAATATTTAATTTGCAAATAATTTCTACGAGTCTGATGCTTGTTTTGAAGTTGTACTAATGGTGTCTTTTAAAACACAAATGTTTTTAACTTTGATAAGGTCTGACATATCCATTCTTTTTTTCATTTATAGGTAGTATTTTTGGTGTTGTATCTAAGAAGGTTTTGCATAACCCAGATTATATATAGATATTTTCTCCTTTGTATTATTCTTAAAATTTTGTAGCTTTAGCGTTTTCATTTAGATATATATTGGGTTAATTTCTCCTGTGGCTTTTTCCATCTTCAAAGCCAGCAATGGAGACTCTGTCTCAACTTATTTATTTATTTATTCATTTATTATTAGCATATAATGTATTATTTGTTTCAGGGGTACAGATATGTGATTCCTCAGTCTTACACACCACACAGCGCTTACTACAACACATACCCCCGCCAGTGTCCCTCTCCCAGCCACCCCATCCTCCGACCCTCCCCCCAGCAGCCCTCTGTTTGATTTCCAAGATTAAGAGTCTCTTATAGTTTGTCTCCCTTTCTGGTTTGGTCTTGTTTCATTTTTTTCCTCTCTTCCTCTATAGAGGGCTCTCTGTCAACTTAAATCTCCCCCATGTTTTGAATCTTTCTCCAGGAAGAGCCTCATTTATTTTTAGGAATCATTGGATTAGGTCAGACCCAGGGAGAATCATAATCCCTTTTAAAAGTCAGCTGTGTTGTGTAAGACAACCTAATCACATTCTGTCATGTTCTTCAGACCTTCCACACTTAGCAGAAGAGGGTTATAGAAGGTGTGCATTATGGGGAGTAAAATAGAATTACTTGAGGGACGCCTGTGTGACTCAGTTGGCTAAGCCTTCGGCTCAGGTCGTGATCCCAGGGTCCTGGGTCCCGGGTCCCAGTCCCGCATCGGGCTCCTTGCTCAGCAAGGAGCTTCTCTCTCTGCCTCTGCCTGCCACTCTGCCTGCTTGTGCACATGCGTGCTCTTTCTCTCTCTCTCTCTCTGACACATAATAAATAAAATCTTTAAAAAAATAGAATTACTTGAGATACTGGAATTCTGCCTGATATTGCTATTGATGTGTCTATTAAGGCATAATATATTGAGGGAAAAAGTATAATAATTATAGTTTCATTCTCCACTTTCAGGGAGCTTTTAAAGTTAAGTCACAAGTAACAAAACAAAAACAACACCATTTACTTCACAACTTCAATTTGTATATTAAAAAATTCTCAAACTATGATTTTGTATTAACATTCTTTAAGTGTATAAAATTCCAAGTGTATATCCTAATGTGTGGTGATTTAAACTAAAATAGTTAAAATTATGGGGCTTAACCCACTGAGGGGTTAGTGGGTCATGATCCTTCGGCTCAGGTCATGATCCCAGGGTCCTGGGATCGAGCCCCATATCGGGCTCCCTGCTCAGCAGGAAGCCTGCTTCTCCCTCTCCCACTCCCCCTGCTTGTATTCCCTCTCTCGCTGTGTCTCTCTCTGTCAAATAAATAAATAAAATCTTTAAAAAAAAATAGTTACAATTATTATCTAAAAGTAGGCAATATAAGTTTCAAATCTTATGATTGGATAAAGATATTTTTATTTATAGTACTTACTGTCTTATTTTCCATTATTTCACTTATAAGATAAAGACAAACAGAATGTGGTGTCAGGTAGGAATATTTTCATGATAAATAAGAATCAGTGTAGTTGCCTTCAGAGTTAATGTGCAGTTTGGACTGGTCTTTTTCAAATTCAAGCACATGATAATTTACATTGATTGCATTTTCATGAAGATACCGGTGTTTAAAATGATGGCCTCATAGGAGCTATAAAATGCTGTACTTGAATGGCTTTAAAAATAAAAATACAATTATTTGAAATCTGATATGTTGAGGGGCTTACAACATATTTGGTTTTAAAGGCCTTAACCTACTTTAATTCTTCATTAAGGAAAATCAATCACAGATTGAGAACATGAATTAGATATCCCTAAATGTCATAACATTTATATATTGGATTTTATTTTTACTTCATTAAGAAACCAAATACGACTGTAATTAAAGAAAACGATAGCATATGGTAGAGAGACTGTTCATGGTTTTCCCAACTTTAAACACCATTAGAAATTCTACACTGTGAAGGACAAACCAAGTGAACTCTATGCATAATTGATTGGAAACTTATCCACTTTTAAATCACAGGGAAATCTACTTTGATTTAATTTGAAATCTGTTACACAACTCTGTTTGAAATTGAATGCTCCAAAATTTCGCATGAAATCTGAAAAGGGTGGAAAATGAACAAGATGGCAAGGGCTTGAAAACTCTTTTCTCAGTATTATTTACTTTAATAGAGTTATCTAGATACATCTTGAAATTATGTTCTTATAACTTCTATAATAACAGGTTAATATCGCTCTTCAAAGCCTTGACTCATTGACAATGATTTGAATACCTACTGTCTTCCAGGTATGAAGAAACATTCTGAGCAAACTGAAACAAAAGATTTGATTAATGCCCTCACTGAGTGGGTTAGAAAACAAGACAAGCAAAGTAGTATTTATAGTACATTGTGATAAATGCTATCTGCTCTGAGAAGAGTGACTGAGGGACACATCAACATATAATCTTAACAGTCACTCTGATCACCCAGAAATTATTAGGATTTAACTTTATTTTTCCCTCTCCCAGTTTCCTGGCTTCCTTACATAACCGCAGTTTTCCTTGTGTGTATTCACGTGTTTTGGAGATATGCACAAAAATATCTGTTCCTGATGTCTGTAATGATTTTTATTTGGATCGGTATTCTGTGGCCGATCCAAATAGTGGATCCAAACAGTGGAAGAATGAGACTTTCTTGAATTTCAGCATTCCCTGTTCCCACTCAGGATTGAACCAGTATGAGTGCATAGCAGCTTTTATGTTTGGTATGTGGTAACTTGAGGTGTGTGTGTGGTTTGTTGTGATGGTAAGTGTGGGATGATGTGTGATACAGTGTGGTGTGTGGTTAGTGTAATGTGGTCTTTTGGGAATGGTAGATGTGGATGTGGGGTGTGTAGTGGAATGTAGTTTAGTGTGTGTTGTGCTCTGTGGTGTGTTAGAATGACAGGTGGTTGTGTGTGCACACCTGCGCATGTGCACATTGTGGGATCCGGTGTTTAGGGTGGCGTGTATACAGTAGGGTTGTAGATGTGTGGTGTAGATGACAGGTGTATTGGAGCTGTAGGTCTGGGATTGTGGGGCTTGGTATAATATGATGCTATACTTAGTGCTCCATTTTTGAAGTTTCGTGTTCCTGAAGTCCTGCAATTACTGAAGGAAATATGTTCCCACAAATTACCAAGGAATCCAGGTTATACTCATTTAGTATGTACTATTTGTACTTGCTAGGTTTCAGTATGTTTTCCTGGCCTTAACACAGCAATACACACATGGGGAAGGCTTGCTGGACATAAGAGAGACTGAATGTTCCTAAGAATGAGTATGACAAACTAAGTAAGCATCCTCCAGGAGCTTCAGTCTAGGAGGAGTATAAATATGCTACCAATGTGTAACTTTTATGCTCTTGACAGTAAGCATGAGATTTCCATTAAGGGAAGGAAATATTTTAAGGGAAATATCCTGATAGATGCCTTGAACTAGGGGATGAACTAGGGGGTGAAATCACGAGGGTATGAGTGCACCCAGTCACCATCAAAAGCTACTCAGGTGGGTTTCCGTAGTGTAGTGGTTATCACGTTCGCCTAACAAAAGCTACTCAGTAGGAGAAAATGATATGACTCTTTGATTCTTACATCTTTTTCTTTATGAAGGGACATGGGGGAAAATATAAGTGAGAGAAGAGACAGAGAAAAGGGACAAGTGAGATTATGTTGTCTGAGGGCTGGCTGAGGAGGGGGTGAGATGAAGGGAAGCTAGCGTATGTTGTAAGAGGTTATTCATGTTTAAAATAAAATCATCTAGGACGCCTGGGTGGCTCAGTTGGTTGGGCGACTGCCTTTGGCTAGGGTCATGATCCTGGAGTCCTGGAATTGAGTCCCGTGTTGGGCTCCCTGCTTGGTGGGGGGTCTGCTTCTCCTGCTGACCTATCTCATGTCCTCTGTCTCTCTCTCAAATAAATAAATAAATAAATAAATAAAAATCTTAAAAAAAAAAAACCTTCCTGTCATGTGAACACACCTTTCCTTTCCATCTTTAAAAAATTGACTTTCTTTTAAAACTATGCAGTTTAGTAACCTCAGAGTGATGTGTGAAGAGGGAGCCCCAGAGGGGGATGTGAAAGTAGGTAGGACCAGAAAAGCTCAATGATGACTTCAGGCTGAGAGGACCCAGGGCTGAAATGCTTAATGTCCATGGTCTTAGAGAAGATTCTCTACCATTCCAAGAAGTTGTTTCAGGGACTTCCACTAATCTCTTCAGGGACAGGGGAAACCCAGCTGAACTCTGATTATGCTTATGAGGCTCATTCTTCACATTATAAGGGGAAAAACAATGAAGTCAGAGAGTGTAGTTTCTCATTATAGCTGAGGCATGATGGGTGAGTAAGGGGCACCTTGATGGTGCTGTCATTGGCAAGAACTAGGTGCCTTATTGATATGGAGGAAAAATAAAATTGAGAGACGCTTGTGTAAAAGTATTACGTAGTAAGACAGGGTAAATACGGGACAAGAGAGAGTTAAAGCTCATCTTCTCTTTCACAAGAAGTCATCGCTCCAGCAGAACCCTTCTGCTCACCACTGCTCGGATATGTCTCCCCTTGTCTAATCAGCCCTCCTTCCTCTTGCTATATCTTTCCTGTTCTTTCTCCATAACTCCTGCTTATCATCCTCTCCTCTGACCCTCAAATACCACTGTACGGATTGTCAAAAGTCAGTGCAAAGAAACCTCACAGATTTTAGAGTTAAAGAAAAACACAAAATACTCACTTTGATGGACTCATGATTCCTGTCCCTCCTCAATTTTTTTTTTTTTTTAAAGATTTTATTTATTTATTTGTCAGAGAGAGAGAGAGGGAGAGAGAGCAAGCATAGGCAGACAGAATGGCAGGCAGAGGCAGAGGAAGAAGCAGGCTCCCTGCTGAGCAAGGAGCCGGATGTGGGACTCGATCCCAGGACGCTGGGATCATGACCTGAGCCGAAGGCAGCTGCTTAACCAACTGAGCCACCCAGGCGTCCCCCTCCTCAATTTTATACCCTTAAGTGTGGGTGGGACCTGTGACTTGGTCCTGGCCAATAGAATATGAAGGAGGTGAAAGATTATTTCAGATGTAATTAAGATGTCAGATCAGTTGATTTGGAATTAATCAGAAGGGAGATGTGTCTGGTGGGCTTGGCTTTATCAGATAAGGGCCTTTATAGCAGGGGCTGAGCTCTCTCTGAGATGAGAAACCCTCTCTCCATCACTGTTTTGAAGAAGTAAAGCTGCCATATTATAAGAGGGCCTCTGGAGAGGGCCATGGAATAAGGAACCATGGGTGACCTTTAGAGGCTGGGAATCACTCTTGGTTGACAGAAAGAAAACAAAACCTTCAGTCCCACAGCTATAAGGAGATGAATTATGTCAAAATCCTGAGAGTGTTTGGAAGCAGGTCTTTTCTTCATTCATGTTTCTGATGAGACCACAGCCCTGAGGACACCTGGATTTTAGGCTTATATGATCCTGAAGCAGAGAACTCAAGTAAGTTGTGGCATGGTTTCTGACATATGGAAACCACGAGATAATAAATGAGTGTAGTTTTAAACTGCCAAGTTTGTGGTAGTGTGTTATACAGCACAGAAAGCTAATATAGTCACCAATTTTAACTGAACTGAATTATGATCCAAAAGATCTCAGTGGTCTGAAATGTTCAAAGCACCAAATATTGGTCAAAATGTAATAACCTAGGTGGCTTACACTGCAGAAATTTATTTTCTCACAGTTCTGGAGTCTAAAAAGTCCAACATTAAGGTTCTTGGTCTTCAATGAGGACTCTCTTCTTGGTTTGCAGATGGCTGCCTTCTCCTTATGTTCCCATGCGCATACACAGAAATATTGATTAAGTTCTCTGGTGTCTCTTCTTGTAAGAACAATAATCCTATCATCATTTTGCTTATGCCCTCATCTAACCTTAATTACTTCTTTTCTCTAAATGCTGCCTTACCAGAAGATAGGGCCTCAATGTATGAATTTTGTGGGGAAGACATACATTCAGTCCCTAATAGTACTTTTCCTCATAGGATTTCATGTAACCCATAAGTATTATATAATACATAAATCTATAGGACATAAAAAAACTCTTACAAAATAAGCAAAATGATGACTGGAACAATAGAAAATTTGGCAGATGAATCCCTAACATTATCTGAAAAGATCATTTGATGTCCTAAGAATAAATGTAGATGAAAATTATGACAATGATTTTATCTGTCAGATTTGCAAAGATTAAAATAGTTCACGATTCTCAGTGATGACAAAATTGGGGGAAAATAATCTCCTACATGTTGCTGATTTGACAATTTCTCAAAATTTAAGATGCACACATGATGTAAGCATATAGAAAGATGTCGATTATAACATTGTTAGTGGTAGCAATGTATTGGACTCATCTAAATGTTCCATTAGGAGGATAGTAGTTAAATAAATTACTATGGATATCACCCTAGCGATTTGAAAAACAGGCAGACCTATTTGTATTGATTTTAAAATAAGGCCACTACATAGTATTAAGCAACAAAAAAGTTAGCTGCAAGTAATTTCTTGTAGTGTGTTACTATGATACATTTATTTGTTTATTTATTTAATCTATTTCACCCATCCCCCATCCACCTCCCTTTGGCAACCATCAGTTTGTTTTCTGTACTCAAGAGTTTGTTTTTTTTTTGTCTCGTTATTCTTTGTTCATTTGTTTTGTTTCTTAAGTTTCACATATGAATTGAAATCATATGGTATCTGTCTTTCTCTGACTGAGTTACTTCACTTAGCATTATATCATCCAGGACTACCCATTTGTTGCAAATGGTAAGATCTCTCTCTCTCTCTCTCTCTCTCTTTTTTAATGGTCTTTTTGGTATTTACCCAAAGAAAACAGCCAATACTAATTTGAAAAGATATATGCATCTCTGTTTATTGCAGCATTATTTACAATACCCAAGATATGGAAGCAGCTCAAATGTCTATCAATAGATTAGTGGATAAAGATGGGGGATATATAAACAATGGAATATTACTGTGGTATCTTTTTTACAAAGTACCTAGCACTGTGTATACATATCACTGACAACAGTAATGGTATCTGGAAACTGAGATTTTTGAATGATGTTTGTTTTTATTTTTTGAAATTTTCTGCATTTGATTTTTTTATTAATAAAATCTTTCCAACCATAAAGTGTTTTAAAAAGTAGACTGAATCATGTTTCATAGGAACTTTAACACAATTAAAAATAAAATGCCTCTTTTTTTATCATTTTTTAAATTTATTTTCAGCATAACAGTATTCATTGTTTTTGTACCACACCCAGTGCTCCATGCAGTCCGTGCCCTCTCTAATACCCACCACCTGGTTCCCCCAACCTCCCACCCCCCCACATCTTAAAACCCTTCAGATTGTTTTTCAGAGTCCATAGTCTCTCATTGTTCACCTCCCCTTCTAATTTCCCCCAACTGCCTTCTCCTAACTCCCCATGTCCTCCATGCTATTTGTTATGCTCCACAAATAAGTGAAACCATATGATAATTGACTCTCTCAAAATACCTCTTTTTTATATATAACTCTAGATTTTTGTTTTGTTTTTAACCAAGTAAATGGAAATTCATTATCCTTATAACTGTGCTAAAGCTTGCCAGTATAACTGTACTAGATGATTCAGCTTTTCTATTATTCACTTAGATGCAATACTTTTTCATTTTTAACAATATCTGTGCAGTTTGTGATTCATTCCATTTGGTTTGGTGAGTTATGTTCCATTGCTGTACCTCCTTACAGAAGGAATACAAACTTTGAGAGTGGTTGCTTTGCTGAAATTAAACAAATCAGTCATTCTTTTCCAAGTTATCGCCCCCACCCTCTGCCGCCAAAGTTAGAGTATTATTTGGTAATTTTGTACTCAGTTCTATTGCAGAGCTGTGATTCTCTCATTTGTACAGAAGTTATGTTTGTTTGATTATATAGATAAGATTATATAGACAACATCCCCTCTCTCCTCTTATCTATTATTCTTTTATCAGTGCATTCCTCCATTTCTTCATTAAGAAACAAATTGTACAATTATATTTAATGAATGTTTCAAATCACGATGTATACAGCCACTGTGAATTTTAGATCCTATCAATCCTTTCTTTTTTTTCCTTTTTCTCTAAGGTCTGTCTCCTTTTATAGGATATAATCACAATCCAATGTTCATCACTACAAAATAACATGTTTATCTGGCTCAAAAGGGAAGTCCTAAAAAGGCCATATCTTACTGGTCCTAACTACATAAGATATATGACAAGACTCTCAGTGATTAGGCAAATATGATAAGACAGCACCCTTTAAATGGCTGAGCTGGGGAAAATAGCTCAATCCAGTAATTATAAACACAAACTTCCTTGCTGAGTATGACATAGACTCTTCTCTGAGTCATGCACTGTATCCTGTCTTCTTCCTTTTTGACGATGAAATGTTCTCAGTTCTTTCTGGTCCTGATCCCTGTTTAGGTTCTGCAGAGGACTAGATGCAGAAGACCTGCACCTTCAATTTGAGACACAGGAGCTTTGTGCAGGTGTCTCAATGAATAGAAATAGATATGATATTTGAAGCAATTGCCCAGATAACTAGGGCACCAACACATTTTTCCTTTAAAAATATCAACACACTGATGCCTGTATTGACCAGATTGGTCTTTTTCTTTGCTGCTTGAGAAAACAACTTATGTAGGACATAGTTAAGGAAACAAAGAAGATACTTGAAAGTGGAATTTAATCTTATGATTATTGAAAATTTATTTTCTCTGATCTCTTTCACAGTAATTATATTTTCAAGTGGTTAAATATTTGAGGCTTCTTGAAAATGAGCCCCAATAGAAGTTTTAGTAAGTTACCAATACTCTTAGTAATGAGCCTCAATAATGAGGAAGATTGTGCATCTCTCTTCTTTTTTGTTTAGCTCTTGAATGTAATCCACATCACTACATGTCTTTATAAAATAGGCTGAGAACACAAGCCCATTTATGAAAGTTGTTGAGACAAATGGGATTACTGTGCCTAAGTTTCCATACTGGATTAAAGCAAATAAAACATTGCATTTTTTTCAGCAATAAAACTAAACTTTGAAAATCACTCTTTTGCTAATGGCACCTATGTTGACATAACAGTACATGTTGAAATTTGCTGTGTAGCTGAGTAGAAATTGATGGTGCCCTTAATTTGAATCCATCATTCTACCTCCAATGATATTTTATTATTTCTGCTCTGAAAGCACTAAAATTTATCAAACGCTCTTGAGAGAAGGGATGTATGACCTTGCTCATTTTAGCTGTCTTTGAGACTCCATAAACAAAATGACATGGTGTGTGCAGTAAACCCCACCAGAAAAATATCAATGTGTAAAGTTGATTAATTAATAAACTAGTAAAAACATAGAGTATAGAATCACTAGACTCTATCACTCTGTACTCTATGATTCTTTGTATGTTATGCTGTGTTCACTACAAGTGTAGCTATAAGTGTAGCTACCGTCTGTCACCATACCTCACTATTACAATACTCCTGATTATATTCCCCATGTTGGACCTTTTATTCTCATGACTTACTCATTCTCTAACTGGAAGCCTGTATCTCCCTCTATATGTAAGCATACAGAAATTTTACCCACCCCCTACACCCTCTCCCCTGGCAACCATCAGTTCATTCTCTGTGTTTATAGGTCTGACTCTGCAAGAAAAAGCAGTATTTTTGACACCAATATTTAAGTTATTTCCTTTTGAAAACATATATATTTTTTTTCCTGGAGAATATTCAACCTGGTTAAACTCAGTTGTCCAGACTTCAGATTCTTGATCGGTGCTGGTCTGTTGTACTCCCTCTGGGTACTTGATACCAGGGCAGGACTAACAAGTAGCTTCAGCAAGTGACTTACAAGGAAGGATGAAGAATTCTCTCTGGGTATGAAGACAAGAACAGCAATGAAGCAGAGGATGGTTGGGAAGAAGAGGTGGGGGATGCCAAGTGAGGAGCAGTGATCTACGTTTTCCTGCTGAGAAGGCGGATAGAATAAGGAGTAAGAAGAGGAATAAGACATTGATGGGGGGAGGGGGCGTTGTTTCCCTGATAGAACTTATGGTAGAATGAAGAGAGTCACACACAGATAAAAATTCAGTTTGCAGTGGGGTGGAAGAATGAATGGTGGTGTGGGGGTTAGAGACTGCATCCATTTTAAGGCATTTGATGGTGAAATGAAACACTGAGACAGTTTTTGAGGGAAGGTGCGGGTGCATATATAGTTGACCCTTGAACAACACAGATTTGAACTGCATGGGACCACTTGCATGTGGCTTTTTTTCTGATAAAGTACAGTCCTGTAATTTTATTTCCCCCTCCTTATGATTTTCTTAATAACAGTTTCTTTCCTGTAGCTTACTTTAAGAATACAGTATAGACATTTTAACAATGTTTATTCTTCCGATCCAAGAGCATGGAATGGTCTTCCATCTTTTTGTGTCTTCTTCGATTTCTTTCATGAGTGTTCTGTAGTTCCTCAAGTACAGATCCTTTACCCCTAGAGCAATCTATACTTTTAATGCCATTCCGATCAAAATTCCACTGGTATTTTTCAAAGAGCTGGAGCAAATAATCCAAAAATTTGTATGGAATCAGAAGAGACCCCGAATCGCTAAGGAAACGTTGAAAAACAAAAATAAAACTGGGGGCATCGCGTTACCTGATTTCAAGCTTTACTACAAAGCTGTGATCACCAAGACAGCACGGTACTGGCATAAAAACAGACACACATACCAGTGGAACAGAGTAGAGAGCCCAGAGGTGGACCCTCAACTCTATGGTCAAAGAATCTTCGACAAAACAGGAAAAAATATACAGTGGAAAAAAGACAGTCTCTTCAATAAATGGTGTTGGGAAAACTGGACAGCTATATGTAGAAGAATGGAACTCTACCATTCTCTTACACCATACACAAAAATAAACTCAAAATGGATAAAAGACCTCAACGTGAGACAGGAATCCATCAGAATCCTAGAGGAGAATATAGGCAGTAACCTCTTCGATATCAGCCACAGCAACTTCTTTCAAGATATGTCTCCAAAGGCAAAGGAAACAAAAGCAAAAATGAACTTTTGGGACTTCATCAAAATCAAAAGCTTCTGCACAGCAAAGGAAACAGTCAACAAAACAAAGAGGCAACTCACGGAATGGGAGAAGATATTTGCAAATGACAGTACAGACAAAAGGTTGATATCCAGGATCTATAAAGAACTCCTCAAACTCAACACACACAAAACAGACAATCATATCAAAAAATGGGCAGAAGATATGAACAGACACTTCTCCAGTGAAGACATACACATGGCTATCAGACACATGAAAAATTGTTCATCATCACTAGCCATCAGGGAGATTCAAATTAAAACCACATTGAGATACCACCTTACACCACTTAGAATGGCCCAAATTAGCAAGACAGGAAACAACATGTGTTGGAGGGAATGTGGAGAAAGGGGAACCCTATTACACTGTTGGTGGGAATGCAAGTGCAGCCACTTTGGTGCAGCCACTTTGGAGAACAGTGTGGAGATTCCTCAAGAAATTAAAAATAGAGCTTCCCTATGACCCTGCAATTGCACTACTGGGTATTTACCCCAAAGATACAGATGTAGTGAAAAGAAAGGCCATCTGTACCCCAATGTTTATAGCAGCAATGGCCACAGTCGCCAAACTGTGGAAAGAACCAAGATGCCCTTCAACGGACGAATGGATAAGGAAGATGTGGTCCATATACACTATGGAGTATTATGCCTCCATCAGAAAGGACAAATACCCGACTTTTGTAACAACATGGATGGGACTGGAAGAGATTATGCTGAGTGAAATAAGTCAAGCAGAGAGAGTCAATTATCATATGGTTTCACTTATTTGTGGAGCATAACAAATAGCATGGAGGACAAGGGGAGTTAGAGAGGAGAAGGGAATTGAGGGAAATTGGAAGGGGAGGTGAACCATGAGAGACTATGGACTCTGAAAAACAATGTGAGGGTTTTGAAGGGGCGGGGGGGTGGGAGGTTGGGGGGACCAGGTGGTGGGATTGGAGAGGGCATGGATTGCATGGAGCACTGGGTGTGGTGCAAAAACAATGAATACTGTTACACTGAATAGAAATTAAAAAATTAAAAAAAAAAAAAGAATACAGTATAGAGGTGCCTGGGTGGCAAAGTTGGGTGAGTGCCTGGCTCTTGGTTTCCGCTCAGGTCATGATCTGGTGGGTTGTGGGATTGAGCCTCGCCTCGGGCTCCACTTTCAGTGGGGAGTCTGCTTGAGGATTCTCTCCCTCTGCCCCTCCTCTTGCTCATGCACATACTCTCTCTTTCTCTCAAATGAATGAATAAATCTTTAATAAAAGAGAATAAAGTATGTAATACATAGAGCATACAAAATATGTGTCAGTTGACTATGTTCAATCAGTAAGGCTTCCAATCAACAGTAGGCTATTAATGGTTAAATTTTGGGGAGTCAAAGTTATATGTAGGTGCACCTGGCTGGCTCAGGTGGTTAAGTGTCTGCCTTTTGCTCAGGCCACGATCTCTAGGTTGTGGGATCGAGCCCTGCATCAGACTCCCTGATCAGTGGAGATCTGTTTCTCCCTCTGCCTCTCCCCCTGCTTGTGCCTTCTCTCTGTCTCTCAAAAAAATCTTAAAAAAAAAAAAAAAAAAGTTATATGTAGATTTTCAACTGCATGGGTGTTGGTGCCCCAGCCCTCATGTTGTTCAAGGTCAGCTGTATTTTTTTTTTTTATATGGTAGCATATATGATCCCATTTTAGTTTAAAGGACTCTTTTTGGGTTTTATTTTGTTTTATTTAGAATCAGAGATGAATTCAATTCTAAAATATTGTTATTACTTTGTGCTTATGTAACATATTCATTGTTCTTCAGATATTTAAAGTCCTTCACATATCTTTGGTAAACATGGTAAAATTGGTAAAATTGGTAAAATTGTTCGGTGTTTTAAAGATGAACTATTTCATGTCAGCTGAGTACTCAGAGAGGACTTTTCCTAGAGAAGCAAAGCATCTCTTTCTCAAGGAGCTCACAGCTTAAGTTAAAAATAAACCTCAGGAAAATGTTCATAGGAGGACGTTTATAAGAGAATTCTGAAAATGTTCTACTAAAGATGTATTTAGGTAAGAACATGTCAAACTCTCTGATATTCATTGTAAATATGCTTTTTTCTCCTCTCCTATATGAAGGATGAGAAGGGTTGGAATGGAAATAAAACATCTTTCACTGGCTCACTTTTTCCTTTTACTATATGAACTTTAATTCCCAGTTTTTCTGATAAAATCATGATTTTTTTTTATTAACTTTCCAATACCAAAATCAGTTTGTAAATAGGATCTGAACATTTGAGTCACAGAGGAACCCACGAGAGAAATAAAACAACTGTATCTTCTTATTCTCGGTGGCCTTGAAAATACCACTGATTTAATAACCTCCAGAATACATTTAAGATTATTGCATAGCAATCCAAATGATTGTCTGCCAGTTATTACATTAAAAAGGAAACTTGTATTAACTTTGAAATAATTTCCTTCTTTGAATGAATAGAATTAAGTTGAAGGTGATTTTGATGTTTTTGAAGAGGCCTTAATCACACTATTTAAGCTGTTTATCCAAATCTTTTCATGAGAATGCCTAAGGGAATTCCCCCACCCTCATTATAACACAACTGGGAAAATATTAGATCTTAATAGCAAGCCATACTGGTACATTTTCTACTAGGATCTTTTTTTAATCTGGAATTTAATTTAAGGATTTAATCTAATTTTCTCTTGAATTGCTCATTTCTTTTCACAGTGCTGAAGTATGGGTTCTCATTTAAGGAAACCTCCCAATTATTCAGTACTATGTGGATATACCAAGATTCAAATAAAAATTAAAAAGGTGTTTCAGGTATCTGATGATTTCTCTTACCATTGCACTTTTATTGAAGATAAAATTTAAGGCTGAAATATAGAAGAAAACATATCCCACTTGCAAAGCTACTTAGAACAGATAATAAGTAGCTGGGACTAACTGATCACATACCATCTGCTAAGCATTACTCACATGGTTTGCATTATGTTACTTATTTCTCCCAGGAACCATATGGAATAGATACTACTATTATCACCCAAGGCACAGAGAGGCTAAGTAACTTAAATAAAGTTGCACAGCTTGTGAGAATGGAGTCCAGCATTCATACTTAAAGTAGTCTGGCTTTAGAGCTATAGCTGATTCTCAAATCATACCCTTTGAGTAGCATATTTCATTGATCAAAAATTGTTAGCAACAAGAACTGGTCTTTAAAGGTAGTATGAAATTTTGGAAAGCAACAAAAATGGAGAAATAGCTGATTGCCTACTAGCTATAATAGTCTACTTAAATCTATCTCCAAAATTTAGTAGATTCAGTTCATAGTGCAAACTTTAAAATATTTTTTCTTGTGTCTTCTTGAATATCGTTAGATACTTTGTGTATCTGAGTTCAAATCATCAATAAAATTGCTAAACAGGACAGCCCTGGCCAGAGTCCCCTGTCATAAAACGTAAAGGTCGCTCATGGTGGAAATCAATCCAGCAGCATTGGCAAATGACAGAGAAATTAAAATGCAAAGACATTGAAGAGTACTCAGTCCACATTTCACCATTTTGTCAGTTCAAATGGAAAGTTTTATCAAATATTGTGGTGAAATTCAAATAGTCACATGTTTTAGGAGTGAACTTTTAAAAGGGCCAAGGCAGCATTTCTGCCAGGCTACTATAATCCCTGACATTCCACGAACCAATGAGAGGATGTTTATAAGTGTACAAAAATGAATGTGCCGTAGAAGCAAGGTTTTTTGAAGGTTATTTTTTTCCTTTGAGAGTGAGGTGGAGGGATGACCCTAGTCATGACTTGCTGCTGTATACTAAGATCCTGAAAGAAATGGTCTGTTCTCTCCATGCAGAAAGACTGTTGGTTAGGGACAAAGTAGGGACGACTAGGCTTTCAAGAAGTATTCTCTTCCATCAGGATGCTAACAGAAAAAAAAATGATAAATTTTGTGATGGAGAAACCTCAGCAAAGAAAACCGGTTGTATATGCAGTAAATAGGTTATCAGCAGTAGGTTTCCAGAGCTGAGCAAAGAAACAAGAGAAACAAAGTCCACAGGGGAGGTGCAGAAGACGTAAGAAAGGGGAGGTGCAGAAGGAAGTTCAAATAAATGGAAGGTGTAATACAAGAACACACGCTCATGTAAGTGGCACATGGAGTCAGCCACGAAGCCCGCAGCATGAAGAATGCTGGCCCAGACAGCCTGGGGATAGGATTCTTCCAGCACCTAATCGGAATTCCCGTCAGCATCATATGCCTATAATATACGTTGTGCTTTTCATCTAATTACTCAGTGCATTTGTTTAGAGATTTACCTAGAGGGTCACCAAGTAATTCTTTAATAATAATAAAAAAAGATCCTTTCTTAGTGTTCTGATTAAACTATCTGATGGAAGAAAAATCCCTTTGTGCTAGAAAGCTCTAAGTGCAGTGTTCCTTGTCCCCAGACTGATGTCAAACCCCAGATGATCTCAAGAATGGAATCTGTCTGGTCTTATACTTATGGTGGAATGAAATAACCACAGAGCATAAAATCTGGCTCATAAAAGGAATCACTAGTGAGATAGATTAGATTATTTAAATTTAAATTAGAATATTTTCTCATACACATATTTTTCCTATTCTTTAATCATCCCGGTTGTCTCAAGTTAAAAACACCAGTAGTACAAGATTTTACGCACACACGTGCATACATTCTAATTTATTTTTAGATTTTGAAGTTAAATATAATTCAAAAGATAAGATTGAAAATATTTTACTGATGGGAAATGTTACTTTATGAAAAAAATCTTAACTGACATTTAAAATATTAAATATTAATCTTCAAATGATTTACTCTGTTTCTTTTCACTATCAGCATAAAGCTCTCTTAATGTCCAGTAGGTGGGTGACTGAGGGTGGGGCATGGAGCTTAAAGATCTCACTCATTACTTCAGAAGGAAGCATTTGAATATGAGTGGTCCATTTGGAGATATTTTAATGAATACAGTAGCTTGGCCTTTGGTGGAGGGGCAGTTAAAATAAAAACAGGTTGATGTCTGATAAATCTCAGAATCTGTCTTGATAATAATAATTATCATGTACTATCTATAGTTTTTCTTTAAAAATAGTAATAATTGAATTTAGAAACTCTATACAAGTACTTTTCATTAGCTAAGCCCCTGAATTTTTAACATGGATAATCTGCATTTCCTGTACTGACCACAGTTGCATTTTGCCACACAACTCTCTCCAGAGTTGGTCTGATTTGACAGTTTGAATCTTGCAGATTAGTTGAGTGGACCAGTGAAACACTGTGAGCAAATCATGAGCAGATGGATTTCTGCAACTATGTTGGGTTTTATCTTTGGGAATTTTAGGTTTAAGAGCCTCTTGAAATTTAGGTTCTAAATTCCTAGATATGTAACAATATGTAAGACAGAGAAAGAAAATTGCCATTTTATATCTCCCTTCCACAATTTTTGTATATTTTGTGTCTAAAATTAACCATTAGATCACATAAAGGATTGGTTTTACTCATTTATTAATATACTACCTTCATACTTTAACCTGGTCTTTAAAGGTAGTATGAAATTTTGGAAAGGCCTACAGTGCTAACCAAAGTGTGGTTCTTTCATCACACCATTAGAGGAAGTGCTGTTTCTATAGAAGATGCTTTTATGGAATCTAGCTTGGCTCCATGAAGCCCCATAGAAAGATGTCCTGCAGAAGAGATTTGGGTCTCAACCAGGGCTGATAGACTGTACAACTCTGCAGGGACTCAGCTACACTGTTGAAAATGTGTGGCATGGAAGAACACCTGAATGGAGAAATACGACCAAAGTGGTATGAACTAAAATCAATAAAATCAATCAGGAAATCACAAAGCATATATTCTGGGCTATGAAGCAGAACATTCTCCCTCTGTGGTACAGAAATTGTCAGTAAATGGCCTCGATTAAAAATAAAGGGAACGCACTTCGCACATATGTTGTCAAAGTATAGCCCAGGAATTCCTTCTCAGTATTCAGCCACTTTACAGTATATCCTGGAGATAATGTGCTGAGGAGAAAAAAAAGGAAATTCACATTTATGGAACACTTACAAAGAGTAGGTTTTGTGCAAGACAGCATACGGGATCTTCACGGCCACTTTCCCGAATTACAATTATTCACATTTACCGCTGACATCAGTGAAGCTCAAAAACAGAGTCATTGTGACACGTGAGTCAGAGGCAGACTCGGTAGCCAGTGCTCTTTAACTTATGATCCTGTGCTTACCCCAAAACACCATATAATTTGTGAATTTAATTGTGTTAGGATAGAAGATGTTCTTTTATTTAACAAGTAATTCCTGGTGAGTCTCCAGTGTTCTGGACTTTGTCTCCTTTCTCAGCTCCTTCTGCTGATACATTTCTTCCACGCTGGTGTTTCTTGTGATTCTGTCCTAGACCCTTTTAGTCATACTCTACATGCTCTTTGCAGGCACCCTCATCCCCTTTTATGGGTGTGCTTACAGTAATCCTCTGCCTAGCCCCATGTGCAGGTTTCACTGATATCCACCATTCCTCAATGAAATATGTTCATTGATTCTCACAGGATGTTGAACCACTGTGTCTGGTGGATTGCATTTTCTGTTTTTCCTCCTGCTGGTAGAATTGTATGCTTATCTTGGTCAGTGGGTTTGTTCCCAAACCTGATCAGACATGTTACTGTTTTCTGTATTCTAGTGATAGATTGTGTCAATTGAAAATAGATTGAAACAAAAACAGAGTTGTTTCTATGAAAATCACGTTGAATCCATTGGAAAGACGTGTTATAGGGAAATCATTAGGATTTTTTTCCTGTTGATTTAAAGGCAGGAAAGAGTAAGAAAGAACAATAAAAATCTAGAATTCTGTACTCAGGTATTTTTCACAAATGTTTTGATGTTCTCTTTCCATTTTAAAAACTTGAAACCAGAAACAATTAGATAATGCATTGTGAGCAAAGTTTTGTTTGAAGGGTAATGGAAAACAAAAAATAGTAAACCTTTTCTAAAGAACCAGAAAATCTTTTATGTTCTTTAAGTTAAAGTAAAATGTTTAAAGTATATTACTATTTTATGCTTTTACCTTTAGCTTTTTCAATTAAACAGGGAAATTGAGGAAAATTAAAGGGGTGAGCAGGGTTTAGGGAAATCAGCAAAGAATAATTCAGTGCTAAAGATCTAGCAACAGTAGGGGATGCTCTACCTCCCCTATACTCCAGGAGACCTGGGGACAGTAGCTTGGCCTTTGGTAGAGGGGCAGTTAAAGATGATCCTGCAGGAAGGAAGCCCTAGAAAAAGCCACCAACCTCCTGTTCTTCTGCCTCTGATATCCAGCAGGTGCCTGCTACTGGAGAGGTTAATTAAAGATATGTAACATAATCCATCACTTGTGTCTTTTACATCTGCTTTTGATTTCTGTATGGGTGGAAAATTTGTGCACTCAACAGTGAATTCACAAATCTGATTATGTAATATAACATGTTGAGAAAATACCAATTAGAACATATTCCCATCTGTAAAACTAAAATGTTAGCAATGCCACTGCTGTTCTTGTAAGGTAACAGGGGGAAGAGGGAATGCATTGACAACAATGACAAGAAACATTACTGGAAGAGTCCCCATTTATGGAGTTCATCACAAAGCCAAAGTCAATAATCGGAATATTGTCCTTCTGTCATTTCTGTGTTTCACTTACTATCCATTTTGACCTTGAATTGCATTCTTTTTCTGGAGGGGTGAGTTGAACCTTCATTTCTGAAAAAACCCTTGAATATATAGTGTTCCTGTTCTTCATGGACTTACCTTAATTTTTCATTGACCAGAGCTATTGGACAATGGTGCACTAAGAGGCATCTTTTTGGATCCTCTAGATTTTACATAAAATTTTATTCGTACAATCTCCTTCCCTGGCACCATTGTGTAGCAGCAACTCAATTCCCCCTCAGGAATAAAATCAGCTTCTGGGCCCCCTTCTCACCTTCTTTATACAGCACACGAGGACCTCAAAATGACCAGAGGCTTGCCTCATTATTCAACTCTTTCAGTACCTAACTGTATTTTTTGTTGGAAACATTGCTTCCTTGGACACTAGGACTTTCAAATTCCTTCAGTCATGTTGTTGCCAGACAAATGAATTAAAAACATTATCAAGCAATAACAGTGATGAGGACACTCTTACCTCCACCTCTTGGTTTTTGGACCCATAGATTCCTGCTCAGTAATACACTGACTGCTGGCTTAACGGATAGCCATATTTTGTTGTACTGCCCTTGACCCTGCAAAATAGTGTCTCTCACTGGCTTCAGAGACTGGAGTGTCTGATAAATCCAATGATTTATATGAGAGTGAGCCTATTATGGAGCTTCCCTTGCTATCAAAGTTGTTCCCTTGGTCTGAGGCAATGTTGTGTGGGATGAAATGGTAATGTATTAGTCATTCTATAAGTCAGGGATGACAGGAGATGGATACTACTCTTCAATACTTAAAATTATATCCTGAGTTGGGCTTGGTATTCACATATCCCACCTAGGACTATAGGAGATGAGGTGTTCTTTCAAGGCTACTATCAAGACTCTGATTTTCCACTTGTTTGTAAATAGGACAGTCTTGGTTTTCAATTTCTCTTTTTCTCCAGGTACCTCTTCTACAGCTCTTGGAAGCATCCAGCTGACTCTGTTTTCATTAATATTACTAATTCTACCATAGCAGCCAAGTATTATGGCCACATGACCTCATACTTCCTGCCTTCCACTTGCATCTCATGCCACGTCATCGCCAGGGAAAGTGTGAGTAATTATAATGCCACCTCATCCCAGGGCTTAATGTCATATCACTTTCCCACAGCAGAGTGGCTTTCTGTGTATCCCTCAAGAATCTGAGCAACCCATTCTCAGAGTCCTATTTGAACGTTTTTTTCTGGGACATTCCTGGTACCAGTTACTATATCTGCCATAGTTCTCACAAGGGTAGAGGACTACAACATGGTAATTGAGGAGAATTTGTTAAAGGGACTATTTACAGAAGTGTGGACAGAATTTAATGGCACCCAGGAAGGACAGTATATGCTATAAGGACAAGAGGCAGTAGGAAGAGTTTACTCTTTCTAGCATCTCCAGCCTTTAGTCTTCTGAAGGAAAGGGTGGGGAGCAGGTTCCAACAGAGGGTAGCTGTTGGAAAAGAGCTCTTTCCTTCTTAGCTTCCAGCCTTCCATGTGATAGAGGTACCTCTTT
This sequence comes from Enhydra lutris kenyoni, assembly GCF_002288905.1. Lineage (NCBI taxonomy): Eukaryota > Metazoa > Chordata > Mammalia > Carnivora > Mustelidae > Enhydra > Enhydra lutris. The sequence goes on from NW_019154114.1 coordinate 11,645,587, forward strand.
ATTAATTGGAAGGGAAGTGGGAAGACGATCCTTCTCCTTTTGCCCTTACCCATAGAAATAAACTGGTGTGTGTGTGTGTGTGTGTGTGTGTGTGTGTGTGTGTGTGTATGTGTGTGTGTGTGTGTATTTGTATGTTTACTAACACTTTCAGCATTTGTTAGCTCTCGGTAAAAATACTGAAATAAAACTAACATGTATTTTTCAAGATACACTGAGATATGGAGAAGAGGCTAAAATTAATGAAGATTTCATTTATATATAGAAATAATATGGATTGATTATTGATATGTGCTAAGAATTATGTGAGAAAATATTTCATTGAATACCTGGGATACCACGGCACCAGGGTGGCTCAGTTGGTTAAACGTCTGACTCTTGGTTTTGGATCAGGTAATGACTTGGGGTCCTGGGATCAAGCCCAGTGTCAGGCTTCTTACTTAGCAGGGTCTGCTTAAGGATTCTCTTCCTCTCCCCCTGCCCCTCCCCTGTGCTCTTTCTCTCTCTCCCTCTCTCTCAAATAAATAAATAAATAAAAAATAAATCTTTAAAAAAACAAGAATACCTGGAATTCTATGTTATGATTTTCTCATGGATAATTATAATGAATTCATAATTCCCCCCTATATTTGTATACAAAGACCTGAGGTTGGATTGTGTTCTACATGTACACGTAGAAAAAAATACTCTACGTGCATTTCATAGTTTATAATTACTTAACCAGAATATTTCTAAGTAAAATAGCACGAATCATTTACTATCAGTAATAACTTGTATTTTTGTAACTCTGAGACTGTTTCACAATACAAATCATAATATGAGATGGTTTTAATGAGAATCACTTCTGTAAAGCTCTTGGCCAGAAATGCGCGTGCACGCGCACACACACAACCACACACACACACGCACACACACACACACACACAATTTTTAACTGTATAGATTATTCAAGTTGACTTGAAAATTTAAATTGTGAATTTGCTAATGAAATACAGTCTTTGAAAAAAGACACGTTGGCTACAACTTGACAAAATTTGTCTACAAAACAGTCATTGTCTACAATTTAACCAAATGAGGCTGTTTCAAAGCTGTTAGATTAATCAGTTTCTTGAAAACCATTGCTAAATCTGATGTATAGAATTACATTTTTAATTTTACAGAATTTAATTTCTTGGTTTAATTACTCTGCATTGCTCAGGTTGTAAAAGCAACCTGATGAGTTATTTTTATTTATAGTGCTCCCATTCAAGGTGTTCATAATTATATTTCAGTGCAATGGCAATATGCAATCACCTATTTCAGTGCCTTTACATTTTTTGAAATTAAGCTTTTGCTGAAGGTTAAAGAACTGTTTTTAAAGATAAACTGTTATTTGCTAAAATGATAAATAAGGAAATTTGCACATAGGTACATTACAAAATCATCACACGTGGGTGAGGTTATAATTTTTATTTGACAAAGTCATCCAGTCTCAGAATCATTAAATATTTATTGAGTATTCTGTACCTTGCATTTTCACATGACGTCTTCATTTAGTGCTCAGAAATGTATAGATTTGATATTTTTGATAATACAAAAGGAAGTCTGCTCTTATTTAGGAGGTGACTTATAAGTACTGTAACCGTCAGGCGACATAAAGATACATTTCAGATTCTTCAGCTTGGGTTAAAAGACCTTTCATGGCCTTGCCATCCTGCCCCACACGCTGATCACTCCCCTGGGCACATCCCCTGTGACAGCTATCCTGGCTTTCAGCGTGGAGGACCAGCACAGGTTGGGCAAACCGTCAGAACTTGTGAAGAAGCTATGTCCTTATGTGGTAGGGTCTTGGTGGGGCGCCTGGGCTCTTCAGAGGGAAAGACCTTAGCATTTCACTCTTTTAGAGTGCGTATGACACATCACTTCAGAGCTGATGCATCAGATGGTTTTCGTGTTGAAAGAACTCCCAACAAAGCCTTAGCAATCTGCCCAGCCAGTTCACAGCACAGCAGCTCAAGGGTTGCTGAAGATACTTTGCTTGGTTAACGCAGTTGAACTTTCTGCTTGGGAGTTTACTCCAGTCAGTGCTCAGAGGGCATGTTTTTTACACTAATGAAATTAAGAATGGCAAGGAGCCCTCCAGTCAGAAGTGATTCATGCAGTAATGGAAATGTAGCAATGAAATATATATGTATGGGAAAGAAGTAATTGTCAATTTGGTAACTATAATTTCCCACTTGGTTTAAGTGAGATTTTCCTCATTCCCTCCAGCACCCTGAGGTGGTCACTGTGAGCTGGTCTGTGCTGTCTGGCCACACACAGTTTTCTGCATTCTTAAACATCCTTTCCCTTTTTGCCCTCCTCCCACTCCTCATGCCATATGCTTTCATCTTTCAATCCAGTTGTTTTTTGTCAATATTATCAGAGTGACAAGTCATATCCTGTAGCTTGTCAAATTTATTTATTTATAACAGATACTTGCAAGGTCTCTGAAGTCTGGGGGGTGAAGGAGAAGACTGCTAACGACTTGTCAGAAGGATGGATAATCAAATTAAATCGAGTTTTGTAACTCTTAATGGAGGACCCCCATCAGGTGATGCTGAGCACGGCATGGCTTTCCAGCAGTGGTGGTGGGCAGTGAGCACATTGTCAGACTTGTATACCTGCGAGGAACTCAGGCAGGGAACCCCGCCTACCATTCTCATTTCCTTATGAAAACCAACTATTGATGCTTTGAAGAACAGAATACCAATTAGAACATTTGGGGCATGGAGGTAATTTAGTGGGTGAGGAAACAAAGCTATCATCATCAATTCTGTTGCTTACAGAAAATTAGCAGGTGGCCCAGAGAATGAAAGCTGACGAACATTGTGCATTCATGAACCCAGTTCCCCAAGGTGCAATAAGAAAACATGTTCATCTCTGAAAGCAGGCATAGCTTCTAGACATTTCGGCATTTATTTTTAAAATTGTGGAAATAACTCTAGCTTTAATATGAATCAGAGCCGAAGCTGGGTAATAATTTCCTTCCCTGATTTGGGTTGCCTTGAATTCTCAGTTCAAAACTGTATTACACTGAATCCAAACATACAGAAATCCAACCAAACAATTGTTCACATACATTTTCTGACAGATATAAAGCCACCTTATACTTTACTTTTATGGATGACAATTCAGAGAGGTTTACAGGTGATTTGATCATCTAAGCCAATTTGCATAAATGCAATACGAAGGAGGGATTTCTATTGCTAAATTGGACAAGGTTCATTTTTGAGTTGGCTTGATGTGTTCTGCAAATTGTTCAGTTTTGTTACTCTGCACCCCAGGATTCTCAACACTGGATCTTTACTGGATTTACTGTCTCTGAGTGGGAAACGATTGATGGCACTGAATGAAGGATTCAGTGTAAAAGATCAGCATCAGTGAGCAGAAACAGGTTTCACGGTGACTTGCCTTATCAGAGCCAAAAATGATAAATTTATGATAATTAAAATGGTGTGATGCTGACATAAATAGGTCAGTGAAACAACTTGCATAGTCCTTAAAGAGACTTTGACGTGATGCATACAATAAAATGAAAAAGAATAGATTCTTCAAAAACTCATTGGGATAATTAGCTTTATAAACAAGCATGCACATGCACACACATGTCTTAGAATTTTTTCTAACCTCAAAAAATATTCTGAGTTGTAAGATCTTTACTTACATTTACAATTAAATTGCTGGCATCACAAAAATATATTAAGCTCATAAATAGAGAAAGTATTTCTGATTAAAAAAAAATCTTTGGAAGAAATAATTTAACAAGCCCTAGACTACTTAGCTCCCACAAAATGCATCTTGTGTACATCAGAGGCACTGTGAAAAATTAAAAATTGAATAACTAAGAAAAAACATTCACAACTATTATGACAGAATGGTAGATAATGGAGAGGGCTTTAAAATATGTCATGCAAATTTTGAGAGAAAAGAGTAAAATCAAATTAAAAATAGGCAAATGGCATGGGTGGAGGGAAAATGAGATGCTGATAATTACTAAACTTTAGAAAAGGTGAGTTAGTAAATAAAAAAAAGTATATCAGTTAAATACCAGGCTATAATGAACACTCAAAATCTTTCTGAAAATTGAGTGAGTCATGAGGCAGAGAGGGGAGAAGCATACATACTTACCCTGGTTTCATCCTTGCCAAGAAACTTTGTGTGAGTGTGCTCTTCAGTCAATGGCCACGGCACCTGCCAACTGTCACTCCTTAGTGATTTCCTCCATTTCAGACAACCTCTTGGCCTTTTGCCCTGACAGAAGAGGTGGCATAACTTTATTATGTGGCTAGCCTCAGAATAGTGTGCTCTGTTGATTGTAACATTTCCCCCACCTCTTTGTAAAGAGCGCTTCAATGACCCTACTAAATGTGGCATCAGTTTTCTGTTAGGATATATCAGGATAAATCTTCCAATTTGAGTTTCTTCACAGGCTCTATGCACTTAACTGTGAAATTTTAAATGGATGTTAATTTAAACATTAAATGAACAAAGAGATTTATTTTCCATTGCATCAGTTTCTTTTTAATACAAACAATAGAAAAAGAGCTTTTACTGTCCGTTATTTACAGTTTGCATTAATTTATGATTATTAAAATTTCAATCTTCTAATAACATTGCTAATTGGAAAAATATTTTCTCTTTAGAGTAAATTTAAATGAAACAAAACTAAGCTTTTTTTTTTTTTTTTTTAAGAGAGGGAGAGAGGCAGGCGAGGTGGAGGGGCAGAAAGAGCAGGAGAGAGATGATCTTAAGCAGGCTCCACACCCAGCGTGGAGCCTGACACAAGGCTCGATCTCATGACTCTGGGATCATGACCTGAGCCATGGGCCAAAATCGGGATTTGGACACTTAACTGACTGAGCCACCCAAGTGCCCCAAAGCTAAGCACTATTAATATGTATTTGGGAAATAAACTTCTTTATATAAAATCGTTAATTTGTTGTCACTAAAACCACCAAAGCAAAGATAAACATCCATTAAGTAATTGGGCAATGAGACACTGATGGAGAAGAGCACCATTAAAGTAGGAATTTTATAAAAATGCCTCAGTACAGGGCACCTAGGTGGCTCATGTGGTTAAGCAACAACAGTCTTCGGCTCAGGTCATGATCCTGGAGCCCCGGGATTGAGTCCTGCACTGGGCTCCCAGCTCCACAGGGAGTCTGCTTCTCCCTTTGACTTTCTCCCCTCTCATGCTCTCTCTTTCTCTCTCTCATATAAATAAAAAAAAAACTTTAAAAAAATGCTTCAGTACAGCAAAAATGAGCAAGAAAAATATGAAGTCAACATACATCAATTGAGGAAAATCCCTTCTGAAAAAAAATCAGAAAATAGAAATAAACTGTATATTAACAATTAAGATGGAATTAAATATATTCAGAAGAACATTTAACAGTATGAAAAAACACTTGATTCATGTGGTCAGAAGGTAAGAATAGAAATGAACAACAATAGACAAAACCCAGGCAGAAAAAGTTTACTGAGCAGAGAGAGGGAAGAAAAAGACAGAATGATGTCAGAAACATAAATTACAAAATGTCCAAGTGTGAAGAATAGACTGAAGTTAAACTTTCATTATAAGAATTGCAGAAAGGCAGCAACCAAAAGAATAAAAATGAAAATTTTAAAAAGGAGTTAAAAAGATGAAAAGGAAAGTAGTGGGAATGGAAGATAGGAAAAGAAGGACTAGCATTCATATTATTTTAGATCCTGAAGAATAAAACAAAATGATGCAACAGGAATAATATTTAAAACTCCAAGAAAAGTTCCCATAGTTTTATTCACACACTCAAATACACACTAATGTTTTGTGTATGTGTGTATACACATTATGTATCTGCATATATATACACACATATACATATACATGTGCATGTGCACACACATATCTTCTGTAGTCATTCCCTTATTTAATGAGAGACAGTAGTGATATTTCCACTAAGAACAGGTTTACCCACAATCTCTGCTACTAATCAGCACTTTAAGGCAACTATGAATCAGTATTTGATCAAGAGAAATGACTTAGAGGCATAAGAATGGGTGAAATAAGGAAAGAGTAACACTTTCTTTTTTTTTCCAGCTGACATGAATGTATATCTGAAAAACTAAGGAATCTATAGAATCAGTGATGAAACTGAAAAAAATTTATAGTAAACTATCAGGATATATAATTCACATGCAAAATTAGTAGAAGCAGTTTGAGTACCAGTTGAGGAAAGGTTTGAAGGATACAAAATTTACTTGAACAAATGGGAAGACAACCCCTGTTCTTAGAGAGGGTGACTCAATGTTATAACGATGTTAGCACTGTCCATCCAGCTTACTCGCTAAATTTTAACTGAGTACCCGCCAAAAAGAAAAATTACAGTAGTCATTTTTCACAGAGCCAGACTAATGGGCACTAAACTTTGTGTAGAAATAAGAAGCTGTAAGGATAGCAGTGAAAATAATGAAACACTTTGAGGGGAACAAACCCTACCAGGTGTGACTCTATATTCTCTGTGACTCCAATAGTTTGGTACCGGCGTGTGGGTAGACAAATAGAATTGTGCAACAGAACAGAAAGTCAAGAGATAGACCCAAATACATATGGAAATTTAGTATGTGATAAAGGCCGCAGATGAACGTTATAATAAGAGGCACTGCTTTAAAACTGAGGACACATTTACAGAAAGATAAAATTAATTCCATAATAGAGTAGAATGCATTATTCCCCCAAAAAGTGAACTGAAGGAACATAAGAAATAATTTATAATGTTACATAAAACATAATTTAGAAAAAAAGTCAGAAAGCAGAGACAATGATGTTGCTTATTGATAAGTGTTGTTGGAGATCAAGAAGTAAACATTGGTATGTAACATTACGGACACTTCAATATGTGCACGCAAATGCATTCCTAAATTCAAGCATGTCTAAATGAGAGAGAAGAAAGGATGCTCTCTTACTGTAGAATGCTATATAATGTAGAAGGATTGATGGTGTTAACAAATCAGCAGGTTCAGCCATCATAATTATAATTTATTCAGGCAATAAGTAATGATGGATTGAGGCTGAAAACTACTGGGTGAAATTTAGATGGGAAACCAAGTATTTACATGGGTTCAAATATCTCCACAAAAAGTGCTTGTTAAATTACAACAGTTGGATATCATTCTAATCAAGTGGTCAGAGTTAACACCACCCTTGTAGAGAAAAACCATCATCTGATTCATGATATGTGGCCCTTAGTGAGATATCAATATCTCTGTGGTGTTCCTGCTACAAATGCATAACCTTCATCTAACCATAAGAAAATCTCAAATAAACCCAAATTGGGGAACATATCATACAAAATAACTGGCCTGAACTCCCCCCAAAATGACAGTGTCTTGAAAAGCAAAAAAAAAGAAAATGTTGAGGAATGTTTAGGATTACAGGTGACTGAAGAATTACAACAAATACATGCAATAAATGTGTGATCCTGAACTGGATTTTGGGGTAGAGAGAAATTATCTGAAGAGCAGTTATTAGCAACTCTATTCCCTATGCTGTACTTCTCATCCCCGTGACTGACTTATTTTATACCTGGAAGTTTGTACCTCTTAATCCTTTTCAACTGTTTTGCCCATCCCTCTTCCCTCCCCTCTGTCAACCACCAATTTGTTCTGTGTATTTATAAGTCTGTTTCTTTTGTTTGTTTTGTTTTTTAGATTCCATATATCAGTGAAATTAAATGGTATTTCTCTTTCTTTTTCTGACTTATTTCTTTATAATAATATATAATAGGTTCATCCATGTTGTTGCAAATGACAAGACCTCTTTCTTTTTTATGACTGAGTAATATTCCATTATATATCTATACCACATTTTCTTTTATCAGTTCATCTCTTGATTGAACACTTAGGTTTCTTCCATGTCTTGGCTATTGTAAATAATGCTGCAGTAAACACAGGGGTACATATTATCTTTTCAAATTAGTGTTTTCATTTTCTTTGGATAAATATCCAGAAGTGGAATTATTGGAGCATATGGCATTTCTATTTTTAATTTTTTGAGGGACTCCCATATTGTTGTCCATAGTGGCTGTACCAGTTTGCATTCCCGCTGAGTGTGTGAGTGTTCCCTTCTTTCCACATCCTTGCCAACACACTTATTTATTGTCTTTGTGACACAAGTCATTCTGACAGGTATAAGGTGACATCTCATTGTGGTTTTGATTTGCATTTCCCTGATGGTAGTGATGTTGAACATTTTTTCATGTGTCTCTTGGCCATTTGTATGCCTTTTTTGGAAAAATATATATTCAAGTCCTCTACCCAGTTTTGAATTAGGTTATTTGTAATTTTTTTTTTTTTTGGTGTTGGGTATTGTGGATATTAACCCCTTATCAGATATATCATTTCCAAATACCTTCTCCCGTTCAGTAGGTTGCTGAAATAGGCAAATTTTTTAGGCATCCCCATAATAGGACATATTTGCATATTTGTTTATAAGTCAGATAACCATATTAGGTAATAATTACTATATCTATTATACTACGAGTCAATAAAGTTGATTAATTTTTCCAAGGTATTGCAATTTACCAAGATCCTTATAGCATATTGCCAAAGATAACCTTTAAACCAATAAATGAGATATCAAAGATTATTTCCATGAATTGATTTTTTTCAGTCGCTCTTCCAGCTGTCAGTATTATCCGCAATTATTAAAATATTTTTATATTAAGAACTATGTCAATTAATATATTAAATATTAAAGCTATCTCAGGTTAAACAAAGTGAGTTTCTGAATCTGTAACTATAATAATTAATTAATGGACCTTTTCACCTAAATTTATTGAAGTAAAATATATAAACTCTTTATCAAGAGAATAGAAATTAAGCAAAAATATCAAAAACTTTTAAGAAATACTTCTCAAAGATTAGTTAATATTAAATAAAACTTTAATAAAATGGAGTATGAATTTATTTACACAACCTATGTTTTAGTAAGAATTAATATGACTATATCATTCTTTATAAATTATGTTAAATAACATTTTGTTCTCTGAAAATACTCTACCTACTGCTACAACCCTTTAATGCTCATTAGTATCTCTAAAGTCAGACATTTGCCTGTGGTCAGAAACACAGTCTCTTAATTACTTCTATTAATTTGGATTGTGACTTTGCCTTTGTATATATGAAATATTAGCAGATGTGATAAACAGTGCATTTTGAATATAAAAAACTCAACAAATACATAAGTGCTTTTTACATTTTTATTTAAATGTTCCTATATATCAAAATGTCTATGTAAATTTTTCATCCAGTAACATTTTCTCAGTGTCTTGTCTTTTTACGTAGATATTTATAAATACACATTCTCTTGCCCATGGGAAAATGTGGTAACCTTCTTTCAAAACATTTCCAAAGTTTTAAAAATGGACATATTTAATGTCCTTTTAAAAATGCAGTTATAAGGGGCACCTGGGTGGCTCAGTCATTAAACGCTCTGCCTTCAGCTCAGGTCACGATCCCAGGGTCCTGGGACGGAGCCCTACTTCAGGGCTCCCTGTTCAGCAGGAAGTCTGCTTCTTTCTCTCCCACTCCCCCTGCTGGTGTTCCCTCTCTTGCTGTGCTCTCTCTGTGAAATAAATAAATAAAATCTTAAAAAAATGGAGAGGAGACGGGAGTTGAGGGAAATTGGAATGGGAAGTGAGAGAGACTATGGACTCTGAAAAACAATCTGAGGGTTTTGAAGGGGCGGGGGTTGGGAAGTTGGGGGAACCAGGTGGTAGGTATTGGAGAGGGCACGGATTGCATGGTGCAAAAACAATGAATACTGTTACACTAAAAATAAATTTAAAAATTTAAAAAAAGTATTCTTTTGGGAAAGAAAAAGAAATGCAGTTATACAATAGAGAACAGGTCACAAGCTATGGGGCGATGGAGGTGGGTGGGGGATGGACTAGGTGGGTGATGGGCATTGAGGAGGGCACATATTGTGATGAGCGTGGGATATTGTATGCGAGTGATACATCACTAAATCCTCCTCCTGAAACCAATATTACACTGAATGTTAACTAACCAGAATTTAAATTTTTTAAAAAGACAACAAAGGCTACAACAAAAGAACTTTCACTCACCAAATAAAGAGACCCTTTAATTGCTTCCCAAAAAAATGCATTTATATTTCAGGTTTAAAGTGAAGAATCAACTGATTCTTAACTGAGGATAACCAGACTCTACTAAAAAGAAATTTGTTTTTAGAGAGGCATTCGCAGACATACCCTAAGACGGCTCCCCATAATCCCTTCTTCCTGGTGTTAATGTCTTTGTGTGATCCCTTCCCTTGAGTGTGAATAGACCTGTGACTTGCTTCTCAGCACAGATTGTGACAAGGGTGACGGATATAATGGCACACATGGGATGCTCTTCCCATGATTACACTGTAACAGTCTCTCTTGCTTGTACACTTGCTCTGGAGACTCTGGCCAATGAAGGTGAGCCACCAAACTGATGAAGTCTACAAGGCAAGAAACTGTGGGCAGTCTCTAAGAAGTGCAGGTGGCCTTTAGGAATTGTAGGTAGCTCCTAGAAGATGAGGGAGCCTCCAGCTGACAGCAAATAAGTCTGTGTCTTCATTTGTATAGTCATAAGGAAATTTATCCTGCCTATAATTTGAGTAAGAATGGAAGTAGATACTTCCCTATTCTGGCTTCCAGATGGGAAAGGCAGCCTGGGTATACCTTGATTTGAGCCTTGTGGAATTCTAAGTGGCAGATTACCCAGCTAAACTGACCCACAGAAACTGAGTAATAAATGTGTGTGTGTGTGTGTGGGTGGGTGGGTGTGTGTGTAACTGCTAATTTGTAGTAATTTGTTACCTAGCAATAGGCAACTAACGTGGATAACTTTCTTTCATTTTCTATAATGTTCTCCAAAGAGTTTTGACATTAGGCAGTGTCAGTATGGCTAAAAAAAAATAAAGCAGATTTTAGTCATAAACCATCAATCTAAAAACTTACTAGAATTTTAAAATATTAAGTACAATTAGGAAGGTTTTTGTTAATTATATTTCTGCTAAATATTAGGCAAAACAAACTAAAGATAGCCCACTCTTAAATAATTCCAAAGAAGTTTTAAGTTCTTTTTTTAGAATTTTGGGACAATTGTTAAATTAATTTTCAAATGGTTATAGAATATTAGACAATTTTTGATAAAGCTTTATGAAAGAACTCTAATAAAGCTTAGTGTCCTTGAGCTGCAGTTAGAGGGATTGACAATTGTTGAAAAATATGATGATTTTGTGTCAGCAAGAAATACATTTATAGCTTACAGTTTCCCACTAAAATAATGAGAAAACTCTCTGGAGTAAGACCTTAATTCTTAAAATATTTTTTCAGCCAGATTCTATACATAAGTGTATGATACTTTAATTCAACTATTTTTGAAAAATTAGGAAGGGAAAGAAAAGTTAAAATTTATAGAAGACTTAGAGCACCTGGGTGGCTCAGTCGTTAAGTGTCTGCCTTTGGCTCAGGCCATGAACCCAGGGTCCTGGGATTGAGCCCCACATGGGGCTCCCTGCTCAGTGGGAAGCCTGCTTCACTGTCTCCCACTCTCGCTGCTTGTGTTCCTGCTCTCACTGTTTCTCTCTCTGTCAAATAAATAAATAAAATATTTTAAAAAAAATTTATAGAAGACTTAACCTTATACATTGGTAATGATGCCTCTGTATAAATAATTTCAAGTTCTACTTTGGGCAATAGGAATTTTAACTGGGTCTATTTATGAGTGACAGGCTGATCTGAGACAAGACTATTCTTAAATATTCTATCTTGCCATCCCTATAAGAGAGCAACTATTCTAAAAAGTTCAAGTTCTTTGGAAACTAGTAACTTACAAAATAATGTCTACCAGTATCATAAATGTTCAAATGACTTGAAATGTAAGTTGCATATTCACTCATTCATCAGATTATTTGCTAAAACACCCCCCGCCACACACACACACAGTTCCTATGTATTCATCAGTCCAATGCACGACATTCAGATATTATATGATACTTCCTTATTCAGTACCATGATTAGGCCACTAAAGCACCCATTTTAGTATTTTAAAGCGCCCCCTATCTAGACCAATGGAAACCTGGTTTGCAGGTGCACTGTGTTCACACAAACCCAGCTGCTTTAAGTCCCACTTCCTTAGTTAGCTTCCCATTCTTCCCATTGGATTCTTGCCATTTTCTTTCATTCTTCTTTTCCTCCTCCTCCCCCCACCCCCATCTGCTGTACAATTTTGGACATTTTCAAATTTCTACAAGTATTCTCTTTTGATTTTTTTAAATGAATATCTTTATACTTTCAAATGAATCATGTAATTAACTAAAAAACAAAGAAATAGTGTATGGAAGAGAAATCCATCCAGGCTCCAGTCGCTTCTATGAAACCATGTATTCAGTGGCCATTTAGGGCAGATCAACAGGCAATTTTTATGGCTCAGCATTTCTTGCTATATTTTCCCCAAGCACTCTTCTTGTGTACGAAGCCCTTGAATGTTGTCCATTCAGTTTACATCCCAAGGTAAATTGTGAATTTGTCAAACGGAAAACAAATGCACCATACTCCTTGTGACCAGCAGGTGGGCTGAGAGGGGCGCTTGTTGCTTAACGGACACTGAGGTTGTACTGCTCAGGTCGGCAGGAGGGCAAAGGATGAAGGCGGACACCAACCTCCCAGTGTCGTGCTTTATTTTTACAAAATCTTCGTTTTTTTCAGCCTTGAGAAAGTCAAATGCAGCACTTAACCCCATTTCTAGACATTAAGTGCCCAAGTGTGCATGTATATGCCCTCTCCCTGCTGGTTCAGGCAAGACACAGCCATTTATAAATGTTCATTGCCTCTTTATGTAGGCAGACTGCCTCACAACGTCAGTGACACTTGCACTAAATTTGCTCTCTGGTTCTTGCTGCTGGGAAGTTCATCCTTTCATTACAAAAAAAAAAAAAAAAAAAAAGCAAATTTTTTTTTCTTTTGTATTTATCTTGCCAAAGTGAGTAAAGGATGAGTAACCAATCACAATCATCATCATCATTATGATTATCATCTCTCTGTACATTTCCATTCTTGTATCCTGAGTGATATTAAAGATGTACTTTGCTATAAGAATGGGTTTTCCATTTTCACTGCTCTGTAAACCAGACAAGGATCCCCAGTCAGAACCAGGATGATGGAGATCACACTGTTCAGAGGAAAAGATGTGTGCCCTTTATTTCAGAAAACTGTTCCTGGAGTAAAGCTGGTTTTGAGGCCGCAGAAATCCTTCTATTCGATCTGTTTACTTAGCACACTAACATGGAGCCCACATGACATCACCCGTGTACAATAGGACAACCCTGAATGAGGAGTAATTGATGTCAAAGAAGTCAGCTTTATTACCAACAAATGTCAAAACTTTTCTCATTTAGAAAAGTTTCTCCAAACCAATGGCTCTGTTCTGTTCTCACATCATGTACTAAATATACACAGTTATTAGTAATTTTGCCTCATAAAGCTTCTCTAAAAACATATTCATTGCCAAAGGGAAAGCGTTTTGACACCAGAAACACTTTGAGAAACATGTTCCTCCTTCTGCCCTATTTTGTAAAGACTTTCCTCCCTTTATGTTTCCCATTAATAGTCTGTATTATGGTATACAAACATCAGTGTGGATCAGAGTTTCTAAGTTAACATACATTTTAAAACCATTAGAAAAAGCACAGACTGTGGTTGCTCTTTTTATGAGAATGGGGATTGAAGCAGCTGTTTCAAAAGCACTAATGTACTTCAAACAATGATGTAATATCTAATGTACATAACCTTTTTAAGCCTGGTAATATAGAAGGCATTTAGATTTACTGTGGAAATATGTCTCAATTTTATTTCCTGCAAAAAAAAAAAAATACAGAGAGATTTGTGGAACTTGGTTTTTCTATTTGTTATCTAAATGCCATGACCCATAAATAAACCTACATATTACCCAGAACATTGATAAATTTGGCAGTTATTATCCCAGGTTCACAAAAAGTATAAAAACTCTATAGAATCATTCAGGATCATAAGTGATGTCCCTTTAGGCTAGCCAAAAGTCCCTTTAGACTAAGTATTCTCCTCAACTGGGGACTAATTAAACTTTTGCTTGGCTCTCAAAGAGTCATATCTTCTATAAATACTAATTGAGCATCTAATTATTTCCAAAGATGTCTGTGGGAAACAAGTAGACTAAACCATAGTCTGTCATCCTGGAACTTCCCATATGGAAGGGAAGATTTTAATCATGTCAATACAAGATGTATTTGTTTCTTATTTCTGCTGTAACAAATCACCACAAACACAAATTTATTATCTAAAAGTTCTGGAATTCACAAGTATAAAATGGGTTGGCAGCGCTATGTTCCTTCCGGAAGGTCTAGGGGAAAATCTGTTCCCTTGCTGTTTTTGGCTGGAGAGTTCTCCCACATTCCCTGGTTTATAGCCCTTCATATTTAAGATTTTATTTATTTATTTGACAGACAGAGATCACAAGCAGGCAGAAAGGCAGGCAGAGAGAGAGAGGGGGAGAAGCAGGCCTCCCGCTGAGCAGAGAGCCCGATGCGGGGCTCTATCCCAGGACCCTGGGATCATGACCTGAGCCGAAGGCAGAGGCTTTAACCCACTGAGCCACCCAGGCGCCCCAGCCCTTCATATTTAAAATCAGCTACATAGGTAGCATTTTCAAATCTCCGTGTCTCTGCTTTTGTCTTCTCATCTTATGCTCTGATTCCAATTCTTCTGCCTCCCTGTTGTAATGACCCTTGTTGTTACATTGGGCCCACCCAGATAATGCAGGAAATTTCCCCCTCTCAATATCCTTAAGTTCATCACATCTGGAAAGTCCCTTTTGCCATGCAAGGTGATATATTCACAATGGGTGTCTTTTGGAGTGGAGGCATGCTCTGCCTAGGACACAAGGTAAGCTGTCTGAAGTGCTAGAGCAGTGACGGAGAGCAATATGGACTACCTAAAGGTGGGAGATCAGTTCGAATGGGTGAGAGAAGCTAGTGCTGAAAGAGGTGGTACTCTGAACATTTAGCATTACTTGAATGTTTAGGACTTACTAGGGGCATAAGAAAAGGTGGATACAATAGGCATTACTTACAGAGCAGACTGTAGTACCCAAAGGAAGAAGACAAAAGATTCAGATTATGTGTCTGACATATGTCTTTATGAAGATGTTGAGCAGGAGAGAATCCATCAGATCCATCTTTTAGGAATATAACATTGGCAGTAACATAGAATTATGTGATACATGCTCATCTTGGTGGGACATAGGGAGTGCCAATCAACTGAGATTAAGGGAAGAAATTTTTGAATTTTAATTCTTATTTATTGTTATATTCATTTTAATTTCAAATTACGTTTGATTTATACGATGCAAATGTTAAGTTTAGTGAGGTGTCTGACTTTGGCTCAGCTCAGATCATGGCCTCAGGATCCTGGTATTGAGGGTTGTGTTGGGCTCACTGCTCAGCGGTGATTCTGCTTGTACTTCTCCCTCTCCCTGTGCCCCTCTTCCTACTTGTGCTTTCTTTCTCTCTCTCTCTATTTCAAATAAATAAAATCTTTTAAAAAGTTAAGTTTAGCAGAATATGAATAATATTATAGTTAATATACATGTGTTTATGGTGCATGTATTATTATTTTTTACTTCAACTCCCTTCTAATGGCTCAAACCCAATAACATCAACAATAGCAATGGTGATACCCTGCCCTTATAAGGTTAGAGATTACTGGTGGTTCAGGGCATGCATCAGATGGGGGAGAAGTGGGAGTCATTTTCAGTCAGGAACTTCAATAGCGGAAGAGTGAGAAGTTAGATATCCTGTTATATCTACTACTACTTTGTGAGACTGTATGTGATTTCTTTTTATTATAAATCTGGAGAACATAGATTCTGAGACAGTTTCAAAATCTTAGACCTTAACGACTGGGGGTATAACCCGAATTAAAGCACAAAATACAGAATACAAAGAAATCATAGTAGAAAATAATGAATCATAAAGTAAGGCTCTCAAAGAACAAATATGCTATACATTCTCTTTAATCTGCTAACCATGGAGTTTCAGTGGATAAGAGGATGATGCAGCTCTGAGGTATTATATCCTAAGTTCCTTTAATAGAGATGGAGGTTGTTCAAGAATGGAATACTAGGGCAAGGTGCACTATTGTTTTGAAATTTACTTATTCGGTGACTGGTGATTACAAAAGAGGGTTTCCTTACTGTAAGAGATGGATTATACTATATCTCATCTCGTATTGCTGTTTTTAGAAACCAATGAATTAATAATTATATATAACATTTAATTAGTACTCAGATATTAGCCATTATAAAAGAATGTTTTTAAAAATGTTTAAAAGTAACTCTTATACAAATATATAGTAAGCACATGTAAATATTTATACATTCCATTAATGAGGAAAAAAGAAAAATGTTAGAGCTAGTTAAAAATGAATTCAAAAGATAGTGTGTATACAAACACAGAAACAAAGAATGTTGGCATAAGATCACTAAATAATAGTGCAAAACTGGTTAGTGTCCTGCAAGGCAATACAACCTTAAGTTTTGGGGCTATCTTTTCTACTAGACAGACATCATTGGCAACTTTAACAGAAAAAAATCTGCAAGTTAACATAAAACTTCCTAGAATCTCGACTCTAATAAGTAATGAATACAAAGTAAAATAAAGGCACAGTCCCCTTTAGAATTAGTAGTCATTATTTTGCGGAGACCCATTTGACAGTATTCTGGTAAGACAATAAAATGACACAGAGCCATCATTTTGCCTCATTTCCAAGTTTTAAATAATAATACTGTTAAGTTCATTATGCAGTGAGAAAACAGAGCTTTGGAAAAGATGCAACTTATCCTAGGTAAAAAAAATTATAAATGAAGGAACCAGGATCTCAACATAGGTAGTTTGGGTATAAATAATAATAATAATAATTATTTTTAAGGATTTTATTTGCTTGAGAGAGGGAGAAACAGCATGAGTGGGGGCATCAGGGCAGAGGGCGAGGGAGAGACAGAATCTCAAGCAGACTCCATGCTGAGCATGGAGCCCAGTGCAGGGCTTGATCTCATGACCCTGAGACCATGACCTGAGCTGAAACCAGGAGCGGGTACTCAACTGAATGCACCAACCAGGTGCCCCTTGGATATAAATACTTATTAATAACAGTGGCTATCGTGTACTAAGCCTTACTATATTGTGGACCCACCTAAATATTTTACATGTATTAACTAACTCTCACAGTAAACTTGAAGTTGCTTCTGGTTCTGCCCCTGTTTACTAATAGACTACTATTGGTTGCCAGCTCTGTGTATTAATTAGAATGAGGAAAAACTAAGCTACTGAAGTATATATTGCACTGAGAATTATCAGTTTTCATCCAGCCATGTTACTTGAGCAGAAGATGGAAGAGTAGGTAGAAACAGTGATGTTTGTAGCACTAATTAAATTTGCTGTGTCCTTCATGATGAAGAGATGAAAGAGAATATATGGATTATTTGTTTTTTGAGAGTCTTAATTTAGTGATCCGTACATTCTCCCTTGATTTCCTTTCTTTTTCTGAACTTATTGATTCATATCCTATCCATTTGATTCATGTCTAACCTTTGAAATCATCTCCGGGTCTCATCTTCTCCATCTATTTAATTATATATATATGTATTGATCATATCTTATAGTTCTACTTTTTCAAAGTAACAAAAGCTTGTGAATCATAGCAGCATTTCTCTAACTCAACCTGATTCCATTTATGCCTTTTCCAAGCCATGCTCTACATCAACTATCTCTAATCTCAACCAAGGCAAGGATAGAGCTGTTGTTGGTACTGGTGATGGTAACATTTTTAGTATCAGGTTTGAGGGATACATACAAATTTATAACTTGTCTACATATTCTACTGTCCTGAAATATTATGTACATTACAAAATAACAACACATTTGAATGATAGATATGAAGTAAAAATAAATCAAGCCCCGTTGATTTTCTTCTCCCTACTCATCTCTGTCCAGGTGTACACATTTCGCTTCGGAGATCGTAACTCTAAGTGCTGCGAAATTATCTTTCTAAAAGAGGTTTCTGATAGTTCCACTGTCCTGCTTGACATCTATAAACACAGTCTGAGAATCAAAGTCTCCTGCACCTAATTTGTCTCTTCTTTTTATGTTATGGTTTATGATATGGTTCTCTCTGTTTGGAAAGACCTTATTCTTACCCATCTTTCTCTGTAGCCATCTCTCTACATTAATTAACATCTTGCTACGTTAATTAACACATGTTTCTTTAGGGTCCTTTCCTAGTCTCTGTTAGAACAGTCTCTTCCCTATTTCTCTATTAAATACTACCTTTGTTATAGCAGCATGGCAGCAGACACTTTGGTGCCACTGTCAAAGTCTTTATCTCCCTAAGAGAAACTCAAGATAGACTGTGGCTACATTGTCTTCGTTTTTTTAGCAGTCCTCGCAATGGATGCTCAATAATGGGATGTCAGATAAATACCTTATTTTAAGACCAAGACAGTCAGGCTTGAATTAGTTCCCACTTGAACAAGTATTTTAATATTCACTTCTGATTAAATCCCAGAAATCACCTCCTGTGTTTATTTCATGATCCTGATTGGTTTGTCATATTTTGCTCGATTCAGATGGTGAGTTGCAGGGAGATTCATACTGTTGCTAGCAGGTGGGTTTCTGTAAATGGGTCTAGATATTATTGGAGGAAAAGTTCACATAAATCTCAATTATTCTCTTCAATAAACAGAGTTGAAACAGGGCCTCATACTGAATCCAAACTATCTATCTTGCTATATTTGAAAATATTGTTTGAAGGAGTTTAGTAATTTTTAAAGAGCTTTCTTCTATCTCTGCTTACATAAAAAGAGCAACCACAACCTTTTTGCTTTTTCTGACAATACACTGTCATGTTTTCATATCATGATAAATATTTAATGTTAATGGGAAAGAGTCATATATTTTGAACATAAATGTGGGAGAAATCTTTAAAAAATAGAGAAAGGAGAAATTTAAGTTTCTAAACGTATTTTATTTCTCAAAATGCTTTCCCACTGCCAAGGAATCTGCTTTTTAAAAACCATTCTGATACAAAAGTACTAATGAATGTGTGTTTAGTACAGGAAGGAAGAATAGAGTATGTGCCTGCTTTTGAGAAATACCTTTTCAGGTCTAGAGGAGGACAGTTTTGGTTCTATTTGTGTCTGGAGTTGATCTTCTACCTTAAAAATTCACATGTAGGGTACCATACATGTTGGACATACGGGACATGGGTCATCCATTTGAGGCTTGCCTAAATATATTGAAATGTAAGGACTTTTATGATGTTAAGACAAACTTTGATTTGGCAACTTTTCCCAAAAGAATGGGCACACATCTATTCTTTGAAGAATATAATCTCAAGGTTCTTAGGTAACTGAAAAATGATGAGGAACCCCAATCTTTACCTGGTTTATGTAACAGAGAGAATCATTAGACATCACTCAAGATAAAAGGATCAAAGTGGAAATTTTTATTTATTTTATACAATTTTACTCATCTGAGAAGAAAAAATGTAAAAGAATATCAGTCCATTTGAGGTGAAAGTTTGAATTGCACAGGAATAAGTCATTGTCATAACCTGAGAGAAAGTGAGCCCTGAGACCCTCCGTCCTGTATTACAGTTGCCTGCTTCAGAAAGTTGTCAAGGAGGATAATACACGTATGAACTTCATGCTTAGAAAAGAGGCCACATTCTGCCATGGGTATTGATATTGAAATAAATTGGGGCAATTACATGCATATTAGGGAGCGTCGAGGGCCTTTCTCGGTCCTTCCTCCCCATGCAGACCTGAGCATCGTTATGTCAGTGTCAACGTAAGCACCGAGGACTGATCTGTCACCTCTTCTCTACCTCTGCTCCCTGGTACTAGCAACTGATTTCATGAACTTCACAGCGTACTTGTTTTGGTCCTGACAAATTTATAGTGTGCCTTGGGATATAAATTTAATTGACTATCATTTCAGGCTTTGTCATCAGAAAGGTCACTGGAGAAGAATATATAGGAAAGTTCTGAAGTATGAAAGTGTCAGTTAATTTGAGCTTTTCATTTAACTAAGGTTTTATTTTTAGGTTCATTTTTACTGTGCTGTGCCAAAGTCCATTGTAAAACTTGATGGAGAAATAATTTTCTTTCTAAAATGATATAACATTTAATTGTAATTCTGATTATATTTAATTTAATGGTAACGTGAAGGTATATTTTGAATGGAGGCTAAAAGTCCTTGGCAACAGTGGAATTGTGAAGCTACCAGAGTTGAATGGCATTTGGAATTATGTACTGCCCTGGTTGGTGTGAAAAAAATACTTAAATATATGCACTTTAGAGATTCCTTTAAATTCAGATCATAAGAAAGAAAGAGGCATAATTGGAAATGTGGTTTTCTCAGACCCCCTATTTATTTTTATTTATTTATTAAGGTATTTCTAGTTAGTCTATGGGTGGCGTTTCCCTTTCTAATCATTTCCTAAGATTTATGCAAAATTGTCATCTCTGCTATAGTTTCTGCTATAATTGCTTTTCTTACAGGGTTAAATAGTTCTTCTTTTCATGGGTAACTAAATAGAAATAGCAACAATTATTAACTTACTGTCTCCAAAGAAAAGTCAACATAACCGCCTCAACTTACATCCCCTCATTCACATGATTGTTGTTTATGTCTTTCAATAGGTATTGAATGCTTCTTGCATATGTAATTTACTGGGTGCAAGGAAGAATTAAAAATAAGTTATGTGGCTCATACCAGCTTTAAAGGATGCTTGAGGAATGTAGATGCTCTAGGATTTGGTGACACGTCAAGTAACAAGAGCAATAAAAAAGAGGCAGATAGTTTTTTTTAAAAAGGATAAGATGGACTTGTCTATAGACTAATGGAAAATGTTCCTATAAGACAGGAAACTGATGTAAGAGTCATTGAATGAGAAGAATTTAGATAAGTCAGAAGTCGTGGAAGAAATGACAGGAAATGAGACCAGCAAAAGCCAAGGCAGAATTAGGAATAGTGTAGGCAACAGATAAATAGGAGCAAAGAAGCTGGTTTGTGTGGAGAGAAAGAGGAGTCATTCAAATGGCAAAGAAAGCTGGAACTGATTTTCTAAGGCTTTGATTTCCAGCTCTTTCACAGCCATAGTGTGAACGGATGGTGGTACGGGACACTTCAATTTCCTATTATAAAACACAACAGAACCCTTGGAACTTTTGTGGTACATTAGTGATCACTTGATAAATTTTGAGAAAGCTCATTATGTTTCCTTAAAGAGATTATTCAACACTGAAACTAATGGAGGACAGGGAGTCTAATATTATGCTCAGACATACTTTCCTATCAATGCTTTAATCATTTTTTTAAAGACTACTAATTGTTGCCTCAATCACAGATATGATAAAGCAGGAACGGGTTATGCTACACCTAATTGTTCTTTCCTCTCTTATATTATTCTCATTTTGTAACAATGATTTTTAAAACTTAATTTTTAGTTATAAAAATAAAAATGAGTCATTTGATAGCTCTTGCATTCAAAATTGAAACTCAAACATGTTATTCTGGCATGCTTTCTTTACTTTTTTCTTATCTTAAAAAAGTTAAACATGGGGCGCCTGGGTGGCTCAGTGGGTTAAGCCTCTGCCTTTGGCTCAGGTCATGGTCTCAGGGTCCTGGGTTTGAGCCCCCTATCGGGCTCTCTGCAGGTGGGGAGCCTGCTTCTTCCCCCAATCCCCCCTCCCGCCACCTGCTGCTCTGCCTATTTGTGATCTCTCTCTGTCAAATTAATAAATAAAATCTAAAAAAAAAAAAAAAGTTAAACATAACGCTTGCCTTAAAAAAATGCAACAGAGTTGGTGTAGATGGGCCCTGGATTTCTTCTGGCTTATCTTAACCTCCTGCTGGTTGTTCTAAGTGATTGTATCATCAGGCAGATATTAGAACTACATAAACACATGCATTTTGCTTACAGTCTTCTAAGTCAGATCTCATCTGCTAATGGGCAACCCGATTCTCTGATGTATTTAAATCCATCTGGTGCTTTCCGTGTTTCTCTGATGTATTTATTCACTGTCATAATTTAGGTGTCAGCAACATGTTTCTCTGCCTTGAATTATCCACTTTTGTCATTCAAATTATTAGTCTATTCATTAGATGAGCATGCATTTACATGCAACAGGGCCTTTGTTACTACTTTTAAATCCTTTTGGGAATTTTAAGATATATTTCTAGAGTCTGACTGTAGATTATGATCCAAATTACTGTTCATTTATCCCCGCTAAAGAGACATATCATTGGTTCGTATTTCTGGTACCAAGTACTTGCACATCAAGATTACTTACAAATCACTCAGAGGAATAAATACTAGCCGATGGTGAGAAATTAATTAAGTAGGATGTTACTAATGTCCTTCAATATAATGATTTGTAAGTATAGAGATGTAAACTAAACTTTAAGAAAATCTTAAAGGAAGAGGGGCGCCTGAGTGGCTCAGTGGGTTAAAGCCTCTGCCTTCGGCTCAGGTCATGATCTCAGGGTCCTGGGATGGAGCCCTGCGTGGGGCTCTCTGCTCAGCAGGGAGCCTGCTTCCTCCTCTCTCTCTGCCTGTCTCTCTGCCTACTTGTGATCTCTGTCTGTCAAATAAATAAATAAAATCTTTAAAAAAAAAAAAGAAAATCAGGAAGACTCTTAATCTCACAAAACAAACTAAGGATTGGGGGGGAGGAGGGACGAAGAGGGTAGTTGGGTTATGGACATTGGGGGGGTATGTGCTATGGTGAGTGCTGTGAAGTGTAAACCTGGCGATTCACATACCTGTACCCCCGGCGCTAATAATACATCATATGTTAATTAAAAAATTAAAAAAAAAAAGAAAATCAGGAAGAACCATCCGTTAAGGGAGTGAAAATGACAAATGAGGCCCACTCATTCTAATGATTGGCAGTTATCTAGAACATGAAATAGGGGAAAACGTGGAATAAGAAGTAGGATCCAGTGAACATTTAGTTGACTTTTCAAGAAAGAGGGATCTATACATCTACAAAAATGAAGGAAAGGACTGGTAAGTAATGAGGAAATCTCAAATTACAACATCAAGATATCATTTTACCCAAATAAAAATACTTAAACATACCAAATGTTGGTTGAAAATAAAAAAAGAGAGAGAAACTGGAATTCTAAAACACACCTGCTCTGGGTTTGAAGTGAAAATTGGCACAACCACTGCTGAAGATGATTTCTAGCAAAGTTCAATATATGCATTCACTCATGACCCAGAGGTTCTACTTACCAGTAAACTGTATACAGTAACCTTTACATACATACATAGGGAGATATGTATTTGGATGTTCATTATTTGTGAGAGCAAACAATGGGAATGGGATTCCAATTTCTTTATGTCCTCACTAACAGTTGTTATTTCTGTTTATCTGATAATAGCTCTTTTAACAATGATATGATACCTCATTGTGGTTTTTATTTGCTTTTCCTGAGTTTTAATGATGTTAAGCATAGTTCCATTTACCTGTTGGCCATTTGTATGTCTTCTTTGGAGAAATGGTTTTTCAAGTCCTTGGCTCATTTTAAAATTAGTTTATTTGTTTTGTGTTGTGTTAATTGAGTGATAGGAGTTCCTTATGTATTTTAGAAATGAATCTTTACAGATATATGGTTTATAAATATTTTCTTCCATTCTGTAGGTTATCTTTTCACTTCATTGATTGTTTCTTTTGCTATGCAATAGCTTTTCAGTTTGTCTAATTTCAGGCCTTATATTTGACTTTTTAATCCATTGTGAGTTGATTTTTGTGTATGGTGTCAGAGAAGGGTCCAGTTTCATTTTTCGGCATGTGGATACCCAATTTTTCTAACATAACTTACTGAAGAGAATATCTTTATCCAACTGTGTGTTCCTAGAACCATTGTCAAAAATCAAGACTGTTTACCTGTGGGTTTATTCCTGGGCTCTCTATTCTGTTCCATTGGTCTGTATGTTTGCCTCTGTGCTGCTACCGTACTGTTTTGATTACCATAGCTTTGTAATATGTTTTGAAATCAGAAAGTGTGAGGTCTTCAGTTTTGTTCTTTCTAAGAATTGTTTTGGCTAGTTGAGGTCTTTTGTGGTTCCATATGAATTTTAGGATTGTTTTTGCTATTTCTTTAAAAGATGCCATTGGAATTTATTTAGAGGGATCAGATCTGTAGATTGGTTTGGTAGTATGGACATTTTAACAGTATTAAGTCTCCAAGTCTGTGAACATGGGATGTGTCCCCATTTATGCGTGTCTTTTTAAATATCTTTCAGCAATGTTTTGTAGTTTTAAGTGTACAAGTCTTTCTCTTCCTTGGTTAATTTTAATTGTAACTATTTTATTCTTTCTGATGCTATTGTGAGTGGGTTGTTTTTCTTAACCTCTTTTCAGATTGGTCACTGTTAATTATAAAAACACAGCTGGAGGCATTTGGCTGGCTCATTGGGTAGAGCATGGAACCCCATGTTGGATGTGGAACCTACTTTAAAACAAAAAGAAACACAGTTGAATTTTGTATGTCTATATAATTTTTGACTTAAAAAATGTTTTAGCATAGAATCAAGAGAAGAAAATCAGAAAATTACAAAGACCAGGTAGGGGAGATGGGGGAGGTGAGTGATGGCAGAAAATCAGCGGAGATATGGGCATTTAACAGGGTAATATAAACTGCAGTGTCATGGAAAATGAGATTCAGGCCTTCAACAATGAGTTCATCCATATTCCCTGGGTACCTGCCATCTATTGTGTGACAGGTATTGTGATGTGCATTGGAAACACAGTGGTGAAAGTCCAAAGACAGAAGATAGGACTGAATATCTGAATTTTTCCGCAATGGGAGAGATTTTTAGTAAAGCTGAAACACAGTGTTAGGTCAAGGCAACAGAGATTTCAGGAAGAGAGGAGTCAACACGGCCACAGTCTGAAGAGATATTAGTCAAATTAAGGAAGCATGGCCACTGTGTTAGCGACAAGGCAGGCATAGGTTATATTGACAAAACTAGTTCCAGTGGATTTATTTTGGGTTGGAAGCTGAAGTATAGAGATGTGGCAGATAAATGAAAGGAGTGGAAATAAGTGGTGAATGGAGCCAAAATCAGATTAAGACTTCTAGTACCTGTAAGCATAAAAACAGTAGAGCCTGCTCTCTTAAAGGTTATTCTCAATACAATTGTATTTTTCAAAATGACACAAAATTTACACGAAGTCTGGAGTTGGAACAGCTTTCTTGTACATTGTCTAATTGCACAGTTCTGCATGAGTATGCTATAATGGACTCCTTGGCATTTTTGTGCTTTTACTTTGTTGTTGCTGACAATTCGCTACTCCCCATATGTGTGGTTGTGCAGCACATTTCAGGAACTGGACTTTGAAGGAGAGGAATTAGATCGATTGAAAGTGAGTTGGGAAATCATGACTGCGGGTTTCAGGGGGAAGCAAGGATTATTTAATTTTTCATTTGGGGAAGCCTTAAAAATATTTAAATGTTGAAGGAATACAACCCATAAAAAAACCAAAAAATGAAAACCATTTGCGTATGCCTACGAAAAGGCAGGATTGATGAAGGAAAGTTTGCTAACAAGTTGGAAAGGACAAAATTGGGAGAAGAAGTGAAAGGATTGGTATTAGTCACCAAAGCGACATATTCTCCATAGGAAGTACCTGAAGTGTCTACCTGGAGTAAGTTATGTTCAAGATAAACCAACGTAACACAACAATAGAGAACATCCCGTTGTCTGACATCTACATGTACATGTTCCTGCTCAGTTCACATATGTGTGGTTCCTGTAAATTGTGAAACTTATGTATGTGTCTTCATTTATTTTGGTGAGATGCATTATGTTTTGAGGCCTTTGATCGGAGAAATCAGTTGAACTAGACCATATGTAGTGTTAACTTGATAAAACTTAAAATGATAGCTAGGAATTTTTAAATGATCCCATGTTCTAGACACCCTGCCAAATACTTTACAAGTGTAATCTCACTTAGTTTTCATCACAAGCATGTGGGTTAGTAACTATGAATAGTGCCAGGGGTCACATAGCCAGAATATAAACCAGGATTTGATTGTAAAGCCTCTGCTCTTATCTGTAGTGACATACTGTTTCCCATCATTTACCATATTTAAAGTAAGTTTGAACATGCAGAGAGAGTTCCTATAACCAGCTCTGCAGTCACTGTATGTCTCTGACTGTAAAGTACAGGTAGATGGCACCACAAAGGTAGAGGACTGACTGAAAGTCAAGAAAGGTGTGTTCACACATTGTCAAAACTCAGTAACTAGGCTATAGCATTAGTGGAAAAGATGCTTTATAAGCAACTGATAGAGATCAGTTTAAAAAGTGAATTTTTCATGGTAATTGGCAGATACATAAAATAACAAAGAGATACCTCCCACAGAAGTATCTACTCAAACTCATGAAGAAGATTGTTTAACAGGGGCTAGGCAGAAACTCAAAGGCATATAGGTGGTGTCGTATACTCACCATCCTGTGAGCCCTGAGGCTGTCTCTACAGAGTGGTTCTCTAGCTTCCTGTCCACCTCCCTCTGGTTCATTTCTCTGATGCTCCCCTCTTCCTCCTCTGTCCATTCAGTGGCCATGTATTCTTGAGTTGTTTTCCATTGTCCTTTCCTCTCTGTCCATCATAGGTTTTGAAATCTTTACTCCCCTTGCATAGACATGCCTGTATCTCAGGAATGATTTCAATTCAGTCTCCAGATACTAACATAATATTTCTGGGAAGGATGGCCTACTGTTTCCATTTTCCAGTTGAGCAAACTGAACCTGGAAGTGATTTTTCCAAGGTCCAACCCAGAACAGAGCTTAAATTCTTTCTTCCTAATACCAAGTCTCATAGCCTCCTCTAAGAAAGTATTACCTGGATATAGAATTCTCCCAAGACACTTAGGTAGCACAATGTAAATTGCTTTATGAATCTTGCTCATTCAGATCATAATTCTCGGGTTTGACAGGTAAAGATGAACTGTGAAGAGTGATGGAAACAATGTGTGAGTGTAGATAAGAGCACAGATGGTTGCTGAAAATGATAAAATCAAGGTGCCAGGGGTTATGAAGAATCATACCCTGAGTGTATATATTTTGGCTCTTCTCAAAATGACAGAAACTTATGATAAATGCATGAATGTATGACATCTTTGATGTTATTTTTTTACTATCATTATTATCAAATACTCTTAGTGTCTATTTTATCACCGTAAAATCTCAATAGACTATAATATTGTAGAAAACATAAAAATATAACTATTGCAAACCCACTAGGACACAATGAAAAATCACTAATCGCAAATGTCTTTAAGGATGCAAAGGAGCCCATTAGAAGCATTTGACTGTGCTTTTCTGTTGCTGTGTTTTCTATTTTTACTTTACTTTTTCTGTAATTACAAAGAGAAGAAACAACTATTACTATTATCAAAGGCTAGCAAGGAAAATGAGTGACATATTTTTTCCCACATGCAACATAACCAGTTTTAGATGATTTCTGTTGTTTATTTAATTGTTGTTAAAAGTTGTCCTAATAAACTATTTAAAAATTATCACACAGTACAAAAAATCTTCCATCAAAAGAAACTAATATACTAATATTACCCAGTCTATAAACCTCTTAGTTCATCTCTATTTCTTTAAACAAAATCAAATGCTTTTTCCTCTTATTATTAGGTATTTTGTTAATCACTCACATAATCATATAGAAAAATACCCTTTCCTCTTGGGTATGATGCACTAATTATACGGCACTCCTTAACTTCTATCTGTTGCAGCTATGTAGATAATCAGTTTAGATTCTAAGGCTTTGTTTTAAATATTCAAGATTAAATAAATATTTATTAAAGCGAATTTAAAGTAAGGGAGTCCCTATTAATGCTTTGCTAAAAATGGAAGTGCAGAAAATACCAGCTCAGTTACTAATTTGTAAAGCCGTAAGGAAGTTAGTTAACTCTCTGAGATTCAATTTTCTCCATAAGAAGAGCATAATAGTTTTTTTCCTAATGTCAGAGATTTTAATAATTTTGTGACCTTGTGTTAGGCAAAAGGTTCTCAGATATGATACCAAAAGCAAAATGCATAGAGGAATAAATGTCTAAATCTGACTTTAAAATTAAAGTTTTGTGCTCCAAAAGATATCTGTAAGGAATAAGAAAACAAGCAACAGACCAGGATAAAATATTTGCAAATACATCTGATAAATATATCTGATAAATTTGTATCAAGAATATCTAGGGGCACCTGGGTGGCTCAGTGGGTTAAAGCCTCTGCGTTCAGCTTGGGTCATGATCCCAGGATCCTGGGATTGAGCTCCGCATCGGGCTCTCTGCTTAGCAGGAAGCCGGCTTCCTCCTCTCTCTCTGCCTGCCTCTCTGCCTACTTGTGATCTCTGTCTGTCAAAAAAAAAAAAAAAAAAGTCTAAAGAACTCTTACAACTTAACAATAAAAAACAAACAAATAACCTAATTTAAAATTTGGGGGGAAAATGGAGTGGGGAGTGATTGTTAGTCTTTTTGGGGGTGGTGAAGTGTTCTAAAATTAGGTTATGTTGCTGGATGCACAACTTTATAAATATACTAAAAACCATTGAGTTATACTCCTTTAATGGGTGAACTACATCTTATGTAAATAACATTTCAGTAAACTGTTAAAAATGGGCAAAACATGAATAGACATTTTACCAAAGAAGATATATGAATGGCTCATAAACACGTGAAAAGATGTTCAACATCATTCATTAGTCATTAGGAAATGACAAATTAAAACCACAATGCAATAACACTTCACATTCACTAGAATGCTGGAATAGAAAAGATAACACAAGCATTGGCAAGCATGGGGAGAAAATGCAGTCCTCAGATATTACTGGTGGAAATGTAAAGTGATATAGCTACTTTGGAAAACAGTATTGCAGTTTTTTAAAAAGTTAAATGTGAATACATCATACAACCCCATAGTTCCATCCTAGGTATCTACCCAAGAAATGAAAACATATGTTCACTAAAGACTTGCATGTGAATGTTTATAGCAGCATTATTCATAACAGACAAAAAGCAGAAACACTCAAAATTTCTATGGCCTGGTGGATGAATAAACAGAATGTGTTATGCCCATATAATGGGCTACTACTCAGTCATAAAATGAACTAACCACTGATACATACTGAAACATGAATAAACCACAAAATATTATGATAACTGATAAAAATATTCAGAAGACTATCTGTTGTGTGATTTCATTTATATGAAATGTCTAGAAAAGACAAGTCTGTATGGACAGAAAGATTAGTGGCTTCCTGGAGCTGGGGTAGAGACTGGGATTAAATGCAAATGGGCATGAGAGATCCTTCTGGGCTGATAGAAAAGCAAAGTAAAAATAAACTGGCAGTTATTTAGAACATTTAGAAGTATCAGGAAGGTTGTTGATTCTCCATATATCTACAGGAGACTATTAATCACATAAATATAAGTATGGATACATATATATATAGTTGAATATATATATATATATATGATTTAATAGTCTGATGTTAATATGATATTACTCTTACATTTCTAGAGGAGTACTGCTGGTTAAATAATGGAAAAGAACAAGAGCAGTTTCTTTTAAAGGAATTGAAGTTACAGGAGCTTCTGTAATATAGTATAGACCACTTACCATCTTTGCCATATGATTTATTGAAGGATCACTGCTGGTAGAATGATCAATTAAACCACCTCCTGGGGTTTGCTTTAGGGTTATGAGTTAAGTAATTACAATGATTAAGAAAAGATGTCTGTTTACTCACATGGTGAGAGGATCGCTCCCTTTTCTTTTATATTCCATTACTAATGGTAGAGGAATAGAAACCTTGAAGGATACTGTATTCCAAAGTAAATTCTTGTTCCTTGAATTGTATTGTACTTATGGAATTAATTCCTATGATTAATTAATTTTTCTGTTAAGAAAATTCTGAAATTAAGTTTTCTGTTAAGAAAAATAGCCGAGGGACACCTGGGTGGCTCAGTGGGTTAAGCCTCTGCCTTAGGCTCAGGTCATGATCTTGGGGTCCTGGGATCGAGTCCCACATCGGGCTCTCTACTCAGTGGAGAGCCTGCTTCCCCCTCTCCCTCTGCTTGCCTCTCTGCCTACTTGTGATTTCTCTCTCTGTGTGTCAAATAAATAAAATCTTAAAAAAAAAAAAAAACATAGCTGAGTTGGCCTGTATAACAAAAATATAATCTTTGTTCCTTTCTAAGACCTAAGAGAGAGATTAGCAATTTGGGAAACTTGTGGGAGTCATTCATACCTTGGGGAGGAGGGGCCAATGGTGAGAAACCCCATCACAAGTCACTGAGAAAATTTGGAGCTGCGATCTCTGTGCTTGGCAAGAGGAGGCATATAGCTTAGCATCTTTCATAAACCATGTCTTCCCTTTGTGACCAACCCTTGATTTCTACCTATCTAACATTTCAGAAAGTGAAAATACCACTTCCTAACATGAATATCTCATTATTCCTTTTGGAGGAAGATTTCCGTTGTTCTCTGGTGTAACAGAACAATCGCAGAAATACCCTAGGAATTCATTGTCTGTTGCCATGCTTCTCAGGCTGAGTATTCCGGGTGGTACAGTCCACGTTTCTGCATGTTAGGCTTTCCCCGACATCACTTTCTTATCCTAATGAGTTTGAATACCAAGTACACATATACATATTGGTGACCTCCTAACCTCAAAAACACAACATTCCCCTCAAAAGTGGTATATAAATGTGCCTTAAGTCTGTAGTGAAAGAGTACCTCATCAAAAATGGAGCAAATATCTATTTTATGATGTTTGCTAGAATACTGAGACTAGCACATTTCCTGAGCTGAAACTATTTGGTTTGCAATTTTCTGGCAATGTATGGACATGCCATATAGTACAGTAGGAACTGCAGATTCAGCTTAATTGCTAGGATAACATAACAGGGTCCATCAGTCACTATGCCTTAATTGCTGAAGGTAACAGCCACCTAACGCAGGAATAAATTACACCCAATTGTTAAGGACAATTATGTGTCTTATCAGTTGGTCAGCAACAAGTGACTGGGATATATAGACCATTAATCTGTATGTGAGCAGCTGTTCTAATATGTCCTTTCCAGAGAGGAAGTGAGACATCTCTTGGCCTCCCTTGTCAATCATTAGCAAATTAAGAAACAACCTACCTAGCATCTTCTGTATCTCACAGGTCATTTTTTTAAAGGAGATTATTAGCCTAGATAGTAGACCTATATTACATTTATTTATTTATTTATTTTAAAAGATTATTTATTTTAGAGAAAGAGTGAGTGAGTGAAGTGAGTGCAGGGGAACAGGCAGAGAAACCCAAGCGGACTCCATGCTGAGTGTGGAGCCCAACTCAGGGCTCTATCTCTCAACCCTGAGATCACAACATGAGCTGAAACCGAGAGCGGGTGCTCAACAGACTGCACCACCCAGGTGTGCCAGCCTACATGACTTCTAAAATCCGTCCAGGTTTCAGAGCCTTTACCCTCCACGCTTCCTCATATTGTTATTTTTTTAAGATTTTATTTATTTATTTATTTGCTTGTTTATTGATTTACCTAATGCTTCCATGAGCAGGGGAAGGGGTAGAGAGAGAGGGAGAGAGAGAATCCCAAGCAGACTCTGTGCTAAGCACAGAGCCTGACGTGGGGCTCCATCGCACAACCCTGAGATCATGACCTGAGCTGAAATCAAGAGTCAGACCCTCAGCTAACTGAACCACCCAGGCACTGAACCGTACTCTGTAATTAAAGCACTTTAGGGAGAAACAGGCTCAAAACCAGGAGATTCTACAAGTCATCACAACCTTAATTCTTACTTTAGCAGTCCAGCCTCCATCCTGAGAGGATAAGAAACTGATCAACTATATAGCTAAACAAATATATAGATTTTAAAAGTGGGGAACAACGGAAACATATAGGTAAAAAAAAAAAGGGGGGGGGATGAAACCTGGGAGATTAATTGCTAAATGCATTCTCTGAAGCTCAGTGTATTTTCTCAGTCTAATTTTTAAATTACAGTTTAGAAAGTTTACCACAAACTCACCTGGTTTTATAGTAACCGAGGCAAGGATAGGAATGATTCATTCTGTCTTTATGACAAGAGCAACCAGATGATAAGAAAAACACAATTCTTAATACTGCCACCGGAAAGAAATTCATCACAAAGAGACTGTTATGTTATGTAGTGACTCATCAGCAGCAGAGTCCTTATCCATGAATACTGAGAGCATCCTGATTTTCTTTTCTTTTTATTTAACATTACTCAGGGGATGGCATAGTACCAAAAAATTGTTAGGTAAAATAATTGGTTCTGGGGAACACTTGGAAGGCAGACCATGGTTGTAATGAGCTCTAGGGGAAGGGATTGGCAAAAAGAACCTTAGTAATGCAAGTTGGCATGCATTATGAACTCAGAAAAGGATTGGCTATTTTACAAGCAGCAAAAGACTGTGCATGCATCACCTGGGTTGGAGCTTAATCCAGGGACTAGGTGGCCTCTGTGTTCACCCCTTTGGAAAGAACAAGAGTGTATTCAGTGTTTGTGAGGAAGAGTCAAGTGTGTATTTGGGTATGACAGATGTAGGATGTGGCAGAAGCTGGCAAGATAGTCACCCATCTCATTGGGGTGTCTACACATGTGGGAAGAACAACATGTCCCAGTTTCCCTTGCAGGTAAATTGGAGCCATGGGACCAGTTCTGGATGGTGGAATGTAGCAAGGGGGTAGTAGATGCTTTTTCTTGGCCCTGAGGTAACTTGTGTGATCCTATGCAAGCTTTTCCTTTCTCCTGTCTCTGTTGTCCATTCCCTGTAAGGTGAGTGCAACATGAAAGAAGGCTGGATTTCTGAGAAACCATATGGGAAGGGAGGGGATAGCTAGTCCCTGGACATCAAGCTGTGATGCAAGCTAGGGTTATTACCCTGACTAATCCAGTTAATGAACAAAATAGTCCTATTTTTTAATGGTGAAATACATGTGAGGCAGAATTTACCTATTATCTTTAATTTTTATTATCATTATTTAGTCTAAACATTATTTAGTCTTAAACACATTTGTTTAAGAATAGTAAGTATAATTTGAGACTTATTTAAAGTTTTTCTTACCTCTGTTATCATCAGAGTTTTCTTTGCTTAATATTTGGAGGGTACAGATATGTTAAGTGACCTGTCAAGTCACAGAATTCATGAAATTATCCATTGAGTTTTTTGTTTTTTTAGTAGGGAGTGATTTGATAGCTTTTTCCATTTGTTACTTGGTGATTTGTTTAGATTATGTATTTTGATAGGGTCAATGTGATCTTATATTATTAAATGTTATATTTATAATTATATTTTGCTAGAAAATCATTCCTTTTACTAAAGTTTTCAAGTTTATTTGGGTAGAAATTAAGGAATGTATTGACAGGTGGTATATGAATAATCATTTTGACCTGAACAGGCTAGTCTTTACCATTTAATGTTTGTATGAAATTGATAGTCTTCTTCAAATGACTGAAAAATTCTGTTTTTAATTTTCTTTTCTTCTGCAAAAAAATACATTTTTATGAGAATTAAATACATATATAAAGTCATAAGAACCCAATAGGAGGCCAGTGTATATTAAGTAGTAGTAGTAGTAGTATTATCTCTAGTGAATTTTCTATTTGCATGATTAGTTGTGTTCATTTGATCTTTCTCCATCTGAAAATTTAAATACTATGCAGCCATCAAAAGAAATGAAAACTTGCCATTTGCAATGACGTGAATGGAACTACAGGGTATTATGCTTCGCGAAATAAGTCAGTCAGAGAAAGACAACTATCATAAGATCTCCCTGATATGAGGAAGTGGAGATGCAACGTTGGGGGTTTGGGGGGTAGGAAAAGAATAAATGAAACAAGATGGGATCAGGAGGGAGACAAACCATAAGAGACTCTTAATCTCACAAACTGAGGGTTGCTGGGGGGAGGGGGGTCGGGCGAGGGTGTTGGGGTTATGGACATTGGGGAGGGTATGTGCTATGGTGAGTGCTGTGAAGTGTGTAAACCTGGCGATTCACAGACCTGTACTCCTGGGGCTAATAATACATTATATGTTTATAAAAAAATAAAAAAATTTAAAAACTGTAAAAAAATAAAATTAAAAATTTAAATTAATTAATTAAAAGTGGAGTCATTCCCCTTGTTCCACATCCCATCAGTTCTCTAGCCAGATGGGAAGCACATCTCTTTCTCATTGCCCGTGGCAAATGGTGGAAGGGCAGGGAAAGGATGCAAAGCATTTGTCTTGCACGGCAGTTCTTACTGTGGATTCCTTATTGATTACCACTGATCTTTGAATCCTTGCATGGGAAAAGGGCATTCTTTTTGTACATCAGACTAAAAAAGAAGAGAGAGAAGTTGATAAAGATGAACTAAATTTGAGTTTGGGATCTCAAGAACATAAATTCTTATGGTATACTGTAGAGGATGAATAATTAGAGGGAAGATGGTATAAATATTAGTGTTTAGGACAAAGGGTTTGGGTTATTTACATTAAAAATAATATTTAATGTACCAACAGTCTGTCATACAACATAAAAAAGTTATCACTAATTTGTCTTAATTGGTAAGGATACACAAAACAGTATTTTAGAAAGTGAAAGTTTTTGTAAAGATTGGAAAAATGAGCTCTCTATTTTGGTAAAACTGTATTAAACATTGAACATTTATAACTGTGCTATTTATTAACTGTATAACCTTAAGCAAGTCCTCTTAGAAGCCTGAAGCTCAGTGTCATCATTAGCATAACAGTAAAAAAAATTTTTTTAATGAGATTTTGAGTCACTATATAAGAAGCACTATATATAGCGCCCAGAGGTGAATAGGAGCTTAATATATGTCAATACTCTTTCCTTTTATTATTTCTATTTTTTATAGATAGGCCCAAGGTGAGGGTAATAAAGAAAACTTTGCTGTGTTTATATATATATATTGCAGCAATGTGTAAGAAAATAATATAAATAGTAAGTTATTAATGGAATTTTGATTCCTACTAAAATAGAGGTCACAGCGTAAACACTGAAAGGGAAAAACTATACAAAACAATTACTAAGTGGTTCCAGGCAGGATTCTGGTTTATATTTTTCTGATTCAGAATGTATGATTATGCATAAGGCCATCAGTGTTTGAAAGTAAAAAACAAAATAAAAACCATCAGTTGACATTTCAATAAAGAAAGCAAATGTTCTAAAAGGAAATATAGAATCTTCTTTGGAGAGCATTTTGAACAGAAAAAAAAATTCTGTTATTTGGAAATATTGTATGTACACGGAGTTTTCCAAAATGACAGGTTTTTTTTTTGATTGAGGTATAATTGACATATAATATTATATTAGTTACAGGTGTACAACAAAATGATTTGGTATTTGTATACATTGTAAAATGATCACCGTAGTAGGTCTAGCTACTATCAATCACCATACAAAATTACAAAAGTATTCTTTTTTTTCTTGTGATGAGAACTTTAAGTCTTACTTTCTTAGCAACTTTTAATTTTGCAAATGATAGTATTGATTGTAGTCACCATGCTGCACATTTCATCCCCAATAAATGATATTTCTTTTATAACTGGAAGTTTGTACCACCTGACCCTATTCATCCATTCCCACTCCCAACTCCCCTTTCCTCTGGCAACCACGATTCTTTTCTCTGCATTCTTTTGAGGTTTGTATTTGTTATGTTTTTTAGGTTGCACGTATGAGTGAAATCATATGGTATTTGTCTTGCCTGTCTGACTTATTTCACTTAGCATAATGTACTCAAAGTCTATCCATGTTGTTGCAAATGGCAAGATTTCATTCTCTTTTATTTATCTTTTTAAAAAGTTTATTATATTTATTATATATATCTTATTATATATCTTTTATTTATTTATCTTGTTTTATTTATTTATCTTTATTCATTTATCTGTTGATAGACATTTAGGTTCTTTCCATATCTTGGCTATTGTAAATAATGCTGCAATGGACATAGAGGTGCATATATCTTTTTGAATCAGTGTTTTCATTTTCTTCAGGTAAATACTGAGAGAATTGCTGGATTATATGATAATTCTATTTTTACTTTTGTTCGTATACTAGATATTTGAAATCTAGCAGTTTTATACTTATAGCACACATTAATTTGGACTAGTCACATTTCAAGGCCTCAGTAGCTCATTGGGGAAACCATATTGGACGTGCATACATACCTATAGCGATCTCAGTTACACTTGTCACAAATAACTAAGGTTGAATTACATATTTTTTCCTAAATTAAAGATGTGATGAGACAAATTAACTTATGATTTTGAAGTGTTTATTTTTGTAACTACCTCAAAAATCCATCCGATTTTGTAATCTGTTGCTTCTGAAGGGAGGTTTTCAGATTAATCTGTCAACTGACAAAGCATGGTAGATCTTACAGGCTATTGTTGCATTTGGATAGAGCAGCAGGTAAAACAATAATCAACTAAAAGGAAATTGAGAATAACAACAAGAGAGAAACCCCGAGAACAACACTGGAGGCAATTAAGGCTGTAGGTTGAAGTAATAATTCCAGGAGTAGATAAATATTAAATACAGATGGAATTTAGCAACTAAAACAGAAAAGAACTGGTCAAAAACAGTAGGCATTGTTTCACCACCATGTTGAGAATATTATCCAGAATGATTCAGTATTGGTGAGCAGATGATGCAGGTCTTCTCTTCTCACGTCCCCAAATAACACATATGTGATGCTCTCTTCCTCACTTTTTCCGTTCTTGTTTGATGATATTTTATTTCTAGGGAAAAACTAATTTTAACTAGAGTTAAATAGAAAATAGAATTAGGTAGAGTCTTTTAAAAGTGTTGATCACTTAGGTAACCTTTTGGGATTAGAATTTTGAGTCTTTTCCTGAAATGTTAATAGATCTATTTTCCTGTTTAGAGTGTTGTCTGGATTATCTCTTGCTTGTCTCTTATAATTTGCAATTAGATCATAGTGAGTACTGCTGGCAGAATTTCTGTTCCTACACAATAATCAGGGTACATAAATCATGGTAAGTGACACCAGCTTAGTTCTGTTTCTCCTTCTAGTTAGAGATATAGTCATCATAACTAGGTAAAGAAGTAGAAAGCACTAGCCAAATGATTATTTCAAAAGTTAAAGACTCAGTGCATAATCATGGGTTGGCTATTAAGGATAAAAGTCTACTTTTAGTTGAGTTTCAGAAACAGGATTTTGGGCACTCAAAGTTAGAATAAATTTTTTTAAACTCAACTTCTAATTAAAACAAGC
Organism: Enhydra lutris kenyoni; assembly: GCF_002288905.1. Lineage (NCBI taxonomy): Eukaryota > Metazoa > Chordata > Mammalia > Carnivora > Mustelidae > Enhydra > Enhydra lutris. Next base: position 11,683,023 of record NW_019154114.1, read on the forward strand.
TGGGTTCTCAGTCTCACAGTGTTCAAGGTAGATACATGAGATAAATCATGGGCTTAGAATGACTTACCTTTCTCATTTTAACATTTTATGAAAATAAAAGGAAGGAGCATGTTTCTAGGTAGTGCCATGAGGGAGTAGAGGTGACTCTGCCTTAAGATTTGAATGAGAGATCAGTTTAATATAGTAATGATCTTTCCACATGCCTTTGTAATTCCAAACAAGGATACTAAATAAAAATAAAAGCTATCGTGACTCTCATGATAAAATCATGAAAGTGGTTTTATTTAGCTGATTCCAAATAAAATAAAATAAGAAATAGTTTGAAAATCATTGTTATAAACTATCCAGTGAAAGGTTTTCTTAAAAGCTATGCCACTCTGTCTTTGAAGATTCATAAACATAATTGTATATATGTAAAATGTACTGTGTAGCATAGAAAGTGCTTTATATACAAGACTAGATGTACTCTTTTTTCTTTACACCTCTCTTTCTATGTATACAAAATTGGTATCTGATTATGATATGAATCAGCCTGATGAGAAAAAAAACACATTTTATTTTTTCTTCCTTTTAAAATCAAATCTTTTGAGATAATTATGGGTACATGTGCAGTTATAAGAAATAACATTAAGTGATCTTGGGTACTCTTTACCCAGTTTTGCCAGTGGTACCACCTTGCAAAACTGTAGAACAATATCACAACCAAGAAAATCACATTGGCACAATCCACTGATTTTATTTAGTTTTCCCCACTTTTACATGTATTGTGTGTGTTTGTGTGTGTGTGTGTGTGTGTCTGTGTGTCTGTGTAGTTTTAGACAATTTTATCACATGTGTGGGTAGGTGTTTCTCTCACTCTAGTCAAGATAAAGAACAGTTACATTACCACAAGGAACATCTACCTTCCTCCTGTCACCCATTCCCACCTCTAACCCCTGACAATCTCTCATCTTCTCTATCTCGATGATTTTCTTATTTTAAGATGATTATTTGTATGATTAATGGAATCATAAAATATGTAACCTTTGGGATTGGTTTTCTTCACTCAGCACCTTCTCCTTGAGATTCATCCACACTATCCTGTATATTAATAATTCATTCTTTTTTATTGCTGGGTAGTATCTCATGGTGTGCATGTAGGTACCACATTTATTTAACGATTTATCTGTCAAAAATGTGGTTTGTTTTTAGTCTTTGACTATTACAAATAAAGCTGCTAGGAATATTTGCAGGTTTTTGTGTATTCCTTCTCTTTTTTAGACATACAAGTGTAAATCCTATGGAATTTTGCAATGTGGACTAAAATACTCTATTTTGTTTAAAATCGTAAATTAAACAAGATAGTGAATCTCTAATTTCTTTGAAGATGTTTACAAAAAACATGTTTTGGAATCGTCATTTAAAAGTAGTTTTCAGGGGCACCGGGGGGGCTCAGTCAGTTGAGCTTCTGACTCTTGGTTTTGGCTCAGGTCATGATCTCAGGGATGTGAGATTGGGCCCTGCTTCAGGCTTCCCACTGAGTGGGGAACCTGCTCGAGATTCCCCCTCTCTCTGCCCCTCACCTCACTCACACTCTCTCTCGCTCAAATCAATCAATCAATCAATCAATCAATCAATCTTTGGGCAGAAAAAGTAGTTTTTAGATTTTTGCATAAAACAAAATTGAGCATATTTGAGATCATACTTTCTTTGAAAGAGAAGATAGATGAATTTAGAGAGAACCCTGTGCAGATGAAGAAAATTAGAGAGAGTTTGGGATTCTTCTTGAATCAGCTTAAAATGAAATTCCAGTGATCTCCCATTGAGCAGGATGGGCCAAATGCCCTGAGTGGTCTGCACTGGGAAGGATGAGGACAGTTAAGGGTTGGGCCTCTAGCACCCTAACTAAGTTTAATCATTCCTTTTGCCCTGGAAGAAAGTGAATGAGTTTGCGAAGGGCTGGTTGTTAAACTAATTGATGATGTCTCTCTACTTTTCCCATGGAGCAAAACAGCAAGAGTTAGAAATCATTGTTTCTACCTCTCAATGAGCTCATAAAACCAAATATTACCATGCAAATGAATGCCGTTTTGGATTCCTTTAGAATTCTAAAGGGTGGTTTCCAATACTAGGGATCTCACGAAGTCATGTTTCACTTTGTTTAGCTCAGGGGCGAGACCTTGCTGAGGAAAAGGCTTTAATACTGTGTATCAGAGAGTCACAATGAGAGTGACACCTTCAGAACTTGGAGTAAAGTGAGTTAGATATTTTTAGAGCATTCTTTGTGTCATTAATAAGGTAGGGGACTCTGCCAACTACTTGAATAAAAGATAAAAGCATATTGCTTTCTTCAAGCAAGACAATACAAAACCTGCCGATGTAACATATTTTTAAAAGAAAGTAAAAACCCACAAATTCTGTTCAACAGCCACTTACTTTCTAAGACCAACTCTATTTCTACAAATCAGTCAAAGGTTTGAGTACTGCATTGAACTGTAAAGCTGAGCTCATGGTGGTAAATCAGGTAGATGACAGTAAGATTGCGTCATCATTTTCTCACTCAGTTTTGAAGATGAAGCAATTTCTAAGCCCCCGGTTTAGCTGTATAGGTTAGAGGCTATTTTTTGCCCTTCAGAAGTGGGGAAGGTTGGGTTTTTGTGTTAAGGTCATTTAAGTCACAAAAAACCCCAGAAATTTCTCTCTTTCTGCAAATTAAACACACTCCCCCGTTGTGTGGTAATGGATTTCAGTCCTTTGTAATTAAAGATCCAACTGTTCACCTCCTGAAACCAAGAGCTTTTTACCACATTGTTGCTTCATTTATCTCTGGGGAAAGACACTCATCCACCCATTTGCTGTTGGAGTGACACAGCGCTCTCAGTATTGCTGGCAGTAACACAGTAATAAAAGCAAACAGTAGACGTTTTGGAGGAGAACCATTACCTCAACTCTCTAATGAGTTTTGTTTTTCAAGAGCTTTTCAGTAAAAAAGATTTACGACAGAGGAAACCTCAAAGTAAGATGACTGGCTCTTCGGAGTATTATCACTGCTCACAGTGATTAAAGGATTTCCGCTCAAGTTCTTCAGCTAGACTTTGTTTCTCTTTTCTAGTATTTCCTTTCATCTTCATAACAGAATTTCATTTCTTGTTTATTTTCTTCTCTTTCACTTCCAACTCGTTTCATGTTTCTATGTGACCCACGACAGATTCCTCTTTCACTGTGTCCTCCTCTGGGTTCCGCAGAAAGCAGATCTTGGGGCCGAGGGCATGTATTCTATTACCAAAGGATGTGTGAGGGAGCAAGAGGGGAGGAAAGCGCAGAAGGAGGAAGATGGAAGGTGAGGATATGTTTTCTTGCTGGTGCTACTAAGTTTGCTGAGGGTTTGCCGGATCCATGGTAACAAGCCCCCAAGAAGCTGAATAAACTGCCTTGCAACCAACTTGAGGGTTGAAGGGAGAAACACTCATTGATGGGATCCTGATTCCGGTTGCTCAGAATTTCACCCTATGAGGTGTTGCATTTCTGGTGATATATGTATGGATACGTGCATGCTGTTGGTTCTCCTACAGGAGTTAACCAGGAAGGCCCACACAGAAGTAGAGGTGCTGTGCGGGGCCTGTTTTTGAGAAGCCAGCCAGAGCTCATGCAGAGCTGGTTGTCTCAGGAGCAGAAGACAGGTGAAGTCTAGAACATCTGAGGGATTGCCTGTTGGGCGTCCAGTGTGCATGGCAGTTGGACCATGCAAAAGCGTAGATGAAACTGGCCCCTGAAATGAAGAGGATTTAAAACAGCCTTAGAAAATGGCCTTGGAATTCTGTTCTTATATTTTAAGAGATCACTAGTTCAGTCCGCTCTGAGCAACCAGCAAACAGGAATCCTACGTGATTCATTCTCCGTGTCCAAGATGAAACAAAAAGTTTGCTACCAAACAGATGGCTTGGTACAGTTTTTAGTAATAATAAGTATTTATGCATAATTTGCATTTTAGGACACTACAAATTTAGTTATTAAAAGAATAACGTCAGTGTACTTTTTTGACACTAGTTGGTAAGACATCGCCAATCATATTGGAAGTCCAGTCTCTGACATGTTAGGGCCATCTATGAGTTCTGCTCTTAATACTTGTTATTTCAACTCAGAAACCTCTTGAGACCATAAAATGTCCATTTTCATCTGATTAGTCTGGTTTGTCTGAGCCCCAAAGTCCTAGATATGGAGAGATGTTATCCAGTATATCAGCTTGAAGGCACATTGATAGTTGGTAATAGCTGCTCATGTTTATTTGTATTGATGATGCTTTAGGAAATTTTAGCAAAAATGATTCATTAAGAACACTAAGTGATTATAGGCAAAGAGAGGTTAGAAAATAAATAAGTATATAAATTAAATAAGTGTGTTAAAGCAACATTATATTGGGCCATGTTTATTTTGCTTTTTTTTTTTTTTTGGCTTGTGCTGTTGAATGTTTTAAGTTGTTTTCTTTTTGTTTTATTTTGTTTTTTGTTTTGAAGGCTAATTGAATTATGTGTAGACTGAATCTTAGGGTGTATTCAGCTGTTAGATTTGAAAAATCATATCTTTTTTGCTATGGAAGTATTAATTTGTAACAACCAAATGATTTATGTCCCCTCCCAGTGAAATTCAAACAACTGATTTTTTTCAAATCTGATACTAATAGATCCTTTAGTTAGATCCTTTGTATTTTTTTAAAAGATTTTATTTATTTATTTGGCAGACAGATATCACAAGTAGGCAGAGAGGCAGGCAGAGAGAGAGAGAGGAGGAAGCAGGCTCCCCGCTGAGTGGAGAGCCCAATGCAGGGCTCCATCCCAGGACCCTGGGATGATGACCTGAGCCGAAGGCAGAGGCTTTAATCCACTGAGCCACCCAGGCGCCCCAATCCTTTGTATTCTTTTAAAATTTTCTTTTTCAAAATATACTTCATAGTCATTTAAAGAGATATAAGGATTTTGAAGTCATATTCTTTGAATAATGTTTAAGATGGATGACTTTTGATTTGTCCAATAGCTGAAATTTAAAAAAAACCCAAAAATATGTATTCCCAAATCTTCATTTAAAGACTTAATTGTCCATAAAATCTGCTGAATCCAACCATCCATTTGATAAGAGAATTACTTTCTTTTTTGTTAACTTGCTGTTTTAGAAATAAAATGGTGGAAATGAGCATGCATTTTGATGAAGCATTAGCACCCAGAATGAGAAATATAGATAGATATTAATGGGTCCACTTCCTCACTTGTCCTAGGATCTACACATCCTTGGTCAAGAGACTTTGTAATTTCTCCTACATACTATATTTATTGATAATGATACAGATATAACTTTTTTTTTCATACCTCTTGACTCTGGATTCTGCCATGTAATCAAGAGGTGACTATGCCTGTCCAAACCTGGGAAGACACATACAAGAGTGCTTGCTTTCTTCTGCCTCTGCCACTTCCATTAAAAGTATATGACCAAGCTAAGCCACTGGCTCCAGGAGGAAGGTGAGACACAGTGAACAGAGTGGTCCAGCATATAGCACATTCTTCCATCTGATTCACAAGCACATGAGCAAGCCAACTCAAGATCTTTACAGCCTCCCAGCCAAGGCCACTCTAGATAATATGACCCCCTGACCCAGTCAATCCACCGACATATAAGACATATAACAAGTAATATTTATTTGGTATATATAAATGAACTACTATGTTTGGAGATAGATAGATAGATGGGAAACAATAAGTATGCGTCTGCTACCCACAATCGCCATGAACTACCTCTAATATATGTTATTGTCATTATGTTGAATAACATTTCTGCAAAAATTAAAGCTCTTATTTTACCTATATGACTTTACGATATGACTGGCCGTGGAGATAAACTACTCTCCATCCTTTTCTAAAGGAATCTCTCAAATGCACATATAGAAGGGTTTCTTCTGATAGCACTATAGTAAATTTAATTCCATTCCATTCCATTCCATGGGGGAATTTGGAAGTGTTATCATCTATAATAGCCTATACATCCTTAGAATTTTACGAGTTTTTGTAGAGCATTTGTGGTATGGCATTACTCACAGAGATGATTTCCATTAACCAGTCTAATTTATTTATTAAATCTTTATCGAATGCCTGCTTTTTCTGGATCTAAAAATATAAATATGAAAGGATTAGCCACTGCCTTTAAGAAGAAAATAATATCGTTGGAGAGATCAAGTATAAGTTAACTTCTGTGAAAGAATTTGAGAAATATGGAGACTCAGTATAATTTTGGAGTTGGGTTAAATAGAAATGCTTAGATACTGGTATGGGTGATATTTTCCAGAAGATATTTGATGTGGTAAAAGTAGTTTTATGTAGACTGAAATGATTTTCCTTTAAAAAGTTATGAGGGAATGTGCATCCTAGATTTCAGTGTTAATATTATTGAAAGTTTTCAGCAAGTATTTTTAAAACCACTGTAAAAATGTCACAAATGAAAAAAAAATTAAAATGATTTTCCTCTTTTCATTTTCTTTTTTCTGTATTTACTTCATGAACATCTGTCTTCCCTTGAAGTTAGCCTGTTTCAATACCCCAACAAATGTCCTGTTCATTGTAGATTCTCAAAAATTACCACATTATTTATGGAATACCCACATTTGATCATGGTGAAGTCGGAGTTTTGAAAGAAATAATTTAGGGCTCCAAGTGTGAAAAACACATTATAATAAATTGTGCCCCAGATCCCAGGGAGTTAAATAAGTGTCCTCTCTTTGATATTTACCACTGTTTCTTGCTAATCTGAAGTGCCATCAAAGGATTTCTCAGGAGTACTTCTGGTCCTTGTTTGATTTGCTCATCAGCCATGGCACATATGTGGGACACAGACATATGAAGACCTTACTTCTGAGCCTCCTCCTGAATTGTTTAGCGTTAGAAAGAAATTCCCTATTTCCTAAGCCCCAATAACAGGATCTGACGGCATCTCACATATTGAGGTAGTAGAGAAAGGAAAGGGTAGAGGTTAAAATTGGGAGCTTGGAAAAAGAGGTTGCCTCCAGGCAGATCTGGCCTGTACCATTCACCAGCTTTGTGAAGTTCCTTGGGTTCCTCACCTGTAGAATGGGGTTAACACACGGAAGGTGCATGGGACCGTGTGGTGCATGGAGCTGGTATTCCACAGGGGTGAGCTATGGGTTTTCCCTCCTCTTTGCCTGCTTGGGGTCCCCAACAATTGCTTCCATTCTTGGATTTTTCTCCTTCCTAACAGTGCACTGCTTGGGAAATCAGCCCTCTCCATGGCTTTGGGTGTGTTGGTTTTTTGTTTTAGGTTTTTTTGTTTGTTTGTTTGTCTTCTGTCTCTGTTTATCAACCCTTCTTTTGATATGTTAATAGCACACAGAACACTCTACCTTTCCTAGGGGCTGGTAGGAATGTAAATAGTTCTGCTTTCTGACTAGGGAGGAGGGAAGCCACTTTTCGGAAGGGGAACCAGACTGCCTTCTGTGCACTTTCCTTGCAGATAATGTCAGAGAGCTCAGTGAGAGAAAGTGTGGCCTGGGGAAGTGGCCAGAGCGTTTTGAACTGTAATTCAGCAGAACAATTCAGAAACAATGCATTATTTCTAGTAAGTGTTACCTTCTTCCTTTGTGGGGGCAGGCTCTGGAGAGTCCTTTGCAAACAAAACATAATTTGCCTGAATGCAAAATGCTTCAGTCTATTCTCTAAACATAGCCCATTTTCAGTCCCCTCTCTTATTATATCAGGGAAGAAAACTCAACTGTGCACTGTTGCAAGTAGTGGGGTAGCTTTGTTGCGTTGCTGTCTTTGTTCTTGGGCTAGGCTAAGTCTGGGTCACATGATGGAAGCAGTAGGGAACTCACAAGAGTCCTTCAGGGGGCAAAATCTCATGTAGCAGTAGTTCTGAACTAAGTAATCTGCCTTTTTCTCTGAATCTCCTGTCAACGATGCTGATGGGAAGAGGTCCTGAGGATGAGGGAGGTCTCCTACAGGGTTGTCACACGCAGCTCTTTGGTTCAAAATGTGTTTGCTGGTAAGTGGGGGAGGCCATGAGGTCCCTCAGCAGCATCAAAAAGAATGGAAACAGTGTTTTTGTTTGCTTTAGAACAAGACATGAAAGTCATATTTTCATAACGTTTCTGGATTTAATGGCATGATTTATGTTAGCCTCCAAAGTGAAGGAACAATTAATAGACTGTTATCTTCGGTTGGGACACAAATGATTAATGGTTTGAAATTCAGAAACCCGTCCTTGTTGATGCTGGTTGGAAGCCTTTTACCTGGTTGGTGGTCAGAACTTCTATTACATTTTGTCACAGATCATAAAACAGGCCTGAGTGCCCTATATCCACAAAATACAATGGACAGAATGCATTGATAGAATAAAAATAACATCTGACAAATCCACACTTTGGTAATACTCTCATTGCAATATATTGTCTGTTCTGAAACACTTCGGTCAAATGTGTGAGCAATTAAAGAACATATGCGGCAACCAGCAGAACAGAAACATATGTTTTCCGATTGTCCAGTGTGTGCGTGCACACAGTGTGAGAACACACACACTCTCCTTCTTCTGTCATTTTATTGCAGTTGCTCCTCTGCTTGAATTTTACTCCTTTGTTCAAAACTATGAAGGATAAATGTTGTTCAGAGATTCAGGAAGCATTATGATAAATCAGGAAAGTCTAAGTGTTGATAGCATTGGCACTGATTCTTAATGACTGCAAAATAATTTCATCTTTGCTCCCTCAAAGGATCTGAACTCGATCTCCCCATACCATGCAAGAAAAGAGAGATGAAGACCTAAAATGGGACAACCAGATGGGCCATAAATCTAAAACAAACCCACCAATTTAATAGAGTTTCGAGTTTTAAAAAATAAGCCCAACATATTCAATATGAATAGCACATCTTTCCAATATTATAAAATTTGCAGTCATCATGAAAGTTTATCAGTCACTTGCACATAATTTCAACACACACATGCACACACACACAAGAAAGATATTTAGCTATATATATCTATATTTAATAGACAGTATTTAGATATTTAGATAGATAATAGATATTTAGATATATATATCAAACACATACATTTTTATATATAAATAACAATTCCCAAATGTTTTAGGTATGTTGTAGTTTATCTTCTTAAGAAGTCACTGTCATTTGCCAGAGCATGTTTCTCATTATTTCTAAACATTTGCTAATGGGTTGGTTCATTAGTGTTGCTTGAAAGAGACAGAAAGAGTCCCTTATGTGAATTTAAGTTGTTTTGTCTAAATAAGGTACCTTTTGTTATGCTCCATTGTGTTATTCTTGCAAATTCTCTTAACAGACTCATCTTTAAAGTCAGTTGATAAAAACAGGCACAAAGTAGGTTGGTATGATATTAGCTGTTAAGGAGACATTAGTATGTGTGGTTATAAACTTCCATCCATCTATTAGTGTGTCTGGTTATAAATACCCATCCATTCTTAATTGCATTGCTTTATCACAACCCAATAGGGGAAAAAGCTATATTCAGCAAAGCAATGTTTAGTAAGATTTGATACCCTCTCAGCCTAAGAATTGAATGATAGGTTAAAGACATTATTATTATGATTATGGCTATTATTATTATTATATAAATTAACAAGGTAAAGGTAATATAGTTTTGGAATTGGCTCAATCTTTAATTGAAAGAGCACATGTAAATTTAGTAATTATATTTTTCTTCAATCAAATGCTTGTTAGTGAGAACAAAGTTAAGGGAGAGAAACTCTGCTAACCCAAAGAAGTAAGACTTTATACAGTTCTTAAGATAAGGGAACTTTCATCAAAGCCTAATTCCCTGGGCTTCTCTGACCTAACCCCTGATGTCAACTCATTGTCTGACAAGAGGAGTAGTTACCCATTTTGCAAACGCCAACCTCTAGATGCAACTTGGAGTTGCAAGAGCTCCTGTCATCAAGCTGGCCTGTGGTTCTGGGGTACTAGGAAATGGGCAGAGCTGAGGGACAGAAAGTTCTGGATCTAGATTCTAGTTTTTGGTTTGCAGACCAAAGATATGAAACACTGTAAATCAACTAAAGGAAGTTTTATTTTTTGAAAAACCCATTTTGGAAAAATGGTGGTCTGGCATTAATCCATCCTAAGACCCTCCCCTGCCTATTGTGCCATTTTCACAAGATGTAAAAGACAAAAATGATGCAATTCACTTCCTCTCATGTGTGATCAGAACAAGAGCCAAGAGCCATAGTCCCTGGGAGCAAGACCAGAATGGCATGATAGCTGCACGTACTCACTGTCCCCAGAAGGCGTTATAAGCAATGAAAACTGCGTATGAGGTACTGCCTTCCTTTATTCCTGCGACAAGTGGAAGTATTCATTGTGGTTACTTAGCTGTCCCATCATACGTATGCAGTAGATGAATTGGGCTCAGTAAGATGGTCATTTGGCTACAGGTAACTAAACAATGAAGAGCCCCTTCTGAATCTCTTTGAAAGCAATGCACCTTCCCCCAAAGGTCCTGGACTAAGCGCTGGACCAGTCAATGGGCCAGATTTTGGCAGAATTAGTGTGCATTTTACGTGCATGTGGGAAAGTTGCATTATTGTGTTTAGGATTAACTGTTACATTACATATAGGAGGGGTGGAGGTGAGGATGCTGAGGCCAGGAATAAAATGCCATCATATTTTCATCTGCTGAACTTTCTTTTTGGGAAGCTTTATGTGAGCTATGTGGTACTGTCCATCAGGTGGGCTGGCCCTATGGGTACCTGATCTCCAGTGGGCAAATCAGGACGTGTTTCTCCTGGACATGTTGATTAATATGTGGGGGGACACAAGAGTCATCAGTGGTCTTAAGGAGACAGATGGGGCAAAACGGGAGCCTGAAGTTACCAGGAGCATCTTCTAGCTGCATGGAGATAGCCGTGAAGTGTGAAATGAGATAGAGGTTTGGGTATCCAAGAAATCCAGCCATACCCCATGCCTTAGCCAGGGGTGTGCACCCCTGCATCATTTTCTTATTTATGCTGTAACCATATATAACAAACTTAGTGGCTTAAAACAACACAAATTTGTTATCTTCTGGAGGTCCAAAGTCTAAAATTGGTCTTACATGGCTTAAATCAAGGTGTTAGCAGAGATGCCTTCATCCTGGAGGGTCTAAGACAGGATCTGTTTCCTTGCCTTTTCCAGCTTCTGGATGCTACCTGCATTCCTGGCTCATGGCCCCTTCTTCCACAAAGTTAGTTATGTAGAATCTTCATCTCTCTCTGCTTCCAATGTCCTATCACCTTCCTTGACTCTAACCCTCCTGCATCCTTCTTATAAGGACCCTAGTGCTGTATTGGGCCCATGATTTCCCCATGTTGGGATCTATAACTTAATTAGATTTCAAAATCCTTGTAAGATAATGCATTAACAAGTTCTAGGGATTTGGACATGGACATCATTGGATGGCATCATTCGGTCTGACACATCCATCTTCAGTGGGTTTGAATTAGGATTTTGTCACTTTTATCCAGGAGAATTCTAATTAAGACACAATGATTCTGCTTTCTTATTTCCCTTAGAAACCAACTGCCTGTTAATAATAAATCCTCCTGCATTTGGTGTGTATTGTAAATTCGAAGAGGCAGAGATATTTAGAAGAAATGACATCAGAATGTGAATTATTTGTATTTTAATTCACACTAGAGCAAATTACATACTTGATTTCAGGCTTAGTTTATTCATTTATAGTATGCAGATAACAACTCTTGATTTGCCTGATTCACAAGGTTATTGTGAAAATCAAATGAGATTTTTAAAATGCACTAAATTCATGCTGCATGCATATAAAAGTTGCTTTTGTTATTTTATCTTATGTGTGTGTCAGCCTTTAGGATAAGTCATTTGCCAAATAATATTAACTGTAGTTTTTCGACATGGCATCTTGCTATAACTGCTTTTATGTATTCCTCCTGTTTTAAAACAAACAAACAAACAAACAAACAAACAAAAAACTATGTAGGTGCCCTCTGGTTAAGGAAGGGAAAAGCAGAGAAGTAGGTAGTGTCATCTTTTCCTTTGCCTCCCAGTCTACTGAAAAAGCAAGCAAAAACAAGAGTAAATGTAGAAAAACCGAATTTTAATGGAAGGAAGGAAATGGTCACATCCCAACACTACAAATTGGGAAGAAGATGTATTGAATATTGTGAAATATGCTTGGAAACACGTGAGGGCAGGAGGAACAAAAACATTCCTTTTCAGGTATCAGGGAGTCTAAAGATTCTCCTGATATCTTGTATCTGAGTCCAGGGCAACTATTCTTTGGTTAATTCAGAGACACAGGATACAGAAATATGAATGGCAGAGGAGATGCCGATGAAGGGAAACTCCTGGGACAGCATGTTTTTATCACCTACAACACCTATAATCTAAGGGAGCTGATTGACCTCAAGAAGATGGGAAGATAAATAGTTGCCAGGTCAGAAATTAATATACATGTGTTTGCTGCAAGCACACGGACATCATGCATGCTAAATCGGAAGGGACATGTAGAGAAGGACAGAAGAAATCACAGTTTTGATGGGAGTGTGTTTGATGTAGCCTGCCCACAGTTGTTATGGATGCCTCCATAAGATATATGGATGAGAAAAGATCTAGTGAGAACCAATTAGAAAAGACCCACCATGAGATCCGAGCACCAATCAAAAGGAAAAAGGAATTAAAACATGGGGAGATATGGTCCATACGTACAATGGAGTATTATGCCTCCATCAGAAAGGATGAATACCCAACTTTTTTATCAACATGGATGGGACTGGAGGAGATTATGCTGAGAGAAATAAGTCAAGCAGAGAGAGCCAATTATCGTATGGTTTCACTTACTTGTGGAGCGTAAGGAATAACACAGAGGACATGGGGAAAAGGAGAGGAGAAGGGAGTTGGGGGAAATCAGAGGGGGAGACGAACCATGAGAGACTGTGGACTTGGAGAAACAAACTCAGGGTTTTGGAGGGGAGGAGGGTGGGGAGGTGGGTGAGTCTGGTGGTGGGTATTAAGGAGGGCACGTATTGCATGGAGCACTGGGTGTGGTGCATAAACAATGAATCTTGGAACACTGAAAAAAAAAAACAACACACATAGGAAGAAAAAGGGTATACACCCTAAAGAAAAATTGCCTAGAGAAGGCGAGGTCATCAAGATAATTGACATAATCAAAATCTCCCTGAACAAATTTCGTAAAGAACAGATGGACGAATTTTAAAATTCTTTGACAAAAGAAGAAAACAGTGAGGAAGGTTATTGCAGAGATGAAATATTTATTTATTTTCAACTAAGCAATAAGTTCATTGGCTTGAGGTTGGGGAGAGATTCTTGGTGGATGTTCATTGGTCAGGAGATGAGTTTTAGTCTTCGGTGTATTCCAAATATATTCCAAATTAATTCCCAGATATAAAATCAAACACCTTCCCCACCGCCCCTACCCGAACTTAGAGCTTGAATTTGTCTTGTGTAAAAAAGCACATCTTGTCTTGTCCCAGGAAAAATTGTGTCAAATTTAATTGGTATTTTTTTTTTAATGTAGGTTTTATTGCTATTCAGGTAAAATGAGGGCAATAGATCAGAGACAATCGCCATTGAACAGGTAGTTTGTTATTCACAGTTCCCAAGAGGAGGGGGCCCATGTGGTGCAGAGCCATACAGGGTAGCACCCTCAGGAGGGAGGGGGAGCAAAGAGAAAACATGGGCAAGAGTCTTTATAGTGGTTTCCCTGGGACTGAATGGGTGAAGCAGGGGAAGCAAAATTAGCATTGGCTAGTTTGAATAATTTCAGCAGACTCTGGGGTGTAGAGTATAGGGGCTGCCTCTAGTTGTCTGAAACGTGGTCGTGGGGTGATTAGGGAGGGGAATATTGGCCTGAAGTTCGGTGTCCTGGAAAGCCAGATTCAGGAGGTGGTTGAACGGTTTGGGTTTTGGATTGGTTGGTTTGCATATGAAAGGCATACTCTTGGTGGAGTTGTTGCTATCTCTAGGAATTAGTTAATCTTGGAGAAACCCTCTGGGTGTCAAAATTATCAGGAAATACAGAAAATAAAAAACGTGATTAATACCATTTGTAGTAGGAGGGCTTTAATAGACAATAAGTTGCAATACTGTGCCAGAATCGTCATTTGTTGTGCCTGTGATCTAATATTTATTTAATTAAAGCCTAATGAAGCTGCATTATATACACGTATATATGTATATACACGTATATATGTATAATATATATACATATACTATATATGTATAATGTATATACATATGCATACATATCTATATATGTATACATATATATCAATATATGTATGTAATGTATATACATGTACATATGTATATAATGTATATGTATAATATATATACATATTATATATGTATAATGTATATATGTATGCATACATATGTATATATGTATACATATATATTAGATCATTGACTTACAGGGGAATATACTTTTGACAATTTCATGTTGTAGTTTTCAAAAAGAAGTTTGTCTTTTCTTAAAATTAGATATTCCATGAATGCTCTGTTTTATATTTTCAAGGCAGAACACTGGGAATGCCTACTCTGAAAATTTGTATTTCACTCCATGTAAATTAACACCTGAACAAAGACGTAAGACTAATAAATTTTAATAACAAAAAGTACTAAAGAAGTATATAGATGGATATATTTCATGTATATGCCCACAGACGCTGGGCTCATAAGAGTTTGCATGTAATTGGAACCTGGGATGTACAAAAATCTGGCTCCCCGCCACAAAGATAAAAAGGAATTTAGGATTCCAGACAAAAAGGGAAAAGACAAAGAGAAGGAATATTTATTAAGTCAGTGGGAGAACTTTTTATCCAGACTCAGTAACATAAACAATTAAACCTACTTAGAAACACAGACTTCTTTTGTTAAAATAAATGCCTGTGGTTTTGAGAATATAGGAATTGATCAGATGCCATGGTAGAGAAGGAATGAGAAGCAAAACTAATTTATTCTGCAGAAATGACTGGTCAGTTTATAGCATTATGTAGATCATGTAAGTATGAGATAACTACTCAATAAAGTATCATTCAGATCTGAACTCATCAACAGAGTAAAAAACAAAACAAAACAAAACAAAACCCTGGCACTGTTCTGCAGCGGCTAAGTATTTAAAAATAGGTATCAGTGACAAAGGAAAGCATTGGAGATGTTTGTCATTAAAATCACAAATGACACCATGTTGTATGTGAGGACATACAGTCTGTAATGTAGAAATAAGATGCTAAATTTCCTTTATAAGTTGGAGAAATGAAATGAACCATCAAAATAGAATGAAATTGAAGAGGGACATCATTGGCTCATTGACTGTGCACTTCTATCATTAAAGTTTCTCATCTGAAAAATAGACATAAAATCTGTAAACAGACAAAGGACAAAATCCCTGGTCACAGCATAGTTACTAGGAGCATGAAAAATTCTGATATAAAATCTGTGTGCATGCTTGACTCACTTCTGAATGCCATGTGTGCTAAATTCCTTTAAAACTCCAGAGTAAATTTCAACTATTTAGTTTTTGTTGAGGATAAAGATCTTTGTATTTTTAGCAACTTTGCAAAACTGTTAAGATAATTAGCACTTCTTACTTTAAGATCTGTGCCTTTATTTTGAAGAGGGAAAGAAAAAGATAATTTGAATGTCTGAAATATTTGATAGCAAGGACTTGCTTTTTTGTGTATTCACGTGTACTCTGCATTTACTTTGAAGAGATTTGAGGTCTCATCTGTTTACACTGAAACCCAATCAATAAACTAATTTATGTGGGATCATTGGGAATATTCTTAAGAAACAATTGATAGGATCTAAATGTATACCATGTTGGGCCAGAATATAATATTTCCATGTACATTTTAATGATGGATCCTAATGATCACTTATGTTGCTTAAGCAACTCTAAGGGTTATCTCATTTATTGTAGAACTTAAGATAGGTGTTCATGTTTGCTTAAAAATGAGAAATTTGGAGTTTAATAGGAGAGACACTAGAAATTAAAAAGAGTACTAGATAATAAACCCGGGTGAGATATGGCATGAGTTTTGACACCAGCTGGATGGATGGGCATCACTTGGTATCCCTTGGCCTTAGCGTTTGTTAGTGTTGCTCTCACCTACCAATTATTTCTAAAATGGGTAATAATTCAATACATCCTAACCATTTCCTTACCTCTGGGATTCTTCCCATCTCAGGTGTGCTCCCCAGCTTTATCAATCATGTAAACATTTAAAGTAGTACTGCATACACAGTGAGGGTATAATAAATACCAGTGCTTAGTGTGGTTACTATTAGTATTATCATTTATTCAACAAATATTTATTGAACATGAACATGAACATTATTCTGCTGTGTGCATCATCTTTAAAAAGGGGAGAGCATATAACACACATGATTTCTCTCCTTATACTCTAATGGGGCTACAAAAGGCATCTATTCAAAATCTAGTTCTCCCCATCATGCTGCAACAGATGCTCAGGTTTTATAAGACAAAGTTCATTGCTCTGACATGTCACCCAAGACCTTCCGTAATCTTAACATTTCCCACAACTTCAGTGTTCTTGCCACTTGCTGTTTTAAAATTATAGCTTTCAAAGCACCTATGTTTTGTAATTTCCTTGTCTTCTCTGCAAATTAGTCATGCAGAATCTCGCCTCTGTGCCTTTGTGTATGATATTTCGCTTACTTGGAATTTTCTGCCAACGATACAAAACTGGCTAATTAATGCATATCCTTTAAGTCTGGGCTCAAATTCTACCTTTTTTATGTAGCCTTCTCTGATTTTTTTCTCAACTTTCACCTCTAGGCTATGTGTTACTTCTGAATCTGACACATTGGTGTGTAACAGTGGTTCTCAGCCAGGGACGCTTGTACTCCATAGGGAACCTTTGACAATGTCTGGAAGCATTTTGGTTGTCACAACTGGGGTAATGCCACCAGCATCTCTCGGTATAGGCCAGGGATACTGCTGAACATTCTACAATGCACAGAACAGCCTTCCACAACGAAGAATTATCTGGTCCTCTATGTCAGTACTCTTGGTGTTGGGAGACCTCATGGTGGTAATTCTGCTTCATCTACCAGGGAATGAGCTTTGCATGGCCTGTAGCTTTGTCTTATTTGTCTTTGTGTCCTCAGCTTCGAGTCCAAAGCCTGCAGCATGTTCAACTGATATTTGCTGAATAAATGAAAGAAGGGAGTGAAATGCGCATGACTTATAAATAATCAGAATGTGTTTGCTCAGGGGTGCCTGGGTGGTCTAGCCAGTTTGGTGTGGGACTCTTGATTTTGGCTCAGGTTGTGATCTCAAGAGTTGTGACGTTGAGCACGGTGTCGAGCTCTATGCTCAGCACAGATTCAGCCTCAGATTCTCTCTCCCTCTCCCACTGCCCCTCCCACTTGTGCACTCTCACTCTCTTTCAAATAACTAAATAAATCTTAAAAAAAAAAAAAGTGTTCGTTCAGTAATAGACATTGACTGGAGTTGGACCAATAGCAATGCTTCCCACCCTGGGAATAAAACTTTTGAATGGGTGGGATTTGGCAGAAGGGATAGGGATAAGGGACAGAGAAATCACATTAATTGAGGATTAAAAGCCTATTAATAGAAAAGGAAAACTAAGGAAAATATTAGAGACCCTTGTATACAGTGACATTTTGAACAGTTTAAACCTTCATATATGTGGTTGAAAATGTTTGAATAATGTTTATTATTGCAGCCAGTCAAGATTAATGATATGTATAGTTTCAATAAACAAGGTTATTTATCCTTTTATTAAAATTAGAGTTAATGTAACTTATCTAAATATTAGTACAACATTGATTATTTAAGATGTGCTGTCTCAGTCTTTCTCTTTATTCTAAGCATAGAATTCTATGTAAGCAAATGCTTCCTTTTTATGACATTAGTTGATGGTACGTGAAAGAATTCTTATAAAATAAGAGCTACTTTAAACTGTCAAACTAAAATCAAATGGAAACAGTTTTGAAGTTTAAAATAGTTCTTTAAATTTTCATGCCTTTCTGAAGTGTGTTATTTCCATCAATATCAGCCAGGAAAGCATTGAATTACCACCAAAAGTAGTTCTTGAAATACTTACAAGTTTTGTAGAAAAAAATATCCCCAAACTGAAAGGACTGGAAATCTCATGGGAGAAAGGTAGGAAGAGAGTTAAAAAAAATTAGAATTAAAAAAACTAGAGAATCAGAGAGTCTGAGATCCCAAACTTCCTTAAAAATCATTGACACAACTTTTAATAATACCACATTTTCCCCAAAAGGTTAACTGAAAGTGTAATGAGAATTTCCCATTCTTGCTCATAGATAATTAGGAAAACTCATTTACTAATATATTTCCGTGACATCTCATTCCAGAACTGAAGGCCCCCCAACCCCCCACCTTTCGGGTTCTTATAATGTATCTCTTTCTCCCACATTCTTTCTTAACACTGTTTTTTAACCTCAAAAAAGAATTTGTGAAGTTTTTTACATATGAACAGTCTCCATATAGATCCATTTTTTAGATGTTCTCCCCCTTAAAAGCATTTAACTAAAATGACCCATCAAGGAAATGCTCTCCACAGATGCAGCCTGTAGTCTTTCTAAACAATTTTTATTATATTTTAAGTCACCATTTTCATCAGCACTAAAAGTTTATAAACAAAATATTTCCTAAAACCCTTTCTTCTTTGGTGCAAAAGAACTTGAGAGTCTGACTCTTAATACCACCTATTGGTTATCACTTCATTGCAGGTACATAGAAATTTCTGACCCCAAATTTGTACACAGTTGGAGTAACAGTTAAGTCATGATTTATAGTAATCTTCTACATGCCTGTAGGTGGGTATGTGGCCACCCACAGATACTAAATTTTAACTTCCAGAACCTGTAAGTGTTACTTAACAGGGAAAAAAGGTGTTTTCAGATGTGATGAAGGAAAGGATCTTGAGGTAAAAAGGTGATTGTATTTTACTGGAATGGGCCCTAAGTGCAATCACAAGAGTTCCTGTAGGAGGGAGGCAGAGGAAGATCTGGGACAGACAGAGGAGGAAAAGTGCAGACACATGGAAGAGGAGGCAATGTGACCACGGGGCAGAGATTGGAATAATGTGACCACAAGCCAAGGAGTGCTGGCTGCCACCTGAAGCTAGAAGAGTGGATTGTCCCCTAGAGACTCTGGAGGGAGTGTTTCCCAATCAACAACTTCATTTTGGTCCAGTGATACTTCAGACTTCTGGCTTCCAGAACTGTGAGAGTTGCTTTAAGCCCTTAAGCTTGTAGCAATTTGTGACTGTAGCCACAAGAAATGAATACATGATATATGGCATCAAAATATATCTTTAGAAATGGAAAAAAGGACAAAAAAATGAAAACTCTACTCATGGGTCCATGTATGAATGTTAATGAGGCCAATTCCCCTAGTATATATGGAACTCTAGAATCAAGTTTGAGGGTGAGTTGGGAAATCGTTTGTTCCACATCCATTCCCAATATAACTCTCTCTAATAACTTCTCTCTTGGTTGATCATCAAGCGTTCACATGAGTCCTTTCAGAGGCAGTGAGCTCGCCATTTTTAAGGCACTACACTAAGTGATTGGCCAGCTGTGATTCCTTGAAAGATGCATATGTCACCATAAAAATGAAGACAAGATAAATTTATTCATTTGACAAATGGTAATTGAGCATCTGTATTGTATCAGACAACTTTTCAAGACACTGGGTCATAGCATAATAAAGAAGAAGAAAAAGAGAAGAGTATTTTTTAGCTTGGTACAGCGGCCATGGAAACTAATACATGCCTGATATAAATTAAGTGAAAATAAGGTAGCACATGGTGACTGAAATAAGAAATCAATAATGAGAATAATGGAATGGTAAAAAGAAAAGAAAAAAAAATAAGGTTGTTGATAATAATATTATGGACTTCATACATTTAACAAGATGTTGATGGAGGACCTTTTTTTAAATGAAAAAATCAGGCCTAATATTAAAGTAACTACTTTGCCATTCATACTGAAAAGTGATTAATAACCCCTGGCCAGTGGAAAGTAAATGAGTTTTCACACAAGTATAGTTGTTCTAAAAGAGGGAATACATATAACTTTCATTAGTTAATTACATCATGTTGGTTCTTCTACAAAAGGAAAAAAAGTCCCGAACACTAATAAATATTAATATGGTTTGCTTTTCTGTTTAATTTTCATATAGCTATTATCTTCCTAGTTCAGCATAGTGGTGAATAAAGTTGCTTAGAATATCATGTCCTGTCATCTCTTAAAATAATACAGTAGAATTATATTAAGGGAGAGAGGGTATAGGGTATGTGTAGGGAGAGGCATGGACAGAAGAGGTCAGAATTATAATGACAGTGCCTTAAAGACCAGATGAGCCAGATTATGGAGCGCTTGCATGGACAGGATGGGACTTTAATAACTGGAAACAGGAAGGAATTTACTTTCAAAGCTAAGCAAGCAGAAGAAGGACATGGCGAGAGGATCATTAGCTGAAATAGCTTAAGGCGGATGAGAGAGAGGAGACTGGGCTGGTGAGGAATTGATGAAGGAATTAGTGAGCACTTGGTCTGTTTTGTATAGTGAGAAACATGGGGAGAGAGGCAGAGGGGCGGACAATTCAAATGAAGAATCGACAGAACTTATTGACCCATTGGACAGAGGGGAATGAAGAAAGAAAAATCCAGCATTTCCCCAAGATTTTCGTAGCAGATGATTTAGGGAAAACATGAAAGGGAAAGAAAAGGTATGGTGGCAAGATGTGGTCGGATAAAAAATAATGAACATGAACTTCCAAATAGAAATATCCAGTGAGTAATTAGTCATGTGGGAATAGAATAAAATAAGAAGCCAGAATTTTGATTTTCCCAATGGAAACACACCCAGGGGCATCAATCAATTTTATATTCTGACTTGTGTTAGCTGATGGGTTTAAATTCCTCTCTGGCTCGCTTTCTCTGACACTGACTAATAGAGCGGAAGGTGAACATATGAAATTGGGCACAAAAAAAGACTGTGTGGCTTTGGTGAAATGTTCTGTCGGCCTGTAGATGAGAAAGAATTTATTCAAGCTGAACCTGAGAAACAATTAAAAAAAAAAACCTGATTGACATGAGGAATAATGTTTATAATGATAAAACTCATTAGCAGTGGTCTTGGAAAAGGAACTATTGGAATTGGATATTTGGTCATGAAAATACAATTTCACTGTCAGTGCCAACCTGGGGTGGTAGAAAGATCATGGAATCACGCTGGAGTTGGAATTCCAGTGCTTCTTACAAAGTATGGGTATTGGGCAAGATACTCAATCTGTCTCTTTCTTAGTTTCCTTATCTATAAAAATAAATATTTTCTTCATAGGGAATGTAAGGGTTTACTATTTGTACTGTGGAGAAACAACATGACAATGTCTATGGCAGTGCCTGGCTCTTTATAGGAACTCAATAAAAATTAATTCTATTCTTTATATCCTTCTCACCACCCACACACACAAGGAAAAAAATCTATTTTTAATAGGTAATGCCTGGTTAAGAAAAATGATCATATTTATATTGCTTTGTGAACAGAGGTTCAGATCAATATATAGGTAATAAAACTGTACCCTCAAGCTTATATTGTTGTACCTTTGAATCTATGGTATTGACTAAACATTTCTCAGGTTTTAGATAACATTAAGATAAAAAGAATTAGAAAAAATATAATGTAAAACAGAAGATTTTTATTTGGAAATGTTGAACTTCAAATTTTAGCCTTTGAAAATTTATTGGACTGTAAATTGATTATATGAGCACTCTTCTGCATATATAGTTCCATAAAAGCTTAACATTTTAAACTTCACTGAGTTTTAAAAATTCAGCAAAAGTAACAATAGCTGCTATGTGGTAAATATTTAATATGTGCCAATTGTGAGAACAGTATCACACTTAATCCTGTGAAAACAAACATTTCACCTCCTAGTTGATGAAATAGTGTCGTATTTAAGCAAACGGTGGCAACATCTACGTGTTTCCACACTTGAGTAAAATAGTTCCACTGTGCCCACACTTTAGTCTGGGAAGCTCAGATGTCTTTAAAATTGTTGTATTGTGTAATAGACACTCAAGAGAGCAGGCGTGTTAGCCCATGCATAGCCTAGAAGAGAAATGAGGACCAACCTATCTGTGGGATGAATAAGTTTTGCTTAAAATGGACTTTGAATGGTTAGTTGGGTTGGAATCAGTCTGAGTTGTCAGTAGAATTGACTTAATCCAGAGCACCATCCAGCATTTTATTTGAGGTAGATTTTAGGAGTTTAACTTCAAAGGCACACAAGATTAGAATTCCTTAAAAGGGTACAATCAAGACTGACGTCCAGAGGAGTGTTGGATGCTTTTCAAACACTGGGTCCTGTTAAGAGTTCTGGTCATCGCGAGACTAATGGAAGGTCTGAATCTCCAGTGCAGGTTCAACAAGTACAACATGGGTCACATTTTAAATTCTTGGTTGGAAATGCGAAGTGTCTCTGAAATTTTTGTGAAATTAATTCTGTGATTGGGTGTTTGACCTGAAGAAGAGTAAATAAAGCACATCTCACTGTTCCTGGCCACCTCTGTTTTGTTATTTAAGCAGACTTAAGTCGAAATGTTTTAGACCAGTTCAAGCAGGACCAGTTCAAGGCAGAGCTCTAGGAGATGGCAATCAATAGGGATTCAAATTACTTCAAGACTTCAGTGTTTGGAACATTTAGGGGAGAAAACAATGTGAAATTAGGTAAACAAGCAACATGCTTAACAGAGGGTGGTTACACAGTTCATTAAGACAGACCATTAAGTCAATAATGCAATGGCTCTGAGCATTTATTTGGGCCCTTTTTCTAGCTTTTCATAAGCTGATCTTGGCCTTGCAATAATTTAACTATTTTTTTTTCCTACAGACGTATACAGTAATGTTCAGATAATGAAAAATCAAGGCATTCTGTCATATGTTCCCACCTCTCTCCAGATAATTCTCACTTTGGAAAGAAACTTAAGCTGCTGGATATTAAATTTTTTAAGAAATTAAAGGACAAATCAGAGGAAAAAATCATGTAAGATTTGAGGTCAACACAGGAAGTGTGTTTGTCTCAGAGCACCAGTAATATCTTCTCTCACAGTTATTTTTTAAACCATTCTGATTTGCATTTCCCTTCATAATTTATTTTTTTTCACATAGATTCATGCTCTATATTTAAAATGATGTGACTTAAAACTCAAAAGACCTTATTCCTTAAACTCTTCCATTGTAAATATTGACAAGTACTGTCTATCTATGCATTCTTCCTATTATGTTGCATATTTTATGGGTTACTTATTTATTTATTAAATCAAGAGTAAATATTTGTTATCTCAGTTTTGGTGGGTCAGGAATTCAGGAGTGGCTTAGCTGGGCAGTTTTGGCCTGGGACCTCAAGGCTGTAGTCCATCAGCTAGTGCTGCAGTAATCTGAAGGCATGCCTCAGTTTGGAGGATTTGTGAGAAAGCATATCCATATGGGTAGCATATTCATGCTGGCTATCCACAGGAAACATCTGATCCCCATCATCTGGACCTCTCCATAGGGTTGCTTGAGTGTCATCCCAACATGGCAGCTGACTTCTCCAGAGCAAAGAATTCAAGAGAGAGCAATGTACAGGCCTCAGTATGTTTCATGACCTATTTTTGTCAGCCCTGTTCAGTATGGAAATAAATTACACAAAAGAGTGAATGTGGGGAATAAGAATCTTTGGGGATTGCCTTGGAGGCTGGCTCCACAGGCCACCTTCTGGCCCCTTTGATTCCAAAGCTTCCATTGAAAAAACATGCACACCCCCTCCCAAGATCCCCCAAAGTCTCATCCCATGACAGCATCAGCTTGAAGTACAGAATCCTGTCATCTAAGTCCAAATAGGGAGGAGGCTCCTTGGGTGTAGTTCCTTAACTACAGCTCCTTAAATGTATTTCTCTTGATCCAAAGACCTATGAACTGTAGTGCTAGTGGGCAGTCCTCAGTCAGGTGAAGGCCTGGTTCAGGTAGTAGCATGGTTTGCCTACTAGCTCCCCCAGTTCTCTGGTCCTGTCAGGCAGGGACAAGGTCCAGTCCCACAGGTAGTTGAGTATTGTACCAAAGGGACGGCTGCTCGGGTCCATCAGCACCCAACCTCCTGTGTCAGTGGGCACCTCCACGTGGCCACTGAACATGGCCCACAGCCATGGTGTCCAGTCCTGTGAGGCTGTGCAGCCTGGTTTGGTGAAGCAAGCCTCCCACATTCAGCTTCATGTCCTTGATGTTTGGGGTCAGTGGCTTGAGACTTTAGGCTGGGGGCCAGACATGAGACCTGAAAGTTTAGGGGCTTCCAGTGACTGGGCCTCAGTCCATAATCCAGGGAGTGGTGGCAGATGGCTATCATAGACTCTCTCCATGCCCTCAGGAGGCTCCCAAAGACCATGAGACCTGAGGTGAGCCCTTGGGCCAGACCGCCCAGCCTGCATGCCCTCATGTTGCCACCACTCAGCTGCACTGGCCCTCAGCCCCACTGTGTAGTTGCTGCCCTTCATGGGTTATTTTAGAAATACATTATTAAGAATATAATAGTTTGCTTGATGGATATTTTCATCTGTGTTATAACCTTGCGTTTAAAGTTGGTAGTTAATTAACCTATTTGGAAAAGGAAAAATGACTATAAGCACATGGAAAATATTTAATTGAGAGTAGCAAAATAGAGACATAAAATTTATTTTGATAATATATGGTATTTATTTGAAATATATGTGCACTCTCAGAATTAATATGTACTGTATACCAGAAAAAAACAACCAGTGTTCTTTTTTCATGTTTCTTTTGTTTTCTAAACAGAAATCTAATGATAAGTTCCAAAGAAGAAGCATTTATTTTTCCCAAAGCTAGAGAATGCATCTCTCCTTTCACAAAATGCCAAACTCTGTCCATTATTCTTGTGACTCACAGAATTCTAGGGCATATTTGCCAAAACTGAAAAGTCCTAAACTCACTTGATGAAAGAAGCACGAAAGCGTTATAAAATGATTTTTCAAAATTCCATCCCATCCATAATTTGTAGAATCTATTACCTGCCAATTTGGGGATTCTTGACTCTACAAACATTAGTGTCTATTTTAACACTAGAGCATATCAGAGGTAATAAGGCAGTTTTTCAGAAAGAAAAACAGACACCCAGTTACACAGCTTTCCTGATAGATACTGATTTTTGGAACAGACATCTTGTGATTGTTGGTTCATATAAGTAATCATATGTGTCTATGCTGGAGACTTGGAAAAGAAGATTAGTTTCTAATGATGTCTGTTTATACTGCTAATTCCAATGACTTTATTGTTTGGCTAGGCTAAATACCTTAATTTGCATATCTTATATTTCACCTAACAGTGTTCTAAGATCCGTTGTTACATAAAACTCGGTTGCTTTGTTGAATTCATAACTGTGAGGAGCAACATATTTATGATTAATGATGGAAAATATGCTTCCAAGATGTTTTTATTTGCATTTATAGATATAATTTGCTAAAGGATTTATGTGAGCACTACTCATAAATGTTCTGATCAGATGTTTGACTATAAAAC
Source organism: Enhydra lutris kenyoni (assembly GCF_002288905.1). NCBI lineage: Eukaryota > Metazoa > Chordata > Mammalia > Carnivora > Mustelidae > Enhydra > Enhydra lutris. The sequence goes on from NW_019154114.1 coordinate 11,708,654, forward strand.
ATTTCTAAATGCCACACTCCACAGGCTAATAATCTATTCGTCTGAAATAGTATTCTGACTCCCATCAGAATATCCTTTATATCCTGCTGTTTTAGCACATCCTAGGATGAGAACATATTCCCTGGATAGTTGGGACAATACAGAGAATAGAGCTGATGATGGACCTTGACCTATGAGTCAGGGCTTAATGAAAGGCCCTGGATAACTAGACATTACCCTTCAAAGTCCAGGTCAGGGTTCACACATAGCCAGGAAAGCCAAGAGCACATAGAACATTCAGGGTAAAAAGGGATATAATGAGGAAGTCACTTACACCATGACAGGGTATTGTATATGATTAGAGATATCCATGAGAAATTGAAAGGCATCCTACCTGAACAGATAAAAATGACTGATATGCCTGGACCATCTCAATTTATAGATAGGGTTGTATACTTCAAGGGAATATTTATAAATTCATTTTTCCCCCACATAAACACTGTTACCCCAGGTTAGCTCATAAAATCCTATCTTTTCCCATTGAATACTGGATACTTTTTTTTCTCTTAGCCACCTCTTCTAGAATTTCCAAGGCAGTTTGGCTGGCTCCATTATAACTTCCTATCTTCATTTGTCTCTTCTTTTCATTCTATGTCTGATGTTTATTACTTAGCTCTACTTTATTTCCTACATTATTTTTGCAACTAGGAGTATTATACTTTAACAAATTGTGTCAAGACAAAAACTTCACCAAAGTTAAGCAGGGAAGGAGGACTTTAGCTAGGCTATTGCAAAAGGAGAGACCGAATTCAGCTTCCCTGAAGCAAATGGTATGAGGGATTTTTAAACATTGGGTGAGCTAGTGGAAAAGTACTAGAAGACTTTAAGGGGGAGGTTGATCAATGGGATGTGTTGAGCACATCAAATTATTCCTGAGTTTACAGATGTTTTTCACAGTGGTTAGGCCATTTGCTTGCTAATTGGTGCTCATCAAAGTTAGACTCCGACCCTCCTGCAGTCTCCAACAGAGACTGGGAGATAGGGCTGCTACCTCCTTAGATGTTTACTTTCAAAGAAAGTACTTGAGAAAACATTTCCTGGGTTGTAAAACCCATAAGGGACTGGGAGAGGATTGCATACATTTCAAAGGGGCAGAGAAAGAATTTATAATTGCAAGTTTTCTAAGTAAAACTTTCTAAGAATAAGGAAGTCAGGGCCTATTGTCAAGAAGAAACATGTTTACAGTTTACTGAAACTAAGGAGAATGTTAAACCTGTCTTGGTCAGGTGTTTATTAATTTTCAAATATTAACATTTATATCTATAACATATCAGTTGTATATTTTATAGTTGAATATAAATTTTGTAACACACAAGCAAATTTCCTTTCAGTCTTTATTCTTTTGTCTCTATTCTTAATTCCATTTCCTGCTTGCTGGGCTTTGTCATCACTAGTTGAGCCAAGATTTGTTAGAGTGCCCCTAGTGCCAAATATTGAAACAGCTAAGACTCCTTCCCTCCTCCCCAGGACCTTTCCCCACTGTCTGCAAGGATGGTTTAAGTCTTTATCACCTGAAGTTAACTGGTCACAGAGGAGGGGGTGGAACAGTGTATTGTCCAGCAACTTTAGTGTAAGCAGAAACAGTGTACACAGAGTCCAGAAGAATATACAAAGCAATCATGCATCCTTTTGCCCATTCTCTATAGTCCAGTGCCCAAAGTGTCCACGGAGGAAAAATGCACTCATTGTTCAGGTTGTCCTGGTGCCCCATAGCCTGGGTCATCTGTTCAAAACTCTGGAGCCACACTCCACACTGTCCAATATGGTAGTCACTAGATACTTGTGACTACTGAGCACTTGGAGTAAGACTAGTCCAGTTGAGAAGTGCTGTCATTGTAAAATAGCCTTGAATTTCAGAAATTTATAAAAATAATATAAAATATTTCTGAGACATTTTCTTTATTGCTTGTTAAAATGATACTATTTTGGCTATATTGAGTTAAATAGTAAAGTGAATTTTACTACTTTATATACTATGGCTACCAGGAAATTTAAAATTACAAATGTGATGTGCATTATATTACTATTTGTCAATGAAGTTCTGGAAAGAAAGCCAGATTTCTACCTCCCTAATACCTGGGGTATTCCTGTCCTTCATTTTGGTCCCTCTTATGAGGACTGTCCCCTTCCATTTCTGCCTGCTTCTCTAATTCAAATACCAACTGAAATGACACCTCCTCCCTATAGCACAGAACTACTTAACACTAATTTATCATGTATAATATTGTCTTATTTCTTACACTAAAACATAGCTCTTTTTGTATCTAGCCACCCCCCCAACTTTATAATTAAACACATGTAAAGATGAACATATATCTATTTAATGTCTAAAATTCTGATCAAACAGCTAGTTGAAAACCCACAGTCTTCAATTTATCATCATGTTCCTATCATTTCATTTGGGGGAAAAGGAAGATGTAAATAAGACCTTAAGTAAGCTGCTGCTCAGAGTTCAGAGAACGTAAGAAAACCCAAACTCCTTCCCTACCCCAACCTGGTCATTAGGCCTCAATGGAGGGCTTGGGGCAAGTTAACAGATGGGGTCTTAAGTCTTACTTCTCTAAAGGTGCTTATGCTGAATCCAAGGATAAGTTGAGTAGAAAGTTTTCTACTGAGCAAAAGCAAGAAAATGATGATGAGAATATATTCTTTTATTGATGTGCAAGTTTTTTTAATTCACAAAAATCTTACTCAATGTTGTGATTGTTCCTTTCTTGTAAAAATGATGTCCAAAGGCAGGATTCTATTCATTGTAAACTGTCAGTAAGCATCCTTGATAAATGAGTGAAAGAAAGCAGAGTATTCACTGGAAAGAATTTCAACTCCATGCTGACTTCAAGCAAGTACGATTTAATGGAAACATCAATGACAATATATTTCTATGGTCAATGTGCAGACCTATAAATTATTAAATTCTCCAAGGCTGTGAAGGAATGGTAAAAATCAGTTTTCAAAGTGTTTTAGGTAAATGTGTTTTAAAAGAGTTGCTGCTTGGGGCATACATAGAACAGCTTACTTTGTTGCGTTGTAAAAGGCTAATCGAGTAGCTTCAAGCATCATAAGGATGATCTTCCCCACCCCGGGGAATGGAAGGCGCCACTTTATCTTTCACATTGTCCATTCTGGGCACACAAGGGAATTATTCTTACTCCTAATGCAGAAGATGAATAAACCCTCACATAAAAACACTGAGAACCAGGATTTATAGAGGCAGATTTTATAGAGGGCTTTAAGATTGGGCATTAGTTCACATTCACTGTCTCCCAATAGCAGCTGACCCTGCCTCTCTGGGCACTGGGTCCTCCTCCATTTCCTGCACACTATGTAGACCAACTTCAAACAGCAAGATCCCAAAGTGAGGAGCCAAGCCCAGAGAGACATGCTATAGATAGAAGCTTAACTCGCTTTCTTCCAGTTTCGAGGATGACATTGAGACTCTTTGGACTGCAATAATTTGACGAAGCTAAACATTCCAATTTCAACAAAAGGACCAATACGTTACTTGCTTTGAATAATAACATGTATCAAACATGTTAACTCGGGAAAAAATGCATTATACTTTTTCTGTATTTAAAATTTAAAGGTCATGGTTTAAGTCAGGATTTCTTAGTCTTGACACTATTAACATTTTGGGTTGAATAATTCTTTTCTTTGGTGGTGGGTGGGTGCTGTTCTCTGCCTTCTAGGATATTTAGCAGCTTTCTTGGCCTTTGTCTGCTAGAAGCCAATAGCTTCTGTCCCTGGGTTGTGAAAACCAAAAATATCTCCACACTCTGCCAAATATCCTTTGCAGAGAAGGGCAAAATCGCCCCTGAGAACCACTGATTTAAATGAATATTTTACAGAGTTCACTACATGTGTGCGCATGTGTATAATACAGATACAGACACTGGATATTTATCAGGGTGTTCAGGTACATATGATCACATAAAAATTGTAACATATCTAAATACTGTATAAAATACATGAAGTAAAACTTCAATGCAGTCAATATCAAGGAAAATCAAGAGGGACAATAATGATCTTCTCAAATTATATATTCATGTGCCAAATTTTTTTGTTGAAAATTTGCTCTGAATATCGTTATGTTAATTAAGAAAGCACCCATCATTATAATTAAACCAAATATAGTACTCTAAAAATGTGTGTTGAGCCAATCGAATGAACTTGATGCTCTTCCAAGGAGGTGCTTAAGTACAGAAGTAAAGTAAAGAGATCCCTGCTTTCCTGAAACTTACAGTATAGAAGAGTCATATAAATAATCATGCAAACAAGTATGAAATTAAATGAACAATTCTGATATGTGCTCTGAAGATAAGATTCATGGTAGGGATGCTTCTCCAAAGAAGTGAAGTATATTACATATGGTATGTATACCCATACATATGTCACATGTCAACAGTGGTCATAGTATCATTTAAATTAATGGTAATGCTCATTGAATTCCAACAGAGTACTGGAATAGTAGTTTGGAATTAAGGGACACATAATCTCTGTTATCCCTGAAGACACATAGTCTCTTGGGTTCAGGCAAGAGGAAGGAAGACTAGGGGTCAGGTTATAGAAGAAAGAGGGGAGACTGGAATAAGCAAGATGAGTATCATACAGCAAAACAACCACAACAAAATCTAATGTGTCATAATAAGAACTACAGCTGAAATAAGCACACACACATATTTGTGTATGTACATACCCACACACATAAATATAAGATTTCAAGTAATAATTCTATTTGGTAAAAATCTTACAAAGAAAAGGGCTTGGGGATTTTTGATTTCTGAGCATAAATTTCCCTGGTCAGCATGATAAGGAGACATATGGTGGCCCATACACATGAGATATAGGGGTACTATATTTATTTAGAAGTATATTTATTTATTTTTAAATATATTTATGAGATATTTATAGGCTGCCTACTGAGTGAGCACCTGAAACCCCGTGGAACAAATGTCATGACAAAGGTGAAAACTTTTCTTGATAGCCAGTAAGTTATTTCTCACCCCTGCTGGAAGCCCAGTGCAGGTTAGGATTGGAAGGTTGCGGGGGGTTCTGGTTCTGTAGCCAGTCTGATGGAAGCTCCACTATCTCGTAGCGGAAACTTCTGGCACTCAGATTCCTGGTCACCATGGCAGGGCAGGGCAGACAAGGAGGATCAAATTGTGAACTTTCACTGGTCATTTCACTGGACACAATAGTTTCAGGGTTTGCCTAACCTGCAGGGGAGAAAATGAAGTATTTGGAGAGTATTGGTATGTCAGCTAGATATACTGACACACACACACAGAGATAAGTATCTTTAAACTTTACAGCAATGTTTGTATCTAGTATTATGGTGTCTATGACAGAAACAAAAGAGAAGAAACTAAGTGGTCGTCAGTATAGACAGGTTAAATGCAGTCATTCTACAGGATAGATTCTCCAGTGCTTATCTGGCAAGAGCTATAAGAAGTCTTGTTAAGGGTGAAACAAAACAAAACAAAACAGAAAAACAGAGAGAAACCTCTGCTGGCAAGTTTGTGGATACAGAGTCAAGAGAGACTTTTTAATTTGATAGCTCTGTACTATATGGATTTCTTTCTGAATTTTTCAGTTTTTACATATGCATTTAATCGAGCATTACTGAATTAATAGGTTAAGGAAACATAAAGGTTGCATTTTGACTACTCAGAAGAGAGACATATTATGAATGTAACAATATCACTGGAGCCCATTCAGAAAACAGAGCGCATAAAGGAAAGAAATCTTTAGAAGCAATACAAGCTTAGAGCAATTTTAACTTGTTCTCTTTCTTGAGCCTAAAATTGTTCAATGAGCTCAAACCCCGACTGGCATTTTGACCATCAATTATCACTGTGTATTTATAGATACGCGCTTTCCCGGCAATTTCAGAAGGTTAAAGCAAATGTATATAATCAGTCTATTATTTGCCAGAAGATAAAGTGCCATTGAGGCTTGTGTAATCAGAGGAAAATGGTTCCAAAGATAACTTTAGCACTAGCTGGTGTTAAAATGTTGAAAGAAAGAGCTTTTCAAATATAAGATAAATGTATATATTTACTTTCGAATCTAGTCAGATGGGGACTTAAGAAATACAGTTCTTCATGTATGAATATGATTTTTCTGATGCACCATCACACGAGTATATTTTTAGAATTGTGCTTTGCAGGAGTGATGGATATGTCTTGAGTCAGTCTCATTCAGCCCAGTATACCTTGGAGCAATTCTAAGCCTGAAAGAGATGCTTCCTCTGGTCACAAGGTTTCTTTTCCACCTAATCAATACTTACGGTTCAGATAAAAATGGAGAGTCACTTCCTCAGGGACACCTTCTCTGACCCCAAGACTAAGTCAGGTCCCCTGAGCGGACAGTTTGAGCAGGGCTTAGAGTGATCTTTTGCTCTACTTCTTACACCATCCAGTTAAAGATTTGTGTTCGATGTGACTTGTCTGCCTCACATGACCAAGCTCCACATCGGCTTTGCTCACCATTGTAAACACATCTCTGATCACCATGGGTGAGACATAAGAAGTTTCTAAAGAGATCCGTGGAATGAAAGCATTTGGGCGAATGTACGTGTTCATGTGTATATCCTGTCCAGAGTAACCTGCCAGAGGCTGGGGGGTACTACAGGTAGAATAAAGAGTCATGTTTTGGCCCCTTATGTGGGAAGAACTCAAAAAGATGATGTAGTGTGTTGGAGCCAGCTCTGAACCATCCTGCAGGACATGGAGAGCCAAGGCAAACCCTGCGTTGTCCTGCTCAAGTCCAACTATCGTGTGGTTTTTGAAAGCATATCTCAGATTTGGAAAACATGAGAAAACATTTGGAAAACTGTTGTATCCACCAGGCTGTCCTGGTTGGGCGTGGGCATGGGGAAACATAGTGGAAATACATTAAGTGATGTTAGTAGGAGTCAGATTTTCCTAAAGAGGAATGAAGGTATAGACTGTGCTGCTATGAAAATGTGGTCTTAATCTAAGGGGAGGCAGACCATTAAATAACACGGAGAGAGACAATTAGAAAAGTAAGGAAGGTCATTTTGTGGGGTACCTTATGAGAAGGGCTTGGTCTTTTTTTCCTCCTCCTGTAAACAGTCACATTTCATTTGCTGTATTGTAATTTCCTGTGTTCCCAAACCGTCAATAAAGTCTGTTCCTCATACTCAGCCTATCTCCCAGTGGCAGACTGAAGAACTAGGACAAGGTTGTAAAGTGATGGTGCTGTGCTCCCCTAGGAAGGTCTGGGATCCTGGCGCTCCAGGCTGACATGTGTCAGTGCGGTGATCTCAGGGCTGATGATGCTGGAGATTGATCCCTGGGGAGGGCAGAGGAAATGTAGACAATGGATAGCACAGGAATTCCAGGGGTGTTGAGGGATGAGAAAGGGCTACATGGAATTGTATGTAGAGAAAAGACGGTGTACAGAAGACGTACATTAGGCTGTGTCCTTGGTAAGGAGTGAGAATAACATTCTGCAACCCAAGGGAGATCATATGCAGCTGAGATTTCTCATCTGTGGAGGTTTCAGAAAGACACCTCAAGAATCCGTGTGGAGGGAAAGCAAGACCAGTGCTGAAGTTGTGAAAAAGTCCTGTAAGAGCAAGAAAGAGTAGTTTCTAAAAAACGGAAACTCAGATTTCTTACACTCTACTTTTTTAAGTATTAGAAGTTGATTTTTTTACTATTGAAATAAAAAATATTTTTATTAAAATTATGGGAAAATTATTAACTTAGAAGACATACTAGGAAGAGGTATGTCACAGATACTAAGATTTTACTAAAGGATACTGGTTTTGTTACATTAGAAAACAGACAAAATAGAAGAACAGCCTACACGGATTCAGGATTGATGAAAACGAAATAGCCACCATTTCATCTGTTGCTCAACACTCGACTGCGTGACTGAATCAACTAAATCATCAAAAGAGATATATTCGTATGGGTAAAGAATGAGGCTTTGTTCTACCACCGGAAGGGGTGTGTGTGTGTGCGCGCGCGCGCGCGCGCGCGCGCGCATGCGCATGTGTATATTGTGTTTACAACACACATACACATATTTTATCTTCACAAAACCAATCTTCAGAGATTTAAAAAATCTAGATCCTGTAGCAATGTTATTATCCGATAGAACTTACAACAGTAATTGCTCTGCAAGAATTAAATGCGAAACGAGCAAACTTCTTGAGTATTCAGTCAATCTGCTATTATGCAAGATTATGTAATTTCTGCTAAAAGGTTCCCATAGGCTTACAAAACAAGTTAACTTTGTCCTAAATGTGTTAATTTTGTCCTAAATGATTAATTTCTTTACTATTTTCCAGCCTCATTTAGCTTCTTTAGTGTGAAACATGATTAGTTCATCTAGTATTTTATTTGATTTAAATAACAAGAAAAGTAACTCTCCAAAAATTTTAATTCCTTTGATATATCTTTGGAGGTATAGAGAGAGAGGTTTTGATATTGATTTTTGTTAGTTTTTTTCTTTTGGGGTTCTTTTACCTCTAAGTATGTAAGTATATATATATAAATACATGTGCACAAATACACAAAAATATGTAAATATTTGTAAAATGCATAAAATATATACACATATATATTTATGCACATTTGTATAATCTCTGATGACATTGAGAAAAGATTATTTCATGTTGTTTAGAAGAGTTTCTCCTGTGAAGAGAAAATATTTGTTCAAGGAATTTAAGGGAATGGCTGCGATTCTGGCAGTACCTTTGTTCGGTGTACCCTGTTAAGTTATATATGTACTTTATTTGGCCTGTGCTTCCTTGGTATATAATTCCTTAAAAATATGAGAATATAGCAACATCAGCTAGCCCAGAAGCAATGCTATTAACCTGTGTGGTCAGGGCAGCTGGGGACATGAGGGAGCAGTTAATCAGCTAATGGGTATTTCTGTAGGGAGAAGGTGTCTAGTGATAACGTATGAGTCACGCAGCCCAAGTGGACAGCATCATGATTCCTCCACTCCAGAACTAAACTCCCGTTCTCCGGGTTGTTTTGCAGGCTCTCTCTCTGGACCTTTTCTCCTCCTGTGCCACTTCACTGTTTTCCACCCATTATTTATTAAATGCATTGTTTGCAAAGTTACCAAATTTAATAATAAAGTAAAGGATATTTTGACTTCGCAAAAGAAACAAGTTAAATTTAAATCTTGGCTTCTTATATCCATAACTTGTACTGAAGGAAGACTAGTTTTTAAAACATTATAGTGTATTTTCATTACTGAGGTAACACATTTTATACTTTTATTTTAATATAAGAAACTATACTAAGTTGTAAATAATGACTCCAAATCTTACCACCTAGATGAAGCCAGGAGTCACCCTTTCTAGGTGGCCTCACCTTCACCTTCCACCAAGAGGGTGTAGGATATAATAAAGCATTTTAGTTTTTGCCTTTCTGAAATGGGAAAAATGGGGTTTCATTTGTTTTCATTTGTATCAACATAAGTGATATTCTGTCTTCTTACTTCTTAGCCTTGGTCAGAAATGCTTATTGCATTTAGCTTACGTTTATACATTTTAAAATCTACTTACTAGATAAAGCTATATATTGCATGGAATTTTCAAGTTGTGGGGTAATTTTTGTCTTGCGTATTTGTGTACATATATGTGTGTAATAATTAAACTTTAATAGCTCACTCTTCGTAATAATTGGTAAAATCTGGGGAAACCTGAATAGTACTAGTCGTATATATTATTCACCAAAACACGTTTTAGATTTCTTCTCAAGCAGAAGAACAAAGCAATAGGCCATCAATCTATTTTATGAACTAGACCTGTGGTTCTCAAAGTAGGGTCCCCTGACCAGCAGCAGCAGCATCACCTGGGAACTTGTTAGAAATGCAATATCTGGGGCCCCACTAAAACCTACCAGTCAGAATCTTGGAGTAGTGTCCCACAATCTGTGTTTTAACAAATGCTTCAGGTGGTTATAATGAACCAAAATGAAATTTGAGAACAACTGGACTAGATCAATGTTGAGGAACCTCATGTTACTTTTTCACACCCCCTGCAGCTTGTCCCTATGCGCATTTTCTGAGAAGACCTCTCCCCACCTTCTCTCTCTTTCTCCCTCCCCTCCCCATGCGTGTGCGCTTGCATACACGCACACACATGCACACAGCCACGTGCGTGTGCACACACGTTTCATCTATTTGTGTCTTTATTCTTTAATCTTTCCCAGATAATAGCTTCACTAATGTATTGCTACATGTGGAGAATCTATTAACTTTTAAGATAAAAAGTTCATTTGCTAAATTTTCCCCATATGTTCAGACTCATAAAGCGCTTGCTCTGATAGCTGTGTATAAACAAGAAGCATATCACTCAGTTTGGCATAACTTTAAGAATACTTCTGTGATGTTGCATTAGCACAGTTTTTTGAACATGTGCTATTAAAATCTAAAATCTTGCATTCTAGAGGTCATTCCAGAAGCCACAGTGTATGTCAAGATTTTTAGATTAAATATCTCAAAGGAAAGCAGATTTATTCCTATAGGCAGTAAGTGGAATATAAGTACTATTATTACTTATGTTAATGCCTTTGCATGCATTACTTCCTTCAATCCTTACAGTAACTGTAGTACTCTCATTCTGCATGTAAGTCTGCTGAAATAGACATCATCAAAAAGAATTGGATAGACACTCAAAATTTAAAATTTGTACAACTAGGACTATTTAAAAAAATTCTACTCATCAGAATGGATTCTTTTTTTTTTTCCCCCTTTTAAGATTTTATTTGACAGAGATCACAAGTAGGCAGCGAGGTGGGGAAGCAGGCTCCCCACTGAGCAGAGAGCCCTATGTGGGGCTCGATCCCAGGACCCTGAGATCATGACCTAAGCTGAAAGCAGAGGCTTTGACCCACTGAGCCACCCAGGCACCCCTCATCAGAATGGCTTCTAAATAGACTTTAAGTTAACCTAAGGCTTTTATAGAAATAAATTCACTTTAAAATATTCATGTTTATTATTTATAAAGTTCTTAAATCTACTCTTGTACCATTTAAAGCATTGCTGGAGCACTGGGTGTGGTGCATGCACAATGAATTCTGGAACACTGAAAAGGAATTTTAAAAATATTTAACAGGATTTTTAATTTTTAAAAAGTTTTAAAATTTTGATTTTCTTTCTATTTAAGTAATTATTTGGAAAGATTATTTACGTCCGAAGGAACTATAACTATGATGTTGTGAATTTGAGCATCTTCTAGACTGGGGAGTTTCTGGAGAAATTATAAATGTTCTGTTTTATAAAGTGCTTTCTGGTCCAGCTCATCATTTTCTAAATGTTGAGGGCCTGTAAATTCATGGCCGTAAAGAATGATACAGTATTGAAAGTGCAATTAAGAATAAGAAAATGGAGCTCATTCTTTCCTAAATAAATTCACTCTGATTGCATTAAAACTAGTCAGAATTTAAGAATAATACAAGAGCAACAAGAGCATAGTGCCAATTATTAAGTGTTGCTTTATGAGCTACTCTTTTGGAACTAAACTGATAAAAAACTATGTTTACTTTTGCTGTGGAGTCTATCTTTGGAAGACAATGCAGAGACAAATAGAAGCCCTTATTCTCTCATTTGCAAAAAAAAGTAACAAAATGGGGTTTTTATTAGAAGACATATTTAGCAAAAATAATTTGATATAGGATGGTACCTCCCACATCAACTGCTGGACGTTTTGGAGATAAAAAATTGAAATATTTTAAGCACAGATAAACTAAGAAATCTGGATTTCTATAAACAGCTATCAAATAGAGAGGAAATCTAAGATACATGAATCATCCTTTATGGAAAACTTAATGAACTTGTGTACGTTAGTAGCATGCTAATGATGGAAATAATGGCGACCAGACAATGATTTCACGGGAGAAATGGACATGATCCAGTGATCCTGGACTGAGACCTTGCCTTCTTTGGAGGACAAATATGTACAATTTTATTTGTAAAAAATGCACTTCATTACTTTCAAAGGAACATTCTTGATTGGAAATACAAGGTAGGATAAGGCATGTGTGAGGTTAGTAGGCAATCAAATTATACTTTTTCGTCTGCTCAAGATTTACCCCCATCCTGGGGATTGGGGGATTCCCCTATGGCTTGACTGGTGAGAAACAGAGCACTTCCCAATATGGAAGCTGGGGGACTGCAGCCCCCTTCTCGATTCCCTGGTACCCAGCATGTCGGCATGCACCTGAAATTTGGCTGGTTATTTGCTCACAACTCAGGCCAGGCTCTGACGAAAGACCAGGGGATGGCTGGGTCCTAACTCTTGGCTCCTCAGGACTGCCTTGGCTTCAGTGCTGTTTTTAACTTGAGTCCTTGAGAACCCCGAGAACTGGCATTATCTTTCCACTGTATTTCCTTTTTGTGTACATATATGGTGGCTAGTATCAGTTTCTTTTGCTTGCAATAAGATCTCTTATTTTGAAAAAATATTTTTGCATATATTTCTTAAGGGTTTACTACAGTTTTAGTAATGTGCAGATGTTGTAGTTTTATTTACTAAGGAAAATCATGGTCTGTGCCTCCTCAAAATTTACAACCTCAAGCAGGAGGTGAATCAGTATGGAAAGTGCGATGTACGGAGTAATAAAATAATCTGAGTGTTAATATGCATGTTAAAAAATGAACATATTTTACAGATTTGGGGACAACTCAGTAAACTATCAAGAACTTTTTCACACAGGGTAACCCTCCTTTCATTGGGAAGATTGCAAAACAACTCTGGTATGTGTGTGCGTGTGTGTTAAGAGAGAGAGACAATATTTTAGGTTGTTTAAAAACCTATGCATGACTTCCTCAGAGCTACTCAATCCAAAACTTATTTTTTAACATGAACTGCTATCTCCAGAGAATAAATATAATTTGAAAGGAAGCCTTAAGAATAAGATCCAATGGGGGCGCCTGGGTGGCTCAGTGGTTAAAGCCTCTGCCTTCGGCTCAGGTCATGATCTCAGGGTCCTGGGATCGAGTCCCACGTTCGGGCTCTCTGCTCAGCAGGGAGCCTGCCTCCTCCTCCTCTCTCTCTGCCTGCCTCTCTGCCTACTTGTGATCTGTCTGTCAAATAAAAAAAAAAAAATCTTTAAAAAAAAAAAAAAAAGAATAAGATCCAATGACTGAGGCGCCTGGGTGGCTCAGTATGTTGAGTGTCCAATTTTTGATTTTGGTTCAGGTCCTGATTTCAGGGTGGTGAGCTTGAGCCCTCCATTGGACCCTATACTCAGCACGGATTCAGCTTGAGATTCTCTCTCTTCCTCTCCCTTTGCCCCTCCCCCTGCTTGCTCTCACTCTCTAAATGAATAAAAATTTTTTTAAAAGATTTTATTATGGGGGCGCCTGGGTGGCTCAGTGGGTTAAGCCACTGCCTTCGGCTCAGGTCATGATCTCAGGGTCCTGGGATCGAGTCCCGCATCGGGCTCTTTGCTCAGCAGGGAGCCTGCTTCCCTCTCTCCCTCTCCGCCTGCCTCTTTGTCTACTTGTGATCTCTCTCTGTCAAATAAATAAATAAAATCTTTAAAAAAAAAAGATTTTATTATGTATTTTCATGATAATTTGAAAACTTAAGCTGATACTACCTTCCTAATGTGCTGAGCTTTCTCTAGCCTGTAGAAATGGTTTTATATATATATATATATATATATATATATATATATATAGTCTGAATTATAGTTATTCTTTGATATTAAAAAATATTTTATTTATTTATTTGATACAGAGATACAGAGAGAGAGAGAGCAAGAGATTGAGCATGAGCAGGAGAGAGGCAGGGAGAGGGAGAAGCAGGCTCCCCGCTGAGCAGAGAGCCACACATGGGGTTTGATCCCAGGACCCTGGGCCACCCAGGCACCCCATACATAAAATCTTAAAATAATTACAATGCCAGGGGCGCCTGGGTGGCTCAGTGGGTTAAAGCCTCTGCCTTGGGCTCAGGTCATGATCCCAGGGTCCTGGGATCAAGCCCATGTGTGGCTCTCTGCTCAGCGGGGAGCCTGCTTCCCCCTCGCTCTCTACCTGCCTTTCTGCCTACTTGTGATCTCAATCTCTGTCAAATAAATAAATAAATAAATCTTTAAAAAAAATATTCCAATGCCAGACTTTTCCAATAAAAATAAAATCCAGCCATCTTTTTTTTTTTTTTTTTTTTTTTTTTTTTGCCTTCTCATGTCTGAAAACTTCTTATTTTAAATACTAACAATGCAGGTCTTTTGAAGCTGATAAAGTCAGAAAGTTTATTTACCACATGTGCTGATGACCAAGTGCATATGTGAGTCTGCATAACCTACCTGCCAGCATGACATGGGAAATGAAGAGACAGATATATTTAAGGCATTTTCTTCCTTTATAAACTCTGAACTTAACACAGGCCCTGTGTAAAGATAAAAGGGAAACTGCTGTTTGTTTCTGAACACTTGCATCTAAAATAGATAAAGTTGTAACTACCAACTTTGATCCTAGGCTCAACCATGAGACCTGGTTACATGTATACAAATGTGAAGATTCCTGGCATGAAAACTTTCTTCTTTTTTTTTTTTTTAATTTTTTATTTCTTTTCAGCGTAACAGTATTCATTGTTTTTGCACTGCACTCAGTGCTCCATGCAATCTGTGCCCTCTCTAATACCCACCACCTGGTTCCCCCAACCTCCCAACCCCCGCCCCTTCAAAACCCTCAGATTGTTTTTCAGAGTCCATAAAGAAACAACATTTTATAGTCATTCAGGGAACTGAGTAGGGGAAATGATTTAGGAAATTTTGAATCTGATAATATTTAATCTATAACTAAATCTGTGTATATATTATTTTCTTCCTTAACATAACATATCTTATTCCTTAATAGAAATAAAATACCTTTGTCTTCAAAAATGTTATCCAGAAATACACAATAGACATCAAGATATGAAAGTAGGTATTTTTGAAAGACTCTTTTTTATAACGCAAAAATTTGCTGAATTGGAAGTTGATAAAACCTACATTCAGATCTATTACCCACAGCCAATTACCTGGAATTAATATCTGGCTGAAAACTTACTCTCATTCTGCAGCCATGTGCAGACTAAGTCACTGTGAAAGAACAGAAGGGTATTTGAAATAGGAGGTGACTTGTTTTAGACCTGCACTTAACTAGGGCATTGTTGCTGTGGAGAGGTGTGGTGAACAGGTGAATATTAGAACATCCTGAAATATTAGATACCTGGGCAGTAACGGGAGTTTTGTGATGTCCAAAATACATACTCTCTCACAGTGTTGGGTGTAGGTGGTGGCTGACCATGTGTTATCTGATAATAGCACACCTGGAATTCTCTACTTTTATCACATCCTACCAAGGTTGAGTCATTTTCAGAATAAACCCTGGATTCCTTAGTTGAAAATATTGCATCGGGGTGCCTGGGTGGCTCAGTGGGTTAAGCCTCTGCCTTTGGCTCAGGTCATGATCTCAGGGTCCTGGGATCGAGCCCCACATCAGGCTCTCTGCTCAGCGGGGAGCCTGCTTCCCCCCACCCCTGTCTGTGTCTCTGCCTACTTGTGGTCTCTGTCAAAAAAAAAAAAAAAAAAAAAAAAAAAAAAAAAATCTTAAAAAAGAAAAGAAAATATTGCATCAACCATTCTATTTTTTTCCTTTCTCAAACTCCATTGCACTGATAGAAATACAGTTTTTAAAAATAATCAACACATATGAAAAATAAAAAGTTCTGGAGTCCACCATTGATCAAAGATATCAATACATTTATTGGGAATCAGAAGGCAGTGGAAGAATGGTAACTAAGAACACAGAGTAATTCTGAACCTGAAGCCTTATATAGATGAGCAGTCCAACCATTAGCCCCAGCAGAACCTTTAGAAGCTCAGAGCTCAGGGGTTTCTAGTAGCCCTTGGTGGGGATCAGACACTGAGCTGAAAAGAGAAAAAACGGGCTAACATTCTGTTGACAGAGCACTTGTTCCAAAGGAAATCCTTCTCCACTCTGTAGTCAGTCCTCTTCCAATGTGACAGAGGAGTTTAGTTCTTGAGCTAACTCGAGGCAGTTTCTGGTTTCATCCTTAGTTCTGACTACCTTCATTTCTAGGATGTCATATCTTTGTGAAGCAGGTTTTGGAGTGATTTCTATGATATATAGAATGTACTGCATGGAAATCAATGTGGAACAGAAAAGAGGGTGTTAGTGTCTAATATGATTTTAAAATTTGAGAAGCCATACAGTGCCCAACAGACTCACACTTCCTTTAACTAAATATTATTATTTTATAATTGGTATATGGTATTTACTCAGCTACTAAGTTGTAAGGGATATGAATATATATTACATTGTTTGGTCCCAACTACATAAAAGGGGAGAAATACTGACATTTCTTTTGCCTAGGGGCACTGTGAAAATAATCACAGAAATGCCAATGGAGTGGTGAACTGAGAAAGTTTGGGACCCTTTAATCCAGGACAATTAACACAGTGACGTGTGTGTGTGTGTGTGTGTGTGTGTGTGTGTGTAAGATCCTAACTGCACCAGCCTGCCTTAGAGTTAGGAGCCACCATAGGATTCAGTGTTGGTCAATGAGATGCAGGAGAAATTGTACTGGGTAACTTTTTAGAAAGTTACTTCTTTTCCTAATAAGAGCAGTCCACAAGAGATGAAAGGATTTTGCCACCCTGGCCAGCCTCTGCTTCCTGCTTTTGAAGATGGTCGCGTTGCCTGGAGCAGAGTCCGCCATCATGCAATGTGATTTGACAACTGTAAAAATACAAAGCGAGATACTGGGGACAGCAGGGAACAACAGTAATAATGTATCTCCAAAATTACTGTTAAGATAGAAGTAGAACCTCTGCTTGTTTAAATCACTGAGGTTGGTTTTACTATTACTTGTGTCTGAAATTCCTAACTGATGTAATGAGATTGTAAACATGGATGAAACTTGCATTAACCAGAACTATAAAATAGCAACTTTGGATGGGTAGTTTGGGGGGGCGCATTAGGAGTTGGTGAGGACGCACAAAGTTATCATCTACTGGAGTCCAGAGCAAGTAAATAATGCACAAAAATACATCACTTTTTAGAATATGGAGGTAAATGCCAGGGAAAGATTGGGGGTGGCTTCCACGAAAATTAGGACAGGGAAAGATGGGGTTCATAATAATAATGCCTAACATTTATTTTGTGTTTACTGTGTTACATGCATTGTGCATATTGTTTTATACATCTCTTCACAACAATTCTACCAGGCAGAGTCTTTTTAATATCTTCATTTATCTGACAAAGAAAGTAGAGCAGAAATACGTAATATGATTTGACTACATCACAGTTAATAAATGGTTGAAGTAGGAGACAGCTGTTGTTCATTGTAAATTTTTAAATGAAATTTCACTTTTTCACTAAGTATCTTTATTTATGTAATGAATATAAAAATCATTTAAAAGACTCAAACTACTGAAGATTTATTCACCTTTCTTTGTTTTGAAGAAGCTAAGTATCAGGGCATTAATATCCCTCAATTGTTATGTTGTAATATTCTTAAAATGTAATAGTGAGAATGTTGACTCTCTCTGTATGTAAGACTATGTAATGCTTTAAATTGTAAATGCTTTAAGTTGATGTTTTTGATGTCAGGTATTGCTTTTAGAAGTAGACTTTGTCAGTCAGAAATCCTTCTGGTGAACACTATTCTAAAAGATCAGGCATCTTGAAAGAAAACCATGAGTTGGAGTTTGGCAAATCTTGCATTTACACATGACTTAGGTAATTGTTTCTATTTCATTGAGCACCACATATCCAAATAGATTGAGTTAATTTTAAATTAAAGTGAGATCAGATAAAACCAGGAACAATGTAAAATAAATTAACTTCCTCTAAATTTTTACCCCAGAGAAACCAATGTTATTTTTTTAAGATAATTTCTCATAATTTCTTCAAAAGTAATTTCTTCAAAAGTAATCAAGAACACAGACACTTGTAAAGATAAACTTTTATTGATAATGTGAGAGCCTAGAACCTTGGATCTGAATAAGGCTTTATGGATTGTTTAGTCCAGCTTAGATCAGGTCTACAAATATTTCTACAAACAACCAGAAAATGAGTAATCAGTACCTGTTAAATGAATTCCATAACAAGGAAATCAAACCTTTGAAGGTCATCCACGGGCAATCCAATTATATGTTAAAGACTCTTACTTATATTAAATTATATTGAAGTAACCTTTAAGAATTAATCTTTATTAAGAAAGCCTGAAATAACACATATTTATTAAACTAATATATAAAGATAATTATATGAAAAGCAATGTGGGCTTTCTCAGATTCTTTCCTTTCTCATTAGAGTTTATCCAAATCAAAGTGGCGACTAGGGAGAGTTAGTCACAAAAAACTTTCCTTTAGGGTGAGATGGGAAAAGGACACCAAACACTATTTTTATTGTCACTGCTTATGTAGGAAATAAAGTAAGTAATTTAATTCTGCCTTTATGAGAATATGTCTTGATAATTTGTTTTATCTATGGCAGCAAACTTTGTTTTCATCCCTTTGAAAAAAAATATGGTCATTAAGTCAGCCTCAGTATCCAACAGTGTCTTCTAAATCAGCAGTAGTTTTTTTTTTATTATTATTTTTATTAAAAAATAATGTATTATTTGCCCCAGAGGTACAGGTCTGTGAATCGTCAGGCTTACACATTTCACAGCACTCACCATAGCATATACCCTCCCCAATGTCCATAACCCACCACCCTCTCCTTACCCCCCTTACCTCTCCTTACCCCACCACCCCCCAGCAACCCTCAGTCTGTTTTGTGAGATTAAGAGTTTCTTATGGTTTGTCTCCCTCCTGCTTCCATCTTGTTTCATTTTTTCCTTCCCTACTCCCCAAAACCCCACCCTGCCTCTCAAATTCCTCATATCAGGGAGATCATATGATAATTGTCTTTCTCTGATTGACTAATTTCCCTCAGCATAATACCCTCTAGTTCCATCCACGTCATTGCAAATGGCAAAATTTCATTTTTTGATGGCTGCATAGTATTCCATTGTAAATATATATACCACATCTTCTTTATCCGTTCATCTGTTGATGGACATATAGGTTTGGCTATTGTGGACACTGCTGCTATAAACATTTGGGTGCATGTGCCCCTTCGGATCACTACATTTGTGTCTTTAGGGTAAATACCCAGTAGTAAAGCAGCAGTAGTTTTTACTCACACCACCTGTGTGGAGTAGTACTACATAATTTATGGTGTTTTTGTAAAAAATAAAATATCTTTTAAAATGATGAAGCCATTATGCCATAACTTCCATTCTTTAATATGTTCTTTGATGTCACTAATTATATCCAATATGATTATTTAGTTTACATTTTACTAATCTAGGAGAAGGTAGAGTAGGGGAGACAAGATGAATTTTAAAAGTTGTATATGGTACAAAACCCACATACAAGACTTCTTAAAATAGATGTTTATATATAGGAAATAGTTGTCCTTTATTGATCTTAATGACATGGATTTTAAAAAATCATTAACTCTCATGCTTAGAATGAAAATCTAGGAGTAGAATGAAAGACAGCATTTGAACATAAAGATGGTTTTTCTGTTTTCACATTTAGTTTTTAAACAGTAGAATTATTCTCGTTAAATGTGGTCTGATGACATTTCACTACTATAAGCAAGAAATAGCTCTTATTTGAAGACAAGGATTGAAAATGGATGATGATAGGAAAGAGTCAATTTGTGAGAAATAAATTTAGTGAGTTGAATTTTTCACTGGTTCACCTTTAAGTTACCTCATTTGACTATTTATAACTCTATAAAAGATGAAGTAAGCTTATTTGATGTGAAGACTTACCTTTCATGCATATGTAGGAACAGTTTCAGATATAGGAGTCATTCTAAGTCTACTGAAGCAAAGTCATCCTAATGAGAGGTCATTTATGTACTTTATTGTAGGTGTTCTTCTATAGCTTAGGGAGCATTAAACGTAGTCCTCCTGTACATCTGTGGGGAAAGCTTCCTTAATATATGACTTACAAACATACTGGGTCATGAGCGGCATGTCATGACATTGGATTTTAATAATAATTAAAAATTTCAGAATCTCTTTAACATTGGGGTATGAAATATCTCTGTTGCAAACTAATATTAAAAGTTTGAATATATTACATTTATATGTAAGAGATAGTGAAAGTGAATACACTTATCCAAGGTGACATCATTGTAAATTGCTATTTTAACACCCAGAGTCAAGGTGAAAGACTACTTAATGTTCCAAGTAAGTGTCCAAAGCCACCTACACATTAGCTCTTAAACTCAATTCAGGATTCAAAGAGTCTTACATTCATCATGGATAAGAGGATGAGAAGAAGGGAGGGAAGAAGGGAGAAAGGAAGAAAGAAAGGGAAGGAAGAGAGGGCATCTTACAGGTCTAAAATGTAGCAAAAAATTTAGTTTTTACTATAGATACTGAAGGTGTAGACAAAAATGTAAAATAACACATTTTTTTCCCTGTAAAACAAGTAACCTCAAACAATCTTCTTCTTCTTTTTTTTAAGATTTTATTTATTTATTTGGCAGAGAGAGAGATCACAAGGAGGCAGAGAGGCAGGCAGAAGAGAGGGGGAAGCGGGCTCCCCGCTGAGCAGAGAGCCTGATGTGGGGCTCCATCCCAGGACCCTGAGATCATGACCTGAGCTGAAGGCAGAGGCTTAACCCACTGAGCCACCCAGATGCCCCTCTCAAACAATTTTCTTATGTGTTATTTTTATGTGTAACATATTTAACAGTAACAAAGCCATTATATTGTGACTGTGATTCTTATAGGTCCTTTGTTTTTCCCTGGCTTTAAAATAAATGTTATGCTGTTATTTACTTTGCATTTCCCTAACCCAATAGAGCACAGTCATTATGTACATAAATACTCAAAATACACCAAAAAAATCAAAGCACTGGTAAGCCAAAATAACATTAGAGCTCATTCTGTCCATCATCTTCCTCTCTGTGTCCCTCTCTTTTACTGTCTTCCTAAAAGGACAGGATGAAAAGTAATATTTAGACATGCCTGTGAAAGTGTGTGCTGTCAGTAATTTTTCCTCATTTCATAACAACCATGTGCAATAGGTATTTTTTAGATAGAGAAATAATGATTCATACAAGATACAATAGTTCATAGCAATAAGGTTGGATATAAGACCAATGCATACAAGTGGAGAGTTTTTTTTTAATATACCATCAACAAACAATTAAGAAATACAAACATGTATATTTGTTATTTAAAATACATAGTTTACAACTATGATTATACTGGATCTAGATATAAATCTAACAAAGGTTTTGCAAGCCTTGTGCATAGATGTTTTTAAAACTTTGCTAATATATATTAAAGAAAACATAACAGATGCACATGTATTCCCTATTCATAATGGAAACATTTATCTTGTGAGGATATCTATTCTCTCTAAATTGATTTATGGACTTAAGACTTACCCAATAAAACCTACAGGAGTTTTCCATGAAACTTGACAAGCTGATTTTAAAAGTTTATATGTAAATAGAGTGGTTCTAAGAGATAAGTCAGGCCTGAACATGAACATGAATAGTGAATAATTTAGAGAACAAGATTTTTAAAAAACAGGGTAATTAATATAGTCTGCTACTGGTGAAGGGGAATATAAATTGACCAACAACACAATAACATAAAAAGTCCACAGATGGTGCCAGTAAAATGATGGGAAAAATATGAACCTGCATTTCCTTAAAAGGAAGGACATATGTTCAGTAAGCAAACTCTTAAAAGTTTAAATTCACTACAATCAGAAACATGCAGAGTGACCTACTACATTGTGCTCATTCAATTGGCAGAAAATAAGAGGGAAAATACCCAGTGTTTGAGAGGATGTGGATCAGTAGAATTTATTATTCATTACCAACAGCAATTTAAATTGGCATGACTGTGTTGAAAACTAGTTTATAGATTAGCTTATGAATTTGGACATATATACATTTATCCATCCTTAGTTACATATTGGGTAAAAACTTTACACCTGGCACCAGGAGACATAAAGAAGATAATTCATAGCAGCAGTGTTTGTAATTTTAAAAATCCAGAGATGACTTAATTAATTTTAACAAATTAGTATACATTCACAAAACAGCAATCAGAATGAACAAACTGCACTACTTGAAGGCCACAGGACAACATAGATTCTTCTTCTCCTTCTCCTTCTCGTTCTCCCCACCCCCCCACTAAGTGTGGAGCCCAACATTGGGCTTGAACTCACGACTCCGAGATCAAGACCTGGAGCTGAGATCAAGAGTCTGAAGCTTAACTGACTGACACAACCAGGCCTTTTAATGTAGATTATTCTTAATACCATCCTACTGCGTGGAAAATAAAAAGCCAGAAGACTTGCAGTATGACTTCTTTTATATCTTCAAAAACAAGTAAAACTCGGGCTGTTCAGGTGTATTCCTTATATTAGTTACCTTACATTCATTATTTTTTCAAAATTAAGAAATTGACTCAAAATATACATGAAATTAAAGAGAGTCATGTGAACTTCTGGAGATAATGGAATCATGAACCAAAGATGATGATGAGTCCCATTCTGTGTAGCTGATGAAAAAGAAATGAGAGATCAGAGAAGTTAATTTGTCTAATGTTATACAAGTATAATGGTACAGAGGATGGATTCAGTCAGTGGGATTTAAATTCAGTATCTTTCCACCGTACCAACCTGCTACAAAGAACAGGGATATAGGAAAGAGCAGTTCTTTAAGATAGCTTTGCACCAAAGTTCTGCAGTTACATTCTGGCCACCATTCAGCAGTACAGCAGTTCTCCAAGACAGCATGTCTAAATTATAGAAAATCTGTCTCCCCTAATATTTTTCTGTCCTCATTTGAAAATAAGAAAACAGGTATAAAAAAAATGCAGAGACCAGCATTGACATTTTAAAATATTTACAATAAACCGAAAGCACATTTGGTAATGCAGTCTCCACCCACTTCACCGCAGACATCTTTTAAAGCATTTCATAACATTTTACCTTATCAGAGCTGAAAGGAGCATTTGAAATCATCTATTCCGATCCCCTTGTTCTACAGATAAAGTTCCCAAGGTTACAGTGCTCATAGCCGAATTTGGACTCAAGGTCACTTCTGGTGTCTAAATCCCACGGCGGTTTCTAGCCCTGATCCAGTGACCTGAGGGATTTCCGTCATTCTGGACAGAATAATGCTTTTAGAAGCAATTTGAGAGAGAGAAATGAATGCCAAATATTCTAGCATACTCCTCACACGGGAGCCAACTCTACCACAAATTTATTATGCTTCTACAAAGTGCAATCTCAGTAGAATTTAGCAGCCGCTGCCCCGAGCGGGTTCCTTCGCAGCTTCGGGTAAAGTTCTTTCAAAGCAGAGAGGATGGAGAAGTAAATCAGTGATCTCTTAGAGTACACCAAAAAATGGCGTAAAAATGGGGAAAATGTTCTTAGTAATTCTCGGAAATGTGTTAAAATGTTTTATTGATGTGTTTGAAAAGCGATGCCTCTTTGAGAAAACGCAAATTAAATTTAACTTCAGTATCTTGTGAAAAGAATTTTTATTCCTGTTAATAAAAAATAAGCGCTCGGAATGTTATCCAGTCCTAGAAACAACTGTCTTTCAACTATTTTTGGCTCACCTAAAAGCAAACAACCCCCCCCTCCCGTCCCCAAATGTCATTTCCTCTATCTGGAAATCCCTTCTCCTGCCCAGATGGATACTTAGACTCTTGTCTATTGCTTGAATTTCAGTTTAAATTTTACCTCCTCTGATCTCTAAATCTGTTATACAGCTTTCCTAGAAATAGTCTGGGTCCATCTCATGTGTACATGACCACAGTACTCAATACAAGAGAACTTGCTTTAGAGTTTCTCACATACATGTCCACCATTGCGTAGTACCTAAGGCAGAGGTACTATGACATAGGTACTAGGTCTTATGCAGTGTGCTGGGCATTTGCCATTTTATCTGCATCCCGTTCTTTGTTCTCTGTGGTCTGCCCTGTGTTGTAGGAGGCTGGGAAACTGGGCTACATTACCCAGACTCCTGTAATTTGTAGTTCTGTTGGGTTCAGCTAGCGAGAGGTAGAGAGAGAGAAGACACTCATTTCTTGAACTGTATCTTAGGAGCAGCAGGGGTGGTGCCCAGGGATGGGAGACTGCTGCAGTGCAAGGGGCTGGGAGGGCAAGGGGCTAGGAGGGCGGGCAGGTTTCCCTCTGTTCATGCAGCCCTTCCAGTACCCATTTGAGAAAACTGTGTAAAACTCCTTGTGTTTGAAACTCCTAGAACAGTTCTGTTTATTCATATTTGGAAGTAGTGCAATGTTTAAACCAAAATAAGGAGGAATAGAAAAAGAATTTGGTTGACAGAGAATCCTTACGAATGAAATAGGGTTTTAGGTCTGCAGGTGCAAGACTTTGTAGGGACACCAATAGCAAAGCAGTCATTTAAAAAAATGATTACTTACTAAATCAGGCACCTCTCGGCTAACCATTTTTGCGTGATGCTGTAGATACTCCTGCACTGAGTCTTAGGTCATTTGTAGGTTAGTTAGTTCGTTGTTGAGCATAAGATGTCAACATTATATATATATATATATATATATATATATATATATATATATACCCAGCAAATTAAATGCAAATTTATTTCAAACTTCAGAGGATAATGCTTTGAATATCAAAAGATTAAGAAAGGCCCTTGGAGGAGCACCTGGGTGGCTCAGTCGTTAAGCGTCTGCCTTTGGCTCAGGTCATGATCTTCCCTCATCCGGGCCCCACATCAGGCTCCCTTCTTAGCAGGAAGCCTGCTTCTCCCTCTCCCACTCCCCCTGCCTGTGTTCCCTCTCTCACTGTATCTCTCTCTGTCAAATAAATAAATAAAAATTTTAAAAATATTAAAAAAAAAAGAAAGGCCCTTGGAAAAATGGATGAAGACCACAAATAGTTTTGCAAAATTTACCTTTCGTGTTTATGTTGTTAAAGTCAGACAGTTGCAAACGATGTCTTATCATGTTGTCATTTTGTCAAAAAAATAACACAAAGATACAGAAAAAGACTCAGCATGAGTTAAATTATCTGATGGCTACAAATTCTTTCCATCCTCTCTTTGCAAAGCACCATTGCGGTTGCCCCCGACACTTAAGTTGAATCTCTTTCTCTAGCCCCTGATGTCTGAGCTGGACTTGTGACTTGCTTTGTTAAATAGAATGTGTTGGCAGTGACATAGTGTGGTGACCTCCAGAGATTAAGCTTCAAGGGACCTTGCAGTTTATATCCTCATTCTCTTTGGTCACTGCCCTGAATCATCCGCATAAGGTAGCCAATTTAGCCATGTGGAAGAGAACTGAAATGCTCCATCTAACACCCAGTTACCAAACATGTGAAAGAGGCCATCTTGGATTTTCTTGTCTAACTAAACACCAGAGATAGGAGAAATAAGAAATCATTACTGTCTTCAGTCATGACATTTTGGGGTGGTTTTCACATAGCAAAATTTGACTGAAACACAATACTTGCTTCAGTTTTAGATTCTTTTAATAACTAGCGGAGAGTTGCAGTATTTTCAAAAGTGTTCCTGTTTTAAAAGATAATGCCCTTTTTCATATAGAATAATAAACAATTAGCTATTTTATCAATCCAAAATATTTTTATAGCCAATTTCACATTATCTTTGGACAGTATTCCATGGGTGAATAAATTTTTGTCACTGTCATAAACCTCAATTTCTGAAAGGACGTGAATGGTCAGGTTTGTATGAGTGATCAAAATATTCATCCTAGTACAGGTTCGTATCTTCAAGGAAAAAATGATGTTTAGTAAGCAGGCAGTGATTTTGATAATATATGATAGCATGAGATATTTTCAGAAGAATCTATGAGTTTCTTAAAATTTTCCTTTATGTGTTTAACAAGATTTAACAGAGTCCTTGGTCAAAGCTATAGTTTGTTCAAGAATGTGCAGTTTTGTATTATGTATTTCCCTCCTTTTGAGGGAGATCCCGTGACATTTTCTTGAAAATGAATCAGGTGAAGAGATAGTACCTATAAAATTAAACATCCAGAATGTGATGACAGTGAAAGATTATTAGATATATAACTGTATGTTCATATACATGTGTCCATATTTATATGTGTTATATATATAACCCATGTGTGTCATATATATAACACATGTGCTATATATAATACATGTACCACAAATTGTGTTTCATGACTTGTGAAAAACTCAAAGTTAAGAAAAAACACAAACACATAAAATTAATGATACTAATCTCACAGTGGATCTGTATTCAATGGCATATAAGTGGAGGTCCTTAAGCAAGAAAATTCTGACTTTCTTAATTCAACCAGGGCATTCAGTGAAGTCAGATCTTCCTCAACATATAGAATGGGGCATATCCCAATAGACCCACTGTAATTTGAAAATATCATTATGTTGCAAATGCATTTCATAAACCTAACCTGACAAACATCATGGTTTAGGTTAGCCTACCTTAAACATGCTCAGAACATGTAATTAGCATATAGTTGGGCAAAACCTCCTAACTCAAAGCCTATTTTAGAATAAAGTGTTGATTGTCCCATGTTATTTATTGAATACTGAACTGCAAGTGAAAAACAGAAAGGCTGTATGAGTGCAGATAGTGGTGTGTCTCTTGGCTCTTTACCCCCGATCATGAGGCTAACTGGGAGCTGTGGTTTGCTGCCACTGCCCAGGGTCACAAGAGAGTCTGACTGCGTATCACTAACTTGGCAACAGATCCACATTCTAAACCTGAAGTACAGTTTCTATTGAATGAGGATTGCCTTTGCTGTATCTAAAGTTGAGAAATCATAAGGCGAAACATTATAAGTTGGCAACTGACTGTACAAGAACTTCACAGGGATTTTGTAACTTAAACAGTCTCATATCATTTTGTTGGCTTTTTTTTTTTGCAATAAAGACAGCATGAATATAATGGATGTCAATATTATATTTTTTGTGTGCAGAAATGGACGTGGGATAATATCTGAATATACAACCTGTAACTCAGAGAGTTCAAAACTGACATCCTACCTCACTGCCCTCTGACAAATATCATATCTATAATATGTTTTAAAATCCAAGGGTGAATATATTAAACTTTTGGTTTGGGCTAAACACTTAGTGACAGCAAATATGTTTATAATTATTAGATTTTGGGGAAAGTTTTCTGATAGCAGTTTCTTGGATTTATTTTTTTAGAATACTTTATTGGGTATAATTGACAGACATAAAGCCGTATATATTTAATATACACAACTCAAGTTTTCATGGGTTTCTTTTTATAGTCATAATGATGGGACACATTTATTAAGCCCTCATTGTGTTGAACAAACTAGGAACTTTGTATTATTCTTTTTAAATTAAAGTATAACTGACATACTGTATTAATTATCCTTATATCATGTTCACAACACACCTGGAAGGCAGGTATAAATATCAGGGGTCAGAGAGGTTTAGTGTCTTGCTCATGTAGATGAAAGGGGTAGAAATTGAGAACTCTTAATCTTGGGTTTCTTCTGTTTCCCATTTCACTCAACTGGGTCACAGTGCTCTCAATATGTTAACAACCATCAATTTAATTCTATTTTTTAATGTTTCTGGTTTTTTCTTTTATTTCATCACATCCAAGCTACTCTGTTTTAAAATGTGAACTTGAGTATGCACACTAATCTGTATAAGAAGACTACTGTAAGAGCGCCCGGATGGCTCAGTTGTTGGGCGTCTGCCTTCAGCTCAGGTCATGATCTCAGCCCCGCATTGGGCTTCCTGCCCGGCAGGAAGCCTGCTTTCCCTCTTCTAGTCCCTCTGCTTGTGTTCCCTCTCTTAGCTGTGTCTCTCTCTGTCAAATAAATAAATAAAATCTTAAAAAAAAAAAGACTTTTGTATACTTTTTTTTAATATACTTTTGTATACACTGCATGCACTGTTTCCCTTTTATTTATCATTTTGGTAGGAGTATTCAATGCATACCACCAAAATATTGTGTATGGATGCTCTAGGTGGTTATTTCAGGCCATTGAGTTCACTCTTTATCCATAAAGAGCATAGAGATTTTTTTCCTCTTTTGAGACCTTACAATCTGAAACTTTAATGCACATAATTTCTGTAAGATTGGAAGGAAAATTGCTTTTAAATGCCTTTAATGGAAAAATTAGATACTGAAATATTGGCATATTATAGAAATGTTCCCCAGCCTTTGCAAACATCGAGAACAGCTTTGTCCTGTATGACTTTCTGCTCTGATGGAAATGTTTTCTATCTGCATTAATGCAACATTGTTGTCAGTGCGACTGAGCAAATGCCCCTAATGTTAATCCCGCTACTGGCTACCATGTTGAATAGCAGGTCAAGGTAAAATGACTACGAGCTTCCATCCACCTCCTAGGGCTGACCTCTCCATCCTGTTCAAATGACTACGTGCTTCCATCCACCTCCTAGGGCTGACCTCCTCATCCTGTTCAGACAGCCCACAGAAAGGGAGCTCGTCTCTTTAAGATACCTTACCAATCCACAACTGCACTCTTCCTTTTTCTTGCTACTGTAAAGATGGCACCATTACTGTGTTTGGAAAAGTAAGGACCAGTTTTACTTGCAGGAGATTAACCCCAGCTATCCTCCCTCTTCTATTATGATAGTTTTCTCCCTGCAAGTTGGAGAATTGCTCCCTTAAGGCACTTTAAGCACAGCAGCTGCCAGGCATGAAGCTTTGCCGTGGGTCGTGGATCTGAAGATCTAGGTAGTGGGTGGATTTGATTTTCCTGGACCTGCCCGAGGCCAAAATTGTTTCTGCTTCATTATTCTGAGAAACGGAAACATTCCATGAGGCATTCTAGAGTTCTAAAACATAAATGCTAGTAGATATAAAAAATTTTCAAAGTCCTTATCTACCGAATTCTTTGTTTTCTGCAGTAACTGTGTTCCCTTATGCTTAAATCGGTTCACTATAAAGATACCACAAATCTAAGCATGACATTTTCTAATGTTATGCATTCCTCCTGGGATAAGCTTTTTTCTGTCAGAGAAGTAAAACTCAGAAGGCTGTAGTCACAGGGTTTCACTAAGACAGACTATATAGGAGGCAAATCTTGGACACCTACACTTACCCCTTCCTTAATCTTGCCCTTTCCCCACCACTCTCTACTCTTTATTCTGTTTTTCCTCTTTGTCCAGTCCTCTTGAATCTGGTGATCTTTGACCTCTCCTAAGTCATGGTCATTCCCTAGGAAAAGTGCTGAAGTTCAGATGAGGGTGGTCAAAGACAATCTCACCTTTTTAGAGTATTAGAATTTTAGGCAAAATGTTCTGTTTAAGAAACTGGGTATTTTGTTTTATGCTAAATATATTTAAAACAATGTGATGGAATCAAGGATTTATTTTCTAGCTCCTGAATTCTCACCCTAATTCTGTCTACTTGTTGTTATTATGTGTAAAGGTGACCCTAATTAAAGATCAGCCTAATTTTTCTGTATCAAAGAAGATATCTAAATCATGAATGATCATATAGGAAACCTACATGTTAGTGAATATGGATGTAATGAATTTTAATATTCAATTAGACATGGGACCATCCACAAGGTACTTCCATAAGATTGGAAGGAAAATTGCTTTTAAATGCCTTTAATAGAAAGACATAATCAAGCAAATTGTTTAGAAAAGAGCTTTAAAAACAAACAAACAAAAAACACTGTTCCTCCTTCTCTAACTTCTCAATTCCTCATGGATAGTTAACTGACTTTAGGTCAGGGACATCATTTAGAAAGAATTCATCATGTAATAGCATGCTCACCTTATGTATAACAGAATATGTAACTCCGTTTTTATCCTGCTACCTAATGTGGAAAACAGGGATCAGATTTATTTTCTTAATTGAAACAACTAAAATAAACAGGCAAAATACATAAGGTAATTGGTTTTAAGACAATAGATACCAGGAGACAAAGGATAGTGAATTCTGAAAGTTGAGAAACAAACAAGGTGAGTTTTACAATGGCCTCAGCTTATTGCTGTAGAACGTTTCCAGGCAATGGTGCCCAAGGGAGAAGCCTAGACATAGTCTGGCAGATTCTCTGAGTTGAATAGGTGGAACTGGGGGTTTGAGACCAAAGCAGTTAGAATTCACAGGGCAGAGCACCAAGGAGAAGAGCACTGGGTGAACCTTGGACATCTGTGGAGGATTCCTCTCGAGTATTCAGCAAAACGCCAGTTAGCACGTGTGTGTGAAAAAATGATCTGAGAACGAGAACCAGCATTCAAAAATATTAGAAGCAAGAAGTTTTGGCACTTTCACAGAATGTGGGAAAATGTCTATGCCTACCAGCCAGAGGAAGAAAACTCATAATTCACAGGGATTGGATAGAATACTCAGGAAATTCTTGCCTCAGTAGTCTGGAGTAGTCTCACCTAAAAATCATGAAAACAAGACCTGAATGGATCAACTTATTTCTAAGTAACTTAACTGAATCTTAGAATTATGCTAAGAAGTTTTATAGGAATACAAAAATGTCCATTAATCAAAAATGTAAAATTCATACATCCAGTATGAATGAATGAATGAATGAATGAATCATTCTGACATCCAGTCAATGATTACCAGACCTATGAAGAAGCAGAGTGGACACAAATCATAATGAGGGAAATGATAATAATCTAATATTAATTTTATAATTTATTAGATGTTAAAATGAGCAGATAAGGACATTAAAATACTTAATATAATTGTATCCCATATATTCAAAAGGTTAAGTAGTGTAATGGAAGAAGAAATCAAAAGGATGCAGATTGAAGTTCTTGAGCAAAAAGTTACAGTTCCTAAGATAAAAAATGCTCAGACTATAACAGCATATTAAATATGGCTGAATAAGAGGTTAGTCAACCTGAAGACCTAAGAAATATAAGCTATTCAAAGTAAAATGCACAGACAAAATTGAAAATGAAAAGAGCATCTGTGAGTTGCAGGACAACTTACACTGGGCCAAAATACATGTCATTGGAGTCTGTGAAGAAGGTGGGGGGGCACAAACCAATTTGAATAAATAACGATCAAAGTTGTCCAAATTTGATTAAGACTATAAAATGTATACCCAACTTTTGTAGCAACATGGATGGGACTGGAAGAGATTATGCTGAGTGAAATAAGTCAAGCAGAGAGAGTCAATTATCGTATGGTTTCACTTATTTGTGGAGCTTAACAAATAGCATGGAGGATAAGGGGAGTTAGATAGGAGAAGGGAGTTGAGGGAAATTGGAAGGGGAGGTGAAACATGAGAGACTATGGATTCTGAAAAACAATCTGAGGGTTTTGAAGGGGCGGGGGGTGGGAGGTTGGGGGGACCAGGTGGTGGGTATTGGAGAGGGCACGGATTGCATGGAGCACTGGGTGTGGTGCAAAAGCAATGAATACTGTTACGCTGAAAATAAATTAAAAAAATTTAAAAAAAGACTATAAAATGTAGATTCATGGTGCTCATATTTATGAATTGGAAGGCTCAATACAGTTAGGGTATCATATCTTCCCATCTTCATCTGTAGATGCCACACAATCCCAAATACCAGACAGGCTCTCTTGCAGATATTGGCAAACTTATTCTAAAATTTATACAGAAAGACAAAAGACCCAGAATAGCCAACACAATACTAAATAAGGACAAAGTCAGAAACTGACACTATCCAACTTTAAGACTCATTATAAAGTCATGATAATCAAGACAGCATGCTATTAGTGGAAGAATATACAGATTAATGGAACAGAAGAGAGAGCACAGAAATAGGCCCACACAAATACACTCAACTAATCTTTGAAAGGGAGCAAAGGCAATTCAACCATGAAGAGGTAGTTTTCAAACATTTCAACATTTCAGTGGAGCTCAATGGGGATCATAAACCTCTATGTCAGAAGCAAAAATAAAACTAGAAGAAAATTTTGCAGAAAATTTATATCTTGAGTTTGGTGAAAAATCTGTAGATACCATATCAAAAAAAGATCCACAGATGGGGAAGAGATATTTGTAAAACATATATTTGATTAATGAACTGTATTTAAAAATATATAAAATTCTTAAACTCAATAATAAGGGGAAAAAAAAACCCAATTAAAAAATGGCAAAAGACCTGAACAGATGTCTCACCAAAGATGTATGGATGGCAAGTAAGCATATGCAAAGATATGCAAGATCATTTGTCATTAGAGAATTGTAAATTAGCACAACAATGCAATAAATACAACTATGCTCTTACTAGAATGGCTGAAATCCAGAAAACTGATAATAAAATTGCTGACAAGGTTGCGGAGCAACAGGAACTCTCATTTATTGCTGGTAGAATGCGAAATAGTATAGTCACTTTGAAAGACTGTTTGGCTATTTCCTCAGAAGATAAGCGTAATCTTACCATATGATCCAGCAATCAAATTCCTGGATGTTTATTCAAATGAGCTGAAAACTTGTGTCCACACAAAATACTGCATGTGAATGTTGATACTAGCTTATTAATCATTGCCCCAAACTGAAAGCAACCAAGAAGTCCTTCCACAGTGAAAGGATAAACCAAAGTGGCCTATCCAAACAATGGAGTATTATATAGCAATAAAAAGAAAGGAGCTAATAGGCCATGAAAATCATAGGATGAATCTTAAATGTGTATTGCTGAGTGAGAGAAGCCAGACTGAAACGGCTACATAATGATACCAAGTATATGACAGTCTTGAAAAGGCAGAGCTCTTGGTAGTTACCAGGGAGTTGGAGGAAGAGTAGAAGAGGGTTAGATAGATGAAGCATAGTAGACCTTTGTTAAGGGCAAGAAATCATTTTGTACTGTATTATTTATAATTATGCATACACGACCCTATGTATTTGTCAGAAGCCACAGAACCTGTAGACCCTTTTAGCACAGAGTTAACCTTACTGTGTGCAAATTAAAAAAAAAAAAAATCACATAGGAGGGTAGGATTACCTGGATGGAATGCAAAATACAACAAAACAATTATCTGTATTAGAAAAATATGAAAAACCTCATTTAAGAGGGGTAAAAAAGGTTCTGAACTAAGTAACTTTGGAAATGACTAGTGTCTGCAGGACTAAAGAAATACTACCTAATCACTGTAATTTAGTTGATAAAGGTGTTTTCCATGGGAGTACAGGTTAAAAATTGTGATACTATTCTAAAGGCATATTGAAATTGAACAATTATGTAAATGAAGGTGGAGGGGAGTCAAATTTCTCATTGTTGGAATGGCATTTTACAGGTAAGAAAGAGAAGGAGGCTAAAATAACCCATATGGTAATAGATTGAAGTTGGAGACATCACTATGAAATCATATTTAGCTTAATATAGATACAAATAAATTGACACAAATATTTGTAGATATCTGGATATACACAGGTTAGTATATACATGTATATTTCCTTGCTCTTTCAGTAGAAGGGCCTAGAAGTAAGGATACCAGTAGAAATAAGCACGCTCAGGACCTAGATCTGGGTTTCTAATACCCTTTCTTAGTAAAAGGAACCAAGGCTTTTTGATAGCTAATTCTAAGACAGGGCAAGAAATACAGAAAATGACCTTAGAGAATCCTATGATGCCAGAAATTAAGAAAATGCCAAAATGTGCATGTATACACACACACATACACAAAATATTGGAAGTATGTCAAAAAACCACAGGATCCAATTGAAAAGGTGCTAGTAATAGAAGCTTTTTCATCCAAAGATGGAACAGTTTGAGCAACAAAGTAGCATGGTATTGGATTATAGACCAATATAGGACATAAATATCCATGAGTCCATATAATGGATTAAATAAATAAATTGGAAGAATAGATGAATCTTTCACGTAGAACAATTCCAAGTGGTTTATGCAGAAATTCTGCTTGCAAGTGGGTGGAGTATAAGGCCCCACTCCTGAGTGTGTGCTGCACATAGTGACTTCCTTCCAAAGAGAAAAGAAGAAAGGATGAAAAAGAAGAGGAATCTGACAATGGGGGAATCTGACACTTTCTCCCCCAAGTGATTGATGTCAACATCATCAATGCTAAGTCATATTAATTGTATGCACTCTTGGTATGATGTGATAAAAATGGCACTTTATAGTCTTCCTCTCAAAAACTAATTCTAGTTTAATCATGAAAAAAACAACAGACAAATCCCATTAGAGGGCCATTGTACAAAATAGCTGACCTATTATCAAAATAGCTGACCAATATCCTTAAAACTGTTAAAATAATAAAAAAATAAGGAAAGTCTGAGTAACTGTCACAGGGAAAAGGATCCTAAGGAGGCCTGGATAGTAAATGTAATGTGGTATCCTGATGGGATCCTAGAACACAGAAAGAACATTAGGTAAAAATGAAGGATAACTGAATAAGATACGAACTTTTAGGTAATGATAATATACCAGTATGGGTTCATTAATTATAACAAATGTACCAAACTGGGGCGCCTGGGTGGCTCAGTGGGTTAAAGCCTCTGCCTTCAGCTCAGGTCGTGATCCCAGGGTCCTGGGATCGAGCTCCGCATCGGGCTCTCTGCTCAGCGGGGAGCCTGCTTCTCTCCCTCTCACTCTCTGTCTACTTGTGATCTCTCTCAAATAAATAAATAAAATCTTTAACAACAACAACAAAAAAGTACCAAACTAATGTACCAAATTAATGCTAATAATAGGGGAACCTGGGTATAGAGGGTAAATGGTTACTTTCTGTACTATCATCGTGATTTTTCTGTAAGTCCAAAATGATTTTTATATTAAAATTTATTAAAAATACTTAATAAATATTAAATATTTTCAAAT
Organism: Enhydra lutris kenyoni; assembly: GCF_002288905.1. Taxonomy (NCBI): domain Eukaryota; kingdom Metazoa; phylum Chordata; class Mammalia; order Carnivora; family Mustelidae; genus Enhydra; species Enhydra lutris. Next base: position 11,743,528 of record NW_019154114.1, read on the forward strand.
AACATTTTAAAAAGCAAAAATTTTAAATTGTTAAAGACCCCATACACACTATAATACTTATTTTATTATTATTATTTTTACTTTTATTTCATTTTTCCAATGCTCCAAGATTCATTGTTTATGTACCACATCCAGTGCTCCATGCAATACGTGCCTTCATTAATACCCACCACCAGGCTTATCTATCCCCCTACCCCCTCCCCTCCAAAATCCTCAATTTGTTTCTCAGAATCCACAGTCTCTCATGGTTCATCTCCCTCTCCAATTTCTCCCTCTTCACTTTTCCTTTGCTTCTTCTAATGACTTCCATGTTATTCCTTATGTTCCACAAGTAAGTGAAACCATATTATAATTGACTTTCTCAGCTTGACTTATTTCATTCAGTGTAATCTCCAGTCCCGTCCATGTTGATACAAAAGTTGGGTATTCATCCTTTCTGATGGCTGAGTAATATTCCGTTGTATATATGGACCACATCTTCTTTATCCATTCATCTGTTGAAGAGCATCTTGGCTCTTTTCACAGTTTGGCGATTATGGACATTGCTGCTATGAACATTGGGGTACATATGGCCCTTCTTTTCATTACATCTGTATCTTTGGGGTAAATACCCAGTAATGCAATTGCAGGGTCATAGGGTAGTTCTATTTTTAATTTTTTGAGGAATCTCCACATTGTTTTCCAGAGTAGCTATACCAACTTGGATTCCCACCAACAGTGTAAGAGGGTTCCCCTTTCTCCACATCCTCTCCAACACTTGTTGTTTACTATCTTATTGATTTTAGCCATTCTATCTGGTGTAAGGTGTTATCTCAATGTGGTTTTGATTTGAATTTCCCTGATGGCTAATGATGATGAACATTTTTTCATGTGTCTGCTAGCCATTTGTATGTCTTCTTTGGAGAAGTGTCTGTTCATGTTTTCTGCCCATTTTTTGACATGATTATCTGTTTTTTGAGTGTTGAGTTTGAGGAGTTCTTTATAGATCTTGAATATCAGCCCTTTGTCTGTAGTCATTTGTGAATATCTTTACCCATTCTATGGGTTGCCTCTTTGTTTTATTAACTGTTTCCTTTGTTGTGCAGAAGCTTTTGACCTTGATGAAGTCCCAAAAGTTCATTTTTGCTTTTGTTTCTTTTGCCTTTGGAGATGTGTCTTGAAAGAATTTCCTGTGGCCAATGTTGAAGACGTTATTGCATATGTTCTCCTCTAGGATTTTGATGGATTCCCTTCTCACGTTGAGGTCTTTCATCCATTTTGAGTTTATCTTTGTGTACGGTTTTAATACACATTTTAATCAGAATATCTAAAATCTTAAATACTTTCTATTAAAAACTAAATTATATTTCATCTAAAATATTGTTGAATGATGCAAACTATATACACATATAATAGATTCATATGTATAATATATGAATACATATTATATCTGATACACACACATGCATTACATATAATATAAACAGTATACATAGTTATATATATAATTTGTTTAGGTAGGCAAGAATTACAAATTTTCTTTAATAATATTGAGGAAAAAAGGAAGTAAAGTTACAGTGCCACATAGGAAACATGCGTATTTTTCACTATGGTTATTTTTTCTGAAGAGAGAATCCAGTGTTGCCTATAATTGTTATCTTTATTTGCCAGTTAAGTCTTTATTATGGAAGGGTTGTGTCAGATGCAATGTTAAAGAAAGAGTGCACTGCCAGAGCTTTGGGTGTTTGTAAAGTTGCAAAACTCAATATGTGTCTTTTTATCAGAGTCATCACTTAACACATTTATAACATAGTGATTAAAAGAAAAAATAAAATAGTAGCACTTAGGGCAATAAAAAGTCACTTATGAAAAGTGTGTTTATGTTCCAGAACGTTAAGTCCCTTAACTGAAAATACAATACAAAATAATAGTAAATACTGACTCATTAAAGGTTCAACCCCAACAGTGACAATAATGAATATTTTTGTATGTTTATTGGTTGTAGCATAGAAAACATTGTTTATATTCAATATAAATATATTTGGGAAGGGGCTTTTGGCAAAAATTTTATTGTCTCATAAATAGCTGTTCTGGGATGAATTTTAGTGGTTGTATGTTGGGGGGTGATTCCCCAATTCCTCACACCAACAGGCAGTTGTCAGGATAACAGATGGCTGTCCAAAAATTCAACTCAATTCTGACACCATCCACCAAGAGATCACATCAGATTACACAGGTTAAGGGCTCAGTTATTAAGACCTTCCTCCCTCCCCCAACATTACCTGTACTTCTGACCAGTGGCTATAAATCAGAGGTTCCCACAACCCCCTCCCTGGGTTTGATTATGTTATTAGATGGTTCACACAACTCAGAGAAATGGTTTATTTAATAGATAACTGGTTTCTTCTAAAATGATGGAACTCCAGAACACCAGATAGAAGAGGTGCATAGAGCAAGGTATGGGGAAGAGGGTGCGAAGCTTCCACGTCCTCTACAGACATACCACTCTCCTTAAATCTCTACACTGTATGTTTTCACCAAACTGGAAGCTCTCCAAACACAATTAGGTGGGCATGATTAATTAAATCGCTCGCCACTGGCAACAGAACTCAATCTCTAGCTCTTGGTCCTCCCCAGGAGTGGGGACGCAGGGAGGTACTGAAAGTTCCAACCCTCTAATCACATGGTTGGTTCTCCTGGGGATTGGTCTCCATTCTTAAGTTACCTAAGAGTTTTCCAAAGGTCACTTCATTAACATAACAAAGACACATTTATCACCCTTTATCAGGAAATTCCAAGGGTTTTAGGAGCTTCAAGCCAGAAACTGCTGAAGAATACCAAATATAACATGAGAAATACATTTGGCCATTTGAATGACCTAGTATATATTTCCTATAATCCACAATATTGCACTTCAAGTATATTTTAGTTTTAAAAAGTATCTATTTGGGGGGGCCTGTGTGTGGGTGGCTCAATGGGTTAAGTGACTTGACTGTTGGTTTCTGTTCAGGTGATGATCTCAGGGTTGTGAGATCAAGCCCCACATTGGGCTCTGCGCTTAGTGTGGAGTCTGCTTAGGACCCTCTTTCCCTTTCCCCTTGCCCCTGCTTGGGCGAGCGCACACCCACCCTCTCTCCTCCTCTCTCTCAGATAAGTAAATAGTAAAAAAAAAAAAAAAAAAGAAAAAAAAGAAAAGAAATCTATTTTGAATAGTGACATCAACAAAATTGCAGAATAGGAAGCCTAGACCCTCCCTGAAATCCAGAAGAAAACAGTTAAGCAATTCAGGCACCAGAGAAAACAACTGTTACACAAATAAAAGAAACAAAGGAGTGGCATCTTGATTGCTGTCTAATCTTTTGATGTGACTTTGTTCCGCTATGGCCTGAAGGTCTTTTTCCAATCTAAAGTACAATCGAGGAGCCTCCTTGTACACGGTGGCGGGACATACAGTTCTCTGGCAAGTTGTATCAAGAGGAAATTGAAAGCCTTATTTTATAAATTCTAACATTTTGATTTGATTTATAATGCTTTCTCAGGCAGGGCCTGGCCCATAATATGCACATACCAAACCCTTAGCACTAGCAGTTGTGTTTATCTTAATTGGTGGAAAATATAACCACAATGCATGTACAGGGAGAAGTGATTCGCGGCATCTGAGTCAGCAGTACACTGATGTGCAAAATTAGGGCTCTATGCTTTCCTGATTTTCCCCATTCAGACTAATTTTTTTTTTCCTGACATTAAGCACCATCTGGTGGGGATGGAGAAAAGAAGCACAGGTCAGTGGGTCTTGGTGACCAACTCAGTCCCTCTGGCAAGTCCCAATTCCCTTGCTCATTGGATTTCTCCTCTGTGCAAAGTGAACTGTTAGTACAGTGATCACAGGACAACACTGGTTGTGCAGCTCCAAGGGCTTTTACTTTATGGCACTGCCTCGGCATTGAGGTTGATAGTTTACTTATCCTTGGGGCACAGATGAGGAAACAGAAGCAGAGGTGACCTGTAGCTTGCCCAAGAGCTTGTGCTTGTTGGTGGTGTAGCTGGGGCAGACGCTGAACCTGGGCTGCCAGACTCCAGCATTGCCTGCTCAAACCACTACCCTGAACCGTCAGAATGCAGAGATCTAAGGGCCAGTAAGGAAATGAGGGCTCACTCAGTGCTAGGTGCTCTGTACTCATCATACATTATATCACAGTGGCTCTTTCAGTCATTATTTTTTATTTTTTTTTTTAAAGAGTTTATTTCTTTATCACAAGTAGGCAGAGAGGCAGGCAGAGAGAGAGGAAGGGAAGCAGCTCCCTGCTGAGCAGAGAGTCCTATGTGGGGCTCCATCCCAGAACTCTGGGATCATGATCTGAGCTGAAGGCAGAGGCTTTAACCAACTGAGCCACCCAGGCGCCCTTCTTTTCTTTTCTTTTTTTTTTTTAAGAAATCAAAGGCCAGAGAAATGGAGTCACTTAATGAGAACCATAGTGAAAGCTGAATTCAGATCTAGCCTCCTCTGTTTGCAAAGTCCACATTCTCTCCCTTGCTTCAACGTGGTCCGGGCAGTCTCTCCCCTGTGTGGTCATCAGGCAGGGACAGGTGTTGCGGAGGCTTGAAATGCTGTGGTCTTCCCCCCCAGGGCCAGCCCCCACCTCATTCTCTAGCTACAGGCCACCCATACAGAAAAGCCATCATTGATGGCTGCTGTGATCATTTACACTTTGTCCTAAAGAAGTTATTATTGGCATGAAAGGTTCGGTTATTTTTCATTTATGTGTACTGATCCTTCTAAAACACATTCTCTAATTTGTTTTATGGGAACAACTAAGTATAAATTTTTAATAGGAAGACAACTTTTCTCTTCCGGAGAGCCCAAGAATCTATTCCTCAGTGTGGAGTCCTTGAAAGTCAGGATTTTAGAGGTTGGCAGTCCAGAATGCCAGCCCCTCCTTCTCTCTTCCTCACGCGCTGTGAGCACTCTGGACATACAGCTTCACTTCCTGGATTTTCAGTCTCTGTGCTATATAGACATAATGATAATTCCCTCAAAGATTGCTGTAATAATTTAATTAGATAACAAATGACATATAGTATGTGTTTAATAAAATATAATCCCCTTGAGGAATTACCTGACATAAATTGGCAACTTGTATCTGCTTTTGCTTAATATATAATATCAGAAAATAACAAAATCAGGGATGTAGGTCTAGGAATACAAGTAAACACCCAAACAGTGACCTTTCTTTTCCTTGCTGGGTTTTTTCTTTTCCTTTTTTTTTTTTTAACTTACGGCCTCTGGTTTTAACCACCACTGCCAGGTCAGGGAGGAGGTGTCCTCTGATGTGTGGGATGGTAAGTCCCATGGTAAGAACAGGAAAATTGGAGTCAGAAAAACAAAGTCCAGTCAGTACTTTACTTAACTAACTCTATGACCTCTACAAATTATTTACATTCTCTGTTCTTGTTTTCTCATCTGTAAAGTAGGAAAAGAAAAAAAAAAAACAAACCTCTTCTGCTTTGTTTGTAGGCAAGAGCCAAATGTATTTGTTTAGCTTTATGGCTAGGCAGGAGGATGCGTCTGTCCTTTTGCTCCTTATTTCATTCATTCCACAGCAAGGGTACTGCTGTTACAGGCTTATGCGTCTTCTAATTTGTAATCACCAAGAGAGGCTTGAGAAATCTAGATTCCTACAAAATCTAGCACATTATCAGTTAGATAGCTTCGCATTTATTTTAAAGAGATTATCCTCTGTGATACCATGTGATCCACTTATTATGGGATAGTAACCCCATCACTTAAATATTTTAATATTCTGTTTGAAGAAATAGCAGTATTCATGAATCAGCCATTAGGAGAGTAATTTTTCCTAAGTCGGTGAGCTTCTGAATTCAACTTTATTCCTCTCTCCTTTAGAGCATTTGAATTATATCTTTCCATTGTTTAGGTTTGGGGTGTGTGTGCCTGTGTGTGTGTTGGGGGGGGTCCCCTTCAGTATCCCATCATTCTTCATTTCGGGCATTTAGGGAATTGTTATTAAAGAATTTGTAGAATGCAGCTGCCTATTCACAGCATGATGTATTCATCAAAATAAATCCATCCAAAGCGTTCAATTTGGGGATTTGGCCTCCTGATGCACTAAAATAAGAAATGTTAATTTCTTGCAGACTATTACCAGATGATTCTAAATATCTGCTAAACAGGAATGTCTGTTTCCTTGGGAGGAATTTCCATAATAAAATCCTGGCACCGTCGCTGAAGAGGATAGTTTTATATAAACAGAGAAAAACAACAGCAAGTATTTTCCCCAGGACAGTTTTAGCTACAGTTTACCAATACGGCTTAGTTATTTCTGTCTTCCTTTATGCTTTTGTTTTGAAACATAACGCAGTTTTACCTGGACGCCCTCCCGGATATTCAGGAATGAGCTCAGTGTATTGACTGGCTCCGCTAAAGGCAAGACCTCCGGAAAATCGGGAGGCTCCACCGCCTCACCCCTTCCCCCAGCCACATCTCCAGAGGGGAGAAAGGGTTAAGGACTGTTGGAGAATAGCGGGTCGGGGAGGGAGCCCCGAGGAGGCCCCGGAGCAGCAGGCCCCGCCGGCAGGTGCAGCTTCCAACAGCGGCCGCAGCGCGCGGTGGGCTCCAAGCGCCCCTGTGAATTTGGAGGAGGGAGCTCGGCCACAGTCGGGGACCGCCGTGGCGAGGAGTGGGCGTGGCCTCGTCGCTGTGGATGCTTGTTAGGAAAGATGCTGGGAGCCTTTCACTGAGGAGTCAGGGCTGTGTGTGGGGTGTGTGTGTGTCTCTGTGTGTGCCTGTGTGTGTGTGTCTGTGTGTGTGAGAGAGAGAAAGAGAGAGAGAGAGGAGAGGAGAGAAGGAAGGAGATCGACTGAGACCCAGAGGTGCTGAAGACCCAGAGAGCGCTGGAAGAGCCACTCAGGATCTTTTGGGGGAACCCAACAAATGTGAACATGGGGTCTATCACCGGAGCTGTCCTCAAGACGCTACTTCTGTTATCTACTCAAAATTGGAACAGGGTCATAGCTGGGAATTCCTGTAAGTATACAGCAAATGATTTAAAACTTGAAGGGGTGGTGGTGGTGGGGGAGGCTCTCTGCAAAACTTTAATTCTGTTTTTTTAATCATTATTATTTGCAACTGAAATTGCTGCAAAGCATATTGCTATAAATGAGCCTCACTTAAAAATCTTGCAAATATGACTGGCTTTACACGTGTCTTTCCTCCTGATCTGGTCAAAATATGCAAAGTGTCATTTCCTTTCTTTTTTGGCCATAAGCAGGCTCTTATCCTCCTGTCTTTGAATATTCATTCAGAGAGCTCAAGTTCTAGTAAAACATTAAATTAGCATCTTAACCAGGGAATAGCCTGTGAATGTCTTCATTTCTTCCTTCTCGAGGATTACTGAATTTTATTGGAATTATGTGTATCAGGAAAACAACTGGCAGACTTTACCTTACCTGCATTAGCTTGGATTTCTGAAGTTTGCATTGGCGGACTGATAGCTGGCTGCAGCTTTCAATAACTGACAATAACCGAAAGGCACTGCAGAATTCAGGAGCAAAACTGGCAGAGGTGAACCCCAGTATTAAGAATCGTGCCCTCACTCCTAAAGAATGAGATTTGAGTACTCTTGAAAGAGGGGTCTTCATCCCTACATTTTGCTTAAGGAAAGATGTTTACGTGATTTTTCAAAAGTATGAATTCTTAAAAGCATTAGTTTTAACTTTATGCATTTATGATTGGATATTCTCAGTTAATTGATTCGGGGAAGATTTACCAAGACCTTATTTCTTATTTAAGTATCATTCAATATAATTTGGCAGAACTCCCTTCATCCATGTTTTTGTTAGAGATAGAAAAGTTTTAAAAGTTGTATTTGGGTTAAAATCCCCAAATGGGAGGTTCCCCCCCTCCTTGACAAATGATAAATAAGCCCTGCAAATTCAACTTTTTACCTCTTTCTCTGATTTAAAAAGAAAAGCTCATTTGCTTTTCCAGAAAGGGCTATGAGGCCTGTTCAGGAATTGATGTTGCTGTTGCTGTATAACCAGGGTTAGGTTTGGGGCTACAAATAAGCCAGTAATCAGGCATTTGCTCCCATGCATCCCTTGAGCACACTAAAGCACTTTGATGTGGGAAAAACATGATGAATGACCCTCTGGCACAAGTCAGATGTCCATTTACACCGCGCGGGCTCCTGTGATTTCAGGTTCCCATGCATATTAGCTCATAGACTGGCGTGGTGTATCCATCACTCAGCAAGAAGAGAACACCCCCCAGATGCTGCACTGTGTTTCAGACTCAGTTTTCATTTGGTTGTATAAGAATTCCATGAGACAAGAAAATTTACCTGTTTCCACCTGGTCAGAATCTTGGAAGGCTGTAATGGTAGCTTTTGACAAGCATAGCAACAAACAAACGACAACTAGACAGACACACACTCCACACCCATGCACACAAAGTTTTGTTGAGAAGGCTTAAAATTCATTGTCCAACTAAGAAGTTCAACAAAAAAGGAAGGCACTAGAGGTCACTCTTACAATGGAAAGCACATCACTTGAAGCATCCTTCCCTTCAGAAAAGCAGAGCTGAAGTCTGGCCTAGACACAGTCATGCCTTATCAAGGCACTGGCTATATTTGGGTTAATAATATATGAATATGATTGATATCTGTTTGATTGATAGTTTATGTTTGTTTGCTTGGAGTCCAATAAAAGGCAGATAGACACTAAATAGCTTTCGTTTGTAATAGATCTTTTCAGCGAAGGGCAGAGGAGCTGCTGAGACCTGAGGAAAGCAGAATATTCAGTAGTGCTGGGCCTCTGGCTGACACTTTAAATTTCAACCCTGCTTCTATATTCTCTCAGCTTTGGTTTGTTTGTGAAGTGGTTTAATGTTCTTCTAAATACTTGAAAAACTTATAAGAACCTATAAAATTTTAAATTACTAGGAATTATTTAAATATTGAAGTTGGAGTTCTTGGTTACCATATATTGAGTTACCATATATTGAGTTGACAGTTGTCAGAGTGTCAAAAATGCAAATAAGTGCCCTCATCTAATTAAAGTTGTATTTAATAATTTCTTATTAACATCATTTCATGTTTTGCAATAATACATATGAGAAAAATTTCATTTCCCAATTTTTGTTTTATTCTTTAGCACTTAGTGTTTTTTTTTTTTAATTTTTAATTTTTGGTTGGAAGCAAGGTCTACTTACTAACAAGGCGCTTCATATGTTTTATCTTGTTTGGAAGAACAAGTATATATGTTTACTAGCAAAGCTGGGATTTGGTGTATGGACAAGTGACCATCAACCAGCATAAGTATTTTTATTTTTTTGTATTTTTCATTTTTTCAGCATAAGCATTATAAAGTCTTACAGTAACACCAATAATTCTTCTGGACAAGACTTTGTATTAAAACATGAATCAATCTTGAATGCCAATGTTAAAGTTAGGGAGAATTGAATATAAATAAATAAAATTAAAGGTCAGTGTCCTAGGTGAATACAAAGACCTTCTCCCTTTATTTACAGCTGATTCACCAAGAGCAGATCTGTTCTCCACTGAGTCAGCCCAAGACTACCCAAGGCTGTCAGTGTGAAAGCTTTCATGGGACAGCACTCTAAACCAGGAACAGCTCAGGGATTAGGTGCACTGTAATTTGAATGTTAGTTGAGCAAAATCAATCAACATGGTAACTTTACATTGGAAGGATTCTGTGCAAATAAACACATGTCTGTATACATGTTCATGTGTATGTGCATGTATATATACATAAATAAATCTGTGTAAACCACCAGACACATGTGCTCACGCATATTTGGTGACTCTGCTCACTCCTCACCTGTCTACAGATGAGATATGTTGAATGGACCCCATCCTTTGTCAACTAGCGCCCTACTGGACATTTCAAAAGCAGTGAACCAGCCCCAGGTGTTTCCCCTTTGTTCTGATAAAGACAAACATGCTGTTATGTTGAGGTGTTCCTTTCATGGACGTTTAGAGACAGCTCCTTCTGGAAGAGCTTGCTCTGTGATACGTTGTGCAGACTATTGTTGGTTTCTTCACTTGCTCCCAAGAGACATGAATTGTGAGAAGGGAGATACCTATTTTTATAATTACTCTTATGGACCCACGGTTTCTTGCTCAACATGAAGGTGTTTTGGGAAAAGTTGACTCACCACAAAAGAAGGAACAGTTGTATGGACTAAGGCAAGTAAGAGTCTTGCTGTTATTTTTACTCTCGCAGATCATGTGATGAAGGCTTCCTGGCATCCTACTGAGTCTTACTCTGAAAATATTTAATGCTCACCAAGTAGCTTTTGAATGACTTAATTAGAAGTTAAACTCTTTCTTTTATCTAACTGAAAAAAAGGATTATCTGATATCTACTCTGACAGAAGCATGGGAAGAGTATGTTAAAAATCAGCAATAGATGAGGGTAATTGCTTGAATGGATCATCACTCTTGTGGGGTCCGGGCTCCAATGTGAAATGCAACTGGACAGATTCCCAAATTGTTAAAACTCAACCTTGCAATTCTTTCTTGAAGCTTCCTACTTTTCCTCCTTCTCCCAAGAATTTCTGCCCATGGCAAAAAACAATTAGACTGTAATAGTAGAGTACTGATGAAATATAATGATATGATACAATGCATGAATAGGTGACACACAGGTGAGCTTGTACTTTGACTCACTTTTCTAACAGCGACGCTGATTTGTTTTCTTCAGATTAGTGCCTTCTCCCCACTTCCGACTGCGTGCATCCCAAATAATTTCCGATTAGGGCCGTCTCCAGCTCTGGGGATGACACAACTCATACCTAACATGGGGCTCAAAAATAGGACTTTCACAGCACTCATAGGGCTCACTCTTAGTAATAAACATTATTGTCTTCTAAAATTTTGGAAATTGTGTCAGATATCAACAGTTCCTTTAAGGGACCCAATCTTTATATCAAGATTGAGTTAATTTGCCTCTTCAGGGAAAACAGTTAGTAGAATTGCATAACATCAATTGTAAGATAATGCAATATTTACCTCAGAGGTTGGCCAAATATGGCCCACTGCCTTGTTTTGTAGAACTGGTGAGCTGAGAGTCATTTTTCTAATTTTAAATGTTTGGAAAAAAAGTTTTAAAAAATGTTTGGAAAAAATTAAAAGAATTCTTTGCAGCACAAAAAAATTAAATGAAATTTGAATTTCGGTCATCCATTCCTATCATTAGTAGACCTGTGTGGCAAACATTTGTATGCATTATTATTATATTTTGCATTTTATCAACAAAATTTTCTTGAAATTGATCTCCCTCTCTTGATATGAAGATCTTCATAATATTCTTTACTATCTGGCTTTTATAGGAAAACACCCATGGATTTTAATAACATACAATATAATGGTGACACATGGGTAATATATAAATTATACTGCTATGATGAAATTTAGTCTTAATTATTTAGCACAGAAATACATACTTGTGGAATTGTGGTACTGAAAGTAATTACTAGGAGGTATAACAGAAGAAACCTTCAAATCAGTATCTTCCTCATATGTTTCTTCTTAAAGACTTTATTGTTCAGAGATACTATTTCAGTGGGTGTGAATTACTTGTAACTATTTGTAAAGCTTCAGCAGTTTTGGTTGCTAAAGGGGCACCTTCAATCTCAAGTAATCTGTTAATATAAGAAGTTCAATAAAGTGTATAAGTAATTGCATCTCAGATATTTCAAATGAAAATTCTGTTGTTATTTTATACTTTCATGAGTGTAAATTATCCCATTCCATACTAATCAGAAACTTGCATTTGGAATCACTGATTGTATGAGGGAGGTGATCTTACAGGAAGAGTATTCTCATCCCTATGACATTTACAGTAGCAGCTTCCTACAAACTCTGAAATTGGCAAACTTTCTAGAATAAGTTAAAAAAATAGACTTCCATTTAAGCACTGCCCACTGAGAATTCATAATAACTGGGCAGGTGCCTTTCATCTACTCATGCCAACATAATTAATTTTTATGTAAATGTCTTGTCCATTTGGAATTGTATTTCCTTTTCATTTCCAAGAACTGATCATTGGCCTCATTTTATTTACACTATACTGTTTAATGTGGGGTTTTTTAAAGTTTAAGTTAAAAATATGATGGAATATGGGGCGCCTGGGTGGCTCAGTGGGTTAAGCCTCTGCCTTTGGCTCAGGTCATGATCCCAGGGTCCTGGGATCGAGCCCCACGTTGGGCTCTCTGCTCAGCAGCGAGCCTGCTTCCTCCTCTCTCCCTGCCTGTCTCTCTGCCTACTTGTGATCTCTGTCTGTCAAATAAATAAATAAAATCTTTAAAAAAAAAATATGATGGAATATAACATTTTACAAGTTCTTTTCATCGAAATTCCATGGTAACTTTTTTCCCCGAAGTAAATGGCCATGTGTTAACATACTTTATTTTTCATAATTCTGTTAATTTTAATGGCTCATCTCTAATGAAGATTTCTGTCTTATCAAAAAACCAACTTCCAAATCAAAGACAGCCAAGGATTGTCTTGTAGAGCTCACTGAAATGTGACTTTCTCTGGGTGTCAGCAGGAACTGTAGTGGGATTCATGACTGTCCACTGTGAATAGATGATGAGGGTCAGGGATACCTGCCATTACATGGCTCTGAATTTTTTTTACAACAGAGTATCAGTTTTGCTTTATAAATATCTCTATTTCTCAAGTTGATACCATATTTAGAATTTGAATGGCTTTTACTTCAGATAAATCAGTATTAGGGTCTTAATATTGTCAACTAATGAATCCCACAACCTTTAGGTTGCCAGTTAGTAAGTTTATCTAAGTCCTCCAGTCTCCTTTTAAAATCTCTTTCTTTCCTTCTTAGTGATTGAAAGTTCACAGACCCACCCAGCTCCTGAAATCAGCAGAAAGAGTAGTGAAAGCTTATCCAAAATTGTTATGTTCACCCCAGATATGCCTATTCAGATAGGTAGTGAATATCTCTGGTGAAATATTAAATAACGCAGGCTTTGATCTGATTTTTTCCGTGGGCTGGTATTTCAATTCTTGCTTAGCTTAATTTTTAAAAATTTTTATTGATTCAGGAATTTTGTCCTCCATAACCTTTTTAGTATTTGTTGAGAATCATTGCTGTTTTTTAAGACAAGTATGATGGCGAAGGGGAGACCTGTCGCAGAGTATTTGCTTAAAATAGGACGTGTTTCAAGAATGATCTACATTCATGTAGTGAAATGAGCTATGTTGTGGCAGTGGTGGAGCAAATTCTCATAGAATTTATGGATAATTGTTTTAATGGGTATTTCACTTAGACACTTTTAGAAATACCCTTTAATAAGCAGATCGTTAAAAACAGGTCTTGAATTGTAGGATTAAATGCTAAGGTCACTTAAAAAGGAAAATCTCAGGAAGAGAAATAAGTGCCCCAAACTAAATGCAGACAAAAACTTTGGAACTTTAGGAGACCATGTGACTATCACTGAAAGTCTTTCCTTTTTTTTCCCTGGTAATCAAGGTTGTAATTTATTTTTACAATTGAGATATTTATTTCCTTCTTACATTGGCATTTAAAGAATATGTTAAATTCTTTTTTTTGAAATTCAGTTAGCCGACATGTAGTCCATCACTAGTTTCAGATGTAGAGTTCAACAATTCAGCAGTTGCATATAATACCCCATGCTCGTCACATCACATGAAATTGATGTGAAAGGACTTTTTTAAGAAAGTCTTTCTTAAAGGTAGAATGAATTCATCAAAAAGCCTCAATTAACTAAATAGTCTTAAATGAAATTATTTACCCTGGAGATTAATATTGTAATTTGAAGGCTTTGAGAGTTTTAAAAAATATTTAAAATTTCTTAATAGTTTACCCATAACTCTAAATTATAGTAAATTGTACTTCTAAATAATGGAGGTGTCATTGACCATTGGATTATCTTCGTGACTGCTTTTTTGGGGGACACTCTGGTGCCTAAGATTTCAACACTCAAATTTCTTCAGTGAGTTCTAGAGCTGTAGTTGTTTCCTGTTTCCTGTGCTTCGAGTAGTTATACATGTATGTATGTATGCATGTGTAATTTTTTATTTCACTTCTAGAACCAACTTTCCTTGTTTTTAGTCTTTGAATTTGGACCCTCTACAAAGCTGATTGCCTCAGGTCCCTGTAGTAAAGACCAAATCTGATGCTCTACTTCACAAGTAAAGATATATATATATTTTTTCCCAGTTGATTTCTGGACGATAAAGTTTTTGTCAGAATGTTTTTGCTAAGGTATTCAGGTACATGAACTATTATGTACCATGTAAGCTATTATGTAATGGTAAGGAATGTCCATGTAAAAATCTATTACAAAGTATCATTGTTTCCATTCTTCTGAGGAAAATTGGTAGTTGGGAGAGGAAGAGTATGTGTTTGGTTTGGGGTTATTTTTTCCCTCCAATGAATTTTTGTCATGGTTCACAGAAAAGTGGTACTCTGGTAATAAAAGCAAAGATAAAGCATAACAGGAGGTAAAAGTGGGTCTGTTTATGTTACAGTTAATTAGTCATTCCAATGTAATATTGGAAAAGTGAGTGAAGCTTGAAAACGTTTGACATTTTAAGTAGTTTAAAATTAGTAACAATAAAAGTTTTTAATGCTATAAGTATTTAATAGAACAGTGATGAAATTTACCTCTAAGGTGTTTAAATCACAAAAGAAAAAAATGGTATTATATGTATCAGTTGGCTATAGGTCTAATTACTTTTTTTTTTTTTCTAATTACTTTTTTAATTAAGTACCTCTCATTACTTGGCAGTGCTCTAGAATAAGATATTATGTGCTTCTAAATCATAAAAGACATATTTGTTTCTGTAACCATTTTTTTCCCCCACTGGCAATTATGGTACTTACAACTGAGGTCATAGGTTGATATTAGTTTAGAAACAGCATGTAAATATATAAATTCACCTGCCTTCCTAAATTGCATTTATTTTATAGTTTCAAAGCAAACTATAACCTATAATCTTATCACTGACTTACTCTGCAGTTATAACCTATATAGAGAGATTTTTAAAAAAATGCCCTTTGAATAAGGGCACCGATAAACTCTTTTTGGACTTGGTCACAAGCCTTGGAGTTGGTAGATGCCTGGGTGACACTGAATAGATATCTGAACTGAATGGCTCACAACTCAGAGCCCCACAGTTTGCTCTCAACCTGACCTTTGCTGTATCAGACCCAAGAGAGAGATTTTGGGGAAAATTTGAGAAAGATAAATTTCCCTCTGGGCTAATAGTTGTGCTGTAAGAGATTGAGTATCTATCTATCTTTAAGACATCTTTAGTTTTCAAAGATAATGATACGTATCTGTCTTTTTTTAAAACAATTTTTTAATTAAAGATTTTATTTATTTGAAAGAGGGAGAGAACAAGTATGAGCAAGGAGGAGGGGCAGAGGGAGAAGAAACAAACTCCCCAGTGAGCAGGGAGCCCAACACAGGGCTTGATTCCAGGGTTCTGGGATCATGACCTGAGCCGAAGGCAGATGCTTAACCAACTGTGCTAGCCAGGTGTCCCATGTTTGTCTTTTAAAATCAGATCAGCAGATAGCCAAAGAGAAGGAAGGAGCTAAATTGAAACTGGTCTGTGGGGGAAATGAGTTGCTGAGATGAAATTGTCATAGTGTGTGTGTGTGTGTGTGTGTGTGTGTGTGTGTGTGTGTGACACACTGCCATGCATATGTTGGAAGATACTGTTGGTGGAAATTGGGAAAGGTCCATATTGGCAGAGAAATGGAAAACATTGTCCCTGGGTGACACATTTTTAATTAAGTAGGGTTAGAATATAGAATAAGATTATTTCTTAGTTGCTACCATTCCAGAATAATCTCTGGTATAGTTTTAAAAAACAGTATATGGGGGCACCTACGTGGCTCAGTTGGTTAAGTGCCTTCAGCTCAGGTCATGATCCCACAGTCCTGGAATCGAGCCCCACATTGGTCTCTCCCGGCTCTGTGGGGAGCCTGCTTCTCCCTTTCCTTCTACCTGCCACTGCCCTGCTTGTGCTCTCTCTCTCTCTCTGTCAAATAAAAATAAAACAAAACAAAACAGTATGTGAGATTAAAATTTAGCAAGAGGTCTTTCTGGATTCAATTTAAACTCCTCCCAAACAGAGGGCTAATGTTGCCATTTTTTGATCCCAAAGTGCTTTATTTTTTAGGATATGACATGGAGATCTCAGGGACCCCAGCATTTAACTCAACTTCTAGCTAATCTTTCTGAACATGACAATGAAGGCAGAAAATGGCGGGAGGGATTTTGGCCTAAACACCACTAGATACAATGAAGCAGAATGTAACTCTCAAAGACAATGCAGTAAAGACACTGGTACCAAGAGAAGGGCATTATAAAGTTTAACATTGTTCACATCATTCGCTTTTATCTCTCAATTTTGGCTGATATTGAACAAAAAGAATCTATCTCCAAGGCGGGAAGCTGCATGAAATCTTAGCGATCCTCATAATTAAGGATTTATAATACATATTTACATTTGCCATGTTTTAGATGCTTAGGACTTAATTAAATGAACATTGCTGAAATAAAAACAATTCTATCTTAAGTGGTGGTGAGGGAATTCTGTGCAAGGTTATAAAGCTGCTCAGATAGGCTCTTTAGTTCCATTGTGTGTATGATTTCTGTGCTTATTTGAAGTGTTGTGCTTTAACATGGAGCCTGTGTTGTAATCCTGTTAGGAAAACGTCAGGTGTCTGTAAAATGTCATAGCACAATCTTTTAAGTATCATAAGATGTGTAGCCTTTCCTCATACAAACGAAAGAGAGGATGCTTTGGGAAAGGAAGCAGGATATGGTTAAGAAAGCGACGAGCAAGCACTGAAGATAACATTTGATTTCCTAAACTCGCAGAATCCTATAGGACCTAACCTCCAAACAGAACACAGTGAAATAAAATATTTCATAGTCAAATACCTATTAGAGAAATGGAAAAAGTAGGCTCATAAAAATCTGATGTGGAGTTTTAGGCACTAAGAATAAAACGATGATCACAATGATTTGCTATGCTTGACATATAAAACTGAGCCATTTGCTGGTGTGGCTTTGTAAATGACCACATTCGTTTCTTGAAAGCCTTGCTATGTGCCTGCCTATGGAACGGTTTCTTTCCATCTCTCTCTATTTAGATACATAGTTGCAACATGCTATAGATTATCATGGAAAGAATGTATATGTAGTATATGTAGTGGTATTAATCACTGAAACATTCTCTAGAGAAGATGCTGGCAGTTCTCTGATTTTCTGAGTTAGCAGAATGGAGCCTTGATCATTTTCCTTTTTTCCTTCTTCTGGATATGGGGATGATCGGGCTGTGGCATCTGTCATCTTCGGGATTGCCAGGGTTGGTTTGGCTGGTAGGACCCGCGCGGCAGCTGTCTCCTTCCCTCACGACTTCCTGTGACTTCCATTCCTTCCATTTCACATCATGCATGATTTTTAAATACTACGGGTATTACTGTATTTTTAGGTGAGCCTGCCAGAATGCATTGCTATGTTCCATCAGTTTTTAAGGTTTTATCTAAAAAGAAGGTAACTCCTGCCTTGTAGCTCTATTTCATTGTTAGGTGCTTTCAGTAATAAGTTCAGCCTTATTAGCATAACAAGCGAGTATCTTCCTCCTCTGTATTTGCTGATGGCTCCACCTTTGTCTCTCTCACAGTGCTGCCCCTCCCCACGTCCTCTGGCCTCTATTGTCTGGCCTTTACATCTGCTGTTCTTTTTGCCTGATGGCCATCAATCCCTTCCCCCTGAATCCTCCTGGAAAACATCTACCTAAAGCAAGCCTGACCTCCTTCCTGTGCAGAGCCTTTCCTGATCAAACCATCTCAGCTGTCACCATCTTAGCAGATTCTCCAGAGCACCCTAAGTGTTCGCCTGTTCCTACCCTGATCATAGACTCTCAAACTGTATTTTTCGAGAATATGTCTCCTTTACAAAACGGTGAAATCTTTGAAAGGCGAAGGTATTATTTTAATCATTTCTGTGTCTGTAACACCTGGCACAGTGCCTGGAGAAAAGAGGATATTCGGTAAATGTGGAAAGAATACACCAAATGGTGGCTTATCTGTATTTTTTTTTTTTTTTTTCAGTTGAAACACCAAAAAGAGAGGAGACGAACAGAATCAGGCTAGATAAACTGGAGCACTGTGTATTATTTTAATGATAAAAAAGTCATTTTTAGGTAGGGGACCACTTTTTTTTTTTAACTTTTTTTGGATTTTGTATTTATCTCTATTAGATTTCATTTAGATAGGCTGAGTACTTTATTCTGGTCTGTCATAATCCATTAGGATCCATACTATCATGGCCAACCGACTCTTACTGGCTCTCCCCCTTCCTCCCTCCCTCCCCCCTTTCCTATGTATAGCAAATATAATCTGATAGGCCGGTATCTCCCATCATGTTTGGACTGAGGACCTCAGTGAACAGGCAAACACAAAATACATCATGAGCCTAAACTGGAATTGCATCTGCCCCCGTCCAGGCCCTCCTTGCACCTCTCCATCTCTGAAGCTGCCACATGATCTCCTCCAGTTTGGAAATTGTGCTGAAATCTTGTCCCCACATTCTGGAAAGAAATCTTTGATTTCTTCATCTGTCTTGGTCTTCAGTTCCTTTATGTTGGCTTGTATTTTCTGTTTTCCCACTTAAAGACTTTTTTTCTTTTACAGATGGTAGAAGAAAAATAAATTAGTTCTCTGTTTTTCAAATTTTCATCATTAACTTTATGAAGAGTGTAACCACAGCTTCCTGGTGCTTCTCTTGCCTGCGAACTTACGCAGCACTTTTCTTCATTGTCTGTAGTTACGTTTATAAGCATTTGTGAGTTCCAAACTTCTTTTTTCCTCTTTGAATTGTACACATATTCTTTTTGTTCATTTCCTATAACTCTTCATTACTCTTTTTAGATTCCTGTCATGTTTCTAATTCCTCATTGTGTACCTTTGTGATTTTCATTGCCAGATTTGTAGAGTTCATAGCTTTCCGCGTATGCTGACATATGTTATCATTCATATTTGCAAATATTCCTTTTGCATTGGGCTCTGTAGACTCTAAGGTGGTGGAGGCAGGCATTACTATTATTATTTTACAAACTAGGAAGTGGAAATTTAGGAGGTACTTCCAAAGTCATCTAGTAAGGAAGAATGGAGCTAAAGACTTGGGCCCAATGTCAGTGATGGTAAAGGCATTGCTCATTGAGATGGAACACATTCATCTTCTCCATGAGCCTTTGAAATCACCTCCCCTGTGTGTTGGAACCCACACCTGCCTGTTCTCAAGGTTCTGTCTCTGGCATGATCAATTATAAGGTGACATGCTTACTTTCTTCTAAGGATTCTGTCACTTACATTTTATTCACAAGTTCTTTCTTCCTCTTCAGCATGAAATGTCAAGCATCTCTCGGCATATATAACCACAAAATATCCCACTCTGAATGTCCATTGACTCCCCTTGCTCCTTGGTACCGGAGACCTACCCACTCAGTCTAGATTCCTTCCTTGAGTCACCAATTCCAAGAACAGGTCGTAATGGACAGAAAAAGCTCAAATGACCAAGAAAAACCAACTCCTTTCTGCAAGCTTGCAACACCGTGTGATCCGGGCATTCTGCCAGTGTTGTTTCTTTCTCTATTAAATCCCTCTCCTTGCTCATTCCCTTCTCCATTCCCTTTGGGCATTGTATTAGTCTGTGAGGGCTGCCATAACAAATACCACAGGCTGGGAGGCTTAAACAACAGAAATTTGTTTTCTCCCAGTGCTGGAGGCTGGAACTCAAAGATCAAAGCGCTGGCAGGGTTGGTTTCTGGTGAGGACTTTCTTCGCGGTTTGCAGATGGCCACCCTTTTACTGTGTCCTTGTGTGGCCTCTCCTCTGTGTTTGTGATCAGTCAGAGAGAGATCCCTGGTGTCTTTTCCTCTTCCTGTAAGGACACCAGTCCCATCAGTCCCATCCCACGATGAGGGCCTGTGCTGCTGATGGACGCTACTTTTATGAGCCCATTTAACCTTAATTACCTCCTTAAAGGCCCTGGATCTTGGCTCCAAATATAGTCACAATGAGGATTAAGGCTCCAATATATGAATTTTGAGGTGGGGGGCACAATTCAGTTTGTAATGAGTGCTCTCCCTGTCTCAGCTGCCTGAATAAAGTAAATCTCTTGATATTTGGGAGAATTTTTGCAAGCTCAACAGCAGATACGTTGTTTTTACTGATTTGAAACGTATCAGGTGAGTGACATCATCTTTCACTTGATTCCCTTTCCAATGGCATTGCTAGGATGACACCCAGTGCGCTTCTCCATTAGCTCCTGCTGCCTGGTTGCTAGCTACCACCGTCTTGTCTCTTCTTTCCTTTTATCTGCGCCTGGTGCTCTCTACCTGTCTCCACCTGAGAGTTTCTGATATCTCTTAGGAGTGCATCTTAATGACACCAAAGATTGCCTTCCCATCATTTCACAATGGTTTTATAACTTTGAAGCAAATCATTTTCTTTGTGAGCATTATTGTGTTCTAAATCGTCCTTCCAACAAGTCTTAGAGATGTATAGGATGATAATTTAGTTCCCTTTATTAAAAATCACCTCTTTATTTATCACCCACACTCCCACAGCTTTTATCACAAATGTTATTCTATCCCCCTCCAAATTACTTTCTCCTCCATGTTGCCGAGCCGCAGTTACATAGTGATTTGCTCTGTGTATTTCTCGTGTCCCATTCTCCAAAGTGGATTTTGCAGTTTGTTTTCTCTGGTGCTTTTCCTCTTTCTGTCTGCAAATCTCAGGCTCTCCCTTTTTATCCTGTGATCCTTCTGTGTCTAGCCACAAACAAACAAATACGACGTAAATAAAATGAACAAACAACCATGATTCTAATAACTTCCTTAAATTCAATTTTAAAATTTGTCTAATTTTAAATTTGTAGAATGCCCTCTAGTATTGGGAACTGGAACAGATGTTTGCCATACATTATTTCACTCAATCTTAACACAGCATCTGTTCGCACCCAGTCTTTCCTCTGATGGGTGTTTTTCCATCCTCTCCAGTGCATTTCTCTTGTGGCTAAATAGTCTTTGTATTTATCTTTTTTAATGGTTCGTAATAATCTATCAAGTGGATGCACTCTTATTTAAACTTTCCTCTATTTTGAACCAGTTAATGACATTGATTTATTTTTAAATTCTCTTAGTCTACCAGTATCTGCTTGTACTTTATTTTTAAATTCTCCTAGTCTACTAGTATCTACTTGTACTAGTATTGGCGATCTTCAGATTCTCATAATTCTCTAAGATCACAGTATCTGAAGCCATTTACAAATGTCAGTGTCACAAACTGTTCAATGTCTTTGTCCCACTTTGGCAAAAATCTAAATTTCTTTTGGAAGGAGAAATTTAAAGCAGTAGCTGTCTTACACACTTCCCTTTCCTGCTCAAGGATTTATAACACTTAAAGATGGTTCTCTGTCTCTTCTAGCAGTATCATTTGTTCAAGCATGGATCAGAGGAGGTGGGTAGAGATTGCCATGTCTGACAGATCTCAGAAGCGCATCTGTCACCCTGTAGGAAACCCGTTCACTCATCAATTGGTCCTGTCAGTTATACACACTGCTGTCTCATCTTGGCAGCCCTCAGCAGCACCACCAATCATCCCTACATGTGTCCCTCTCAGGAGCTCCATGCCCCTGGCCTCTGATGGGCTGCTGCGGGTGGAGATTTTCGGTTGTAACCAGGAGCCTAGTGTTTTCTCCAGAAGGCATGAGTCACTGTTTACAGAAAGAACCTCTTACCTGCCATTTCACTCCTCCCTTGATACTGACTTTGATATCCTTCTGGTGTCTTTAGAGTTCTGTCTTTCTTTAGAAAGACTTAGGATTTCTTATATCTTTCCGAGAAAAATTTCAACATCTCACAAAAACAGACTAGTATTCCTCAATATTGTTCTTCCCTCTGAAATCAGGGAGAGCAGCCCATATTTAATGAAGATCAAAATGAAAAAGAAAACATTTCAGATTTCCAATTTTGAATGGCCAACACCCATATGTTTGAGCCAGTTTTCCAGGGAGTAGACAGGATTCTGTGAAATATCTGATATGTCTTTGAATGGTGCTCCTCATTAGTCCAACCCATTTCTAAAAAAGAAAAATATCATAGGCATTAAGGGCACTTTGTGCTTCATTCTTTCTCTGACTGCTGACCACTGTTCATCTAGCCCAGTTCTTTTTATAGTATGCCCAAGGCTCTTGAAATTTCCTGCTCCCTTGGTACACACAGCATACCACACCTTTAAATATCTGTTCTATCAAGCAAAGCAATGAGACTCTCATTTTAACAATATTTTATTTGATATAATTATATTGATGAGATGCATTCTAGTTCCCTTCTTATCTTCCTGATTGCACAAGTAAAAAATACTAAGGGAAAATGTTTTGTAAGGCATTAATTAATTGGCCTATAATTTGTACGATACATTTGTTAGGTGGACTTCTGTGACTCTGCACTTAAGGCAGTGTCTCACCAATATACCTTCATAGTTGGAACTAATTGGATATTGTTGAAAATAAAGATATTCAATCCCGTATTTCATGTGCTTGACAAAATACCAGGTGAAATAGTACAAGCAAATGTTTAAACTTAAGAGTTGAAATTTATTGCTTCACCTGGAATGAACTATTTTTTTAAATTAAAAGACAAAATTGTTGCCCAGAACCAAATGGAGCATTTTTAGGGGAGTGTTTTGAACTGAAAGTTGTGATCAGTTTTGTACTTTACATCTGATAGATGCTTCTTAAGCTATACATTCTTCTAAAAGCAAGAGATGGAAACAGAGTAAGTCCCTGCCTGTCTACCCAGTTGCCATTTCAAGGTATCTGCTTATTTCTAAACAAGCTTCCGATGTGATCCCAGGAAAACAAATATCAGAGTTACCCTAGGGTTTCTAGGTTTCGGAGGCTGGGCAAGCAAATTATCCATCCATCCACTCAGACTCTCAAACAGCTCACTATGAGTTTTCCTGTTCTAGTCAGGCTAGTAGGGTAAAATCATATCTCCCTGCATTCAGGAAACCAAAACCAAATGGGAAAGACAGAAAAACATGCCTTACAGTATAATGAAAGGCAGACTGTGATACATGCTCTGCTTCAGTCTAAATTCCTGATGGAATACCTTTCTGATTTATTTGGTAAACCCTTGTTTACCTCTCATGTGCCTCCTCTCATGTCCTTTGAAGATCAATAAATGACCAGTAATACTACTAGAATTGACAAAAGATGAGTTCTTGTATTTCTTACTGACTTTGAGTTGATAGTTTGGGAATTTATCCCTACAAATTACACTGGGTGAATATGTTCCATGTTAAATGAACCCTGAAATTGCATGCTTTGGGACCCTGGTTATTTTTCAGTTGGCACTGATGATTCAGAGGATTATACCTAAGAAAGAAATGCTAGTTAAATATATTATAAAAATTCTTGGTGAAATAATGTTTACAATCCCTGGATATATTTGGTTTCATACAATAACTCTTCCATGGGTTACATGATTGTTCCTTCAGTCTATTAAAGCATTTTTCACCCTTGTAATTTCTGAGGCCTCTTGGGGTTTCACCTTAGCCTGCTCATTTTATTCATTTATTCACTCAACAAATATTTAGCATGCTACCTGTCATTACACATGTCTTCAGCATCAGTGGTTTTGAAATGTTAAAATGGTCACAATCAGTAACTTCTTGCCAACAACTGAGCATGGGAGTTCTGACTCCCAGATACATAATGCTTTTGAAATCACATTTTATGCCTAAGGTTTTGCTTTCCTTTACAACAGAATGTACAGTACTGTTCAGGGTGCTGATAGGGTGACCAGTGTCATTGCAGGCCATGGTCTCATTGCTGTTTTGGCCTAAAGCTCAGCTTTGTCACTTTCTGGTCCCAGAAAAGAGCACAGCACAGTGTGAGAGGCAAGACATTTGGGTGATTATAGGCAGAGCACCAGAGATAGCTATTTCTTGAAGGACGAATGGGAGAACCAGGAGGGCAAAGAAGGGAGAAGCACACTCCAATGAGAATGAGCCCCACAAAAGCATGGAGCATCTGAAGGCATCATAAGCCATCCAGGACTGGGTGAGGGTGAGGAGTGGCCACAGAGAAAGCTAAAGAAATAGTCATGAAGCAGTCCTGGGAAGTCCGAAGGATTTTATCTCTAAGGTCATCTTTTTTTTTTTTTTTTTTAATTTTATTTTTTATAAACATATAATATATTTTTATCCCCAGGGGTACAGGTCTGTGAATCACCAGGTTTACACACCTCACAGTCTAAGGTCATCTTAATATTCTAAGTGTTAGCTGCAAGTGTGCGACAGTGATTAGATGTGTATTTTGTAAAGTTAAAACTCCTGGCAGTGTAAAGATGGGAATAATGAGGGAAAGGCAAGGCAATAGCATCTAACCTGGAAACACAGAAAACAGATATTTAGCTGGTGAATTAATTCACGTAAGAAGTAACAACAGCTATGAAATAACCCAGATAGTGACAGAGGCCATAAGGAGCAGGCGGCAGACTTGTCCCGCGTGAACATGAAAGACTGACAGGACACCCTGACAGATAGAACACAAGAGATACTTAAGAGCAAGGAGAGGTCAATTCCAGCTGGCGGTTTTTACTTTGGTTTTATTATAAATGTGTTTACATTCCAGAAAGTGTAATATGCAGTTCCTGTGTAGCTGCTTTCTTCCCAATGAAGGAATTTTAACTATCTTCATGTTTGTTTCTTTTCTTTTTCCATTCTCTTCTCCAACCTGCCTACAAAGATCATATTTAAATTTTCTTGAGATTGTGTGTGATATGTATAATGCAGTATTTTACAAAGATTCGTGCCATGGTGACATACTGAGTAAAATCTTTCCGAGATAAGGCTCATACAGAATACTTTCTGGCGTCACACATGGCTGCATTTTAATGAAGTCTTTTACTTTTGGCAGGAACCAGAATATATCCTGAATTGAAGGTTTCATGGGGTGTTCTTCTTCCCTGTGACTGATAACTAGGAGGTTTTCTTGTCTCCCTCTCAAATACCTGCCCCTGCCCCACCCACTTGGCTCAGATAGTAGAGATTCAATATTTGCCTCTAATGATAAGAGGCTGAATGCCTATTCAGTGGAGTTGTTTAAATACTTCGGGACAAATACATTCTGCCCCGAAGTATATCCATCACTTAATATGTAAGAAGAGGACACAGATAAAATGGAAGAGCGAAAGTTGATTAAAATTTTACAATATGCTCTTCCAGTTATGTTCAGTTTAATTAAACATTTACCCTGTGCTTGCCCTGTTGAAGTGTGTACTAGAAAACAGGCCTATAAAGATGTATAGACTCTGCTCTCAGAATGGAAGGGGGAGAGAGAGAAGAAGAAAAATAGTACAGTTCATTAGGTGGTGCTAACTGAAACATTTTTGGATATGCCACATCATTTTGAACTCACTTCTTTTGCTGTATCTAAGGATTTGGAAGCCAGAGGTGAATTCTGTTGAATTGTTGACCATATTTGATACATTCCAAGCACTGAGAAGAGCTGAGGTAACCGCCCTTCCAGGAAGCTTCCATTCTCCAGCGTGTTCTGCGGTGTTACACCATCTCGTGAGGTTTAAAAATCTGTGACAGGAAGCATTTGAGGCTTTGAATGGCCCTCCACCAGCAGCTATTACATTTTAAAAATGTGTCCCTGGACATGTCCAGCTGTGAAGAAAAACCCGGAAGGTTTTTTACTCAACAGAGTTGTCAAGAAATAACCTTTACTGATGTGTATGTGAACTCAGAGGACTTACTAAAAATGAGAAGGAAACTTCTCTTTTAAGAAGTGTTTTAATATTTTAAACATCTGAATTTCAAGGCCAACCAAACCAGCAACTGGTCTTTAGAAAGCTGTTACAATCGATGATGCTATTTAGCTGGTTCTTCTTGGCCATTTAGATTTCAGCATTTGTAATACACTTATTTAATTTAAATGTTGCTTAAAACCAGCAAACATATACTCAGAATTCTAATAAGTAAGAATGTACCCTGCCGCTAGAAATGATCTACACTGCAAACAACTTGAGGTATTGAATGAGCTATAATAAAAGATGATTATTTATATTTATTTTTATTCAACGTCAATAATATATTTGATTTATTATGTTGTAGCTCTAAAAAACAAAGGACCTGTTCTTCCAGATGTGCATATTATGAGTTAATTTACAATGGAAATTAAATCTTTAGTACTAGGGAATGAGGTAGGAAGTTTATAGGAAGACCTTGATTCTAATCCAGTACTTAAACTTCCCTTAACTTAAATGAAATATATATTCTCAGGCTTAGAAGTAGTTTGTTGTTATGTCTTAAACTTGTCAACATTTACTAATTAAAAAGAAGCCCCCAAATTTATGATCAATCCATTGATTGGTCAATGGATAGATAAGCTTTCACTGTATTAATGGTTATACGTGAATCCTCCAGCGTGCTGTTGTCAGGTCACTTTACCCAAGAACTCCAAACAACCTGCCCTCTATGATTTTGTTTGGCACGTGCAAGCTATAAAGATGTCTGTTTTATATAATTCTTTAATAGTAATATTTGTACTAAAAGACTTGATAAGTCAGATGCTAACCTAGAATCCAGAAGTCATGTGTGCTCTCCTATCCCCTCCTCTTCCTCTCAGATGCCTCATCTTTTTCTGGTAACCTACAGCCAGAAACCCTATGAGTCATTTTTCTCTGCTGCCTTCACCCGTCTCTGCAAGTAGTCACATATTACTAGCTGTTTGTCTCTCAGTGTCTCTAACCCACATCTTTTATTTTACTGCCACAGCCAGAAGCATGGGGCCTTTCCAGCTACACCATGGGGTTGAACATATAGACAGGGACGGAAGCATGTGAGCACAGAATTTCAGTGTATTAATTATTGTGTAAGAGTCTTACACAGGGTGCCCTGAGGACAAGGAGGGCACTTGAGCCTGAGGAGGTCCACCAATGGCTCCTTGTGTGGAGGAGATTCCAAGCTGATGGTCTCGCAGTGGCGCAGAGCAATGAACCTGAACAGAACTGCTTGTTTAATCAAAATGTGATCCTCACGTTTAACCAAAATGTAATGGTCATAGAGCATTGATATGAAGGGTTAATGGGACAAGAGGAAGTAGAGTTAAAGATGAGTTTAGAATAAATGCTCTGGGTTTTATGGAGGGCAATTCGATTATTTAGATGACTGCATTCGTGTGTGTAGGGGTAGGGTGGGAGGAGGGACAGTGCTGAGAAGCTGCCAAAGCCTTAATGCTGGCCTCAATTCTCAATCTCCAAGTGGAGAAATTCATTGGAATGTGAAATTCAGGCAGAAAGCCAGTGAGTGAAGTGACCACATCCTGGAAGTCATGGGGGCTGCAGCCATATGACACTCTCCAAGGGCTCAGCTGCCTGCAGCCATACTGGCCAACTGGGTTGCCAACCAGTTCCAGGACGATCACCCTTTTATAAGGTTTCTCATATGCAGACCCTTGGGATCTCTTTTACCAAGCAAAGGAATGGAGCAAAAACCTGGTAGAGATTTTTTTTTTTTTTTAAGATTTTATTTGACACAGAGAGAGAGAGAGATCACAAGTAGGCAGAGAGGCAGGCAGAGAGAGAGAGGGGAGGAAGCAGGCTCCCTGCGGAGCAGAGAGCCCGATCCCAGGACCCTGGGATCATGACCTGAGCCGAAGGCAGAGGCTTTAACCCACTGAGCCACCCAGGCGCCCCCTGGTAGGGATTTTTAATTGCATCTATCACCATATTTTATCTTCAAAAAAGGTTGAATAAGCCAACTTTTTTGCAAGTGATGTCTAGAGCATCACTGATGCACATTTGAAGAAATGTCACCACAGAGAATGTGTTCCATTGTCCTTTATACAAAGAACCTCGCCTGTGCCACGTTGTGTCCACTTAGGACAGCGTATTCAGTGTTCTTGCTCAAGTAACTTCGACGGCTTGGACAACCAAGCGGGAGAGTTGTGCTGGCGATGTAACGTAGTTGTTCAAAGTGAAGGCGCCGAATGGCAAAAAGTCATAAGCCAAAGCCTTCAGCAGGAGATTGAAATTCCTGACCTTCAAGTCCACATCTAGAAAATGGAGACAGTGTTTTCCTCGCAGGATTCTGGTAAGGATTTGATGTGGCTGGATCATAGCACACACTACGTATAACTATTGCTGTTCTTAGCGTTTTTCTCTAGAGGTTGCCAGTTAAAATGTCCCTGGTACATTGGCACTGATCTGTTCATCTTAGTAAGGCTTTAGCTGTTCTCCATGAAGATGTCGTAGATTAGACGCTATGACATATGTCAGGGAAGAACCCAAGTGATAGGTTGAGAAGATGGCATTTAGACTGGAGAGGTGTGGGTGTGAACGAGTGAACAAATCCTGGGTCAACTCAGAATTTTGTAGGAACTAACGTGAAAGTGATAACTTCTATACATGAAAACAAAGTAAAAGCTATACATGATTCTAATTCCAGAGAAGTGTGTGTAGGAAAAGTATATAAACAATTAGCTTGGAAAAAGAAAGATTTTGAATGGCACTGCTAAGTTTTGTGTTATGCTATGAGAGCTATCAGTTGTAAGTCATAGTAGTCTTGCAAACCAGAATGGCATATCATGGCCACTTGTGATATCTTCAGCATATTCAAAGTTCCAAGGATTATTTTAAGCCTTTTATTTTAAGTTCTAAAGTCAAATGGCGACTATTAGTATCTACTATTATTAGTAGATCATTGTGGGATATGCAAAGGAATGGAAATATGTATTTTCTATTTTTAAGTTATTTCTGATCTAATTTGAGACATAGTACGTATACCTAAGATAACATTAACAGCTAATAGAATGGTGTTTGCAAATAATATGGGACCTCAGATACACTGAGAGACCAGGAAGTAAACGAGTTCCCAGTATTTGCTATATTCCCAGTATTTGCTATATCATGGAGATAGCAGGATGTTGGAAGGGTTACAGTAGTTTTAGAAAGAGATGAAAGACCTAGAAGCACAAAGGGTGTGTCCTGCAGTCTTGTCTAAGGCTTGGAGTCACATGTTTGTTAGCAGAGTTTACTTCCTTGCAGTTGAGGCTGTTGATTGTCTTGCTTGCTCTCAATCTGGGTCTGTTCTGAGCACCTAGAGGCGGGTGCTTACCATAACCTGGCAGTTTGCTCCTTCAAGGCTGGTGGGAGCAGTTTCACTCATGCTTCTTGTTTGTGTCTTTGACCTTTAGGACTCTTTGAAGGGCTCCCCTGATTAGGTCATGTCCACCCAGGATAATCTCCCTTTTTAGTAACTAAAACTTAGCTAAATTAGGGATCTTAGTTAATTAACAACATCTGCAAAATACCTCTTGCCATTTAATGTAATATAATCACAGGAATGATATCCCATCGTATGCACAGATTTTGCCTGCACTCAAGGGGAGAAGGTTATGTGAGGTATCTGTAGCAAGGGGCTGGAATTTGGGGGGCTGTCTTAGAATTCTGCCTTCTGAAGGATTCACACACTTGGCTATCTTTCCAGCAGATTGCTGCCTGTGCCATGGTGCTACTTATATTTAAGGAGCTCAGGGGCTGGAGATATCCAGATGTCCTTGCAGCAGCCTGTGGTTCTATAGTGAGGGTGTGGCCTTGTTGGGAAGAGGGAGGTTCCAGAGCTCAGAGCAGCTATGAGCAAATATATATCTGCTCAGCCAGCTTTTAACTAAGCTGTCAAAAGCAGAGTGGGAATGTACCCCAAAGCCAGTCAAGCTTGTCCGTTGCTTGATTATGAAATCAAACACAATAATCTTAACCAATGAAATGGAAATAGCCTCCATCTAATTTCATGTTATTACTCAAGGAAGGTTATTGTTTCTAGTTGGCTTAGTACCCTCTCTCCCACCCTTAGTTAGAAATAGCTGTTTATTAAAATTGCTTTACGGGCTCACTTATTAAAAAGCATTTATCTGCAGAAAAACTCCTTATCAGTATGCAGCATTTCAGCCTTCATCTTTAAGTGTGGTATTTTGAGACACAAATAACAACTCTCAAAATAATTTAGTAATAAAATGGAGTATTTGCTCAGAAATGTCGAAATATCATCTAATATGACTAGAATAGGAATTGAATTGAGGCTTTTTCAATTTTCCCTCTAGGAATCAAAGTCTAAAATATCGCAATTTCAGGTTGAAAATATCAGTTAATGGAAATAGCACACACTTAGGAGGTCATCATTGCTGTGAGTTCGTGCACATGTGATCTCGCTGGGCACAGTGTGAATGCTCCCGAACATTCTAATGACATCATCAAAGGTGTCCAGATGAAAAGATGCCCGTGTTCTCTGAATTCCTTTCCACTTTCCTTGGGAATTGTGGCCACTCAATTTCTGTATTATAAGCAGTCTTAAATCCTGTTTCCTTGGAATAATTAATCTAAATCTAAATAAAAGAAAAGAAAATATATCTAAAGCTTGAGGGATATAAAGAAAAATATGGCCTTTTGGAACATTAAAAATTGTTTCTTAATGGGAAACCAGTACATCGCAAGGATGCTTTACTTCCTTTTTTGGGTTAGTAATTCTGTGCCAATTTTTTTTTTTTCATTTTTTTAGAGGGTAGGATGACACTGTGTTTAGCACGTTAAATGCTACCCCCTCTCTCCTTCTCAAGGGAAAATTCCTATAATAAAATTTTGTAAGAGATACCCAGCTAAATTTTATTCATTTCCAACTCTTGGAGTTTTGGATTTATAATAATAAACACTTAAGGCAGCAATCACAAACACTTATATGTACTTATACACCAGGTGCCAGTACTCTTTATATGCTGACTCATTTAATCCTCAGAAACCCCTATTTACCTTATTATAATCGTGATCCCCATTTAGAGATGGGGGGAGGCAGTTTCAATGAAGCGTTTAAGATCACTTAGTAATTGGAAGAGGCAGGACTTGAGCTGAGGGAGGATGGCTCCAAAGCTGTACTTGAACTCACTATGCTACACCACGTGCTGGCTTCTGCGTGGGGTGACAGGTACAATATGATGCTGATCATGTGATCCCAGCAAGTGGAGACCCGGACCACCTAGGAGGTGCCATGATAGATGCCTGTTCAGGTTAGGGACCTTCCAGAAGGGAGTGAGGGGTGGTGGCTCTCAGGAGGAGTAACATATAGTAAAGGGAAGTATGGCTGTGACTTGGAAAGGAAGCAGTTGCTCAAAATGCCCCAGCTTTGTGCACTGAGGAGAGGCTTGGGGTAACCTTCCAAGTGGCTTTGGGAATGAAGACATTTCTTTAAAAGAAAATAGATTTGTAATATATCTTGTCTTGTCTGTCTCAAATTGCAATCTTATGTGTGGATTCCATTAACTCTAATGGCTTACTAAAAATGGGAGTTCTCCTCTTTAAAGCAATATATGTGTGTCCCCACATCAGACTCAAAAGTGCATTTTAACAATGAATGGGCAATATTTTGAGGCATAGAATCTGCAAAAAATTTCCTTTCTTGGTTCTACACCTCTAGTTTGGTAACTGTGGTAGGTGGAGTAATGGCCTTCCAAGGATGTGCACATCTTAATCCCTGGAGTCTTTGACTATGTTACCTTTGTAGGGCATAAAGGATTTTGCAGATGTTATTAGATTAAGGCTCTTGAGATGGGGAGATTATCCTGGATTATCCAGGTGGGCTCAGTGTCATCACAAGAATTCTCAAAAGGAGGAGCAGCAGGAGAGTCAGGGAGAGGGTGATAATCAGAGGCCATATGTAAGGCAATGAATGGGCCTGTAGAAGGTGGCAAAGGGAAGCACTCAGATTCTTCCCCAGAGCCTCCAGAAGAATCATCGCCTGGCTGAAACCTTATTTTAGCCCATGAAGTTAAGTCTGAACTTCAGACATCAGAACTATAAGATAATTAATTGTTGTTGCTTTCAGAGACCACCAAGTTTGTGGCAATTTGTTACATCAGCAACAAACAGCAAACTTACTACAGCAGTCATTTACTTTCTCTGTCTCTATTCCTGGGCTATGAAAAACAAAG
Organism: Enhydra lutris kenyoni; assembly: GCF_002288905.1. Taxonomy (NCBI): domain Eukaryota; kingdom Metazoa; phylum Chordata; class Mammalia; order Carnivora; family Mustelidae; genus Enhydra; species Enhydra lutris. The sequence continues at coordinate 11,775,608 of NW_019154114.1, forward strand.
AACTGTCTGTGTAATTCACTCAAGAATTTTTACATGAACCTATTAGAAAGAAAAAGAAAAAGGAGAAGAAAAAGTTCTGTATAATATATTACAAATCTATTTTCTTTTAAAGAAATGTCTTCATTACCACCTGATTGTAGTTGTCCTACCATGGATTTAATGTCAGTTTAATCTGTGTCTTACATTCTGAAATCTATTTGAATTATTTTGAGTTTTATACTATCTATAAAGTTTCCCTGTAAGTCCCTTTTAAATCAAGAGTCAGTTCTGAAATTTAGATGTGATTGTAAAAGGAACTGCTTAAAGTTATGTGTTACGGGTCCTCAATCTCTTCATCACAGTGTCACATGCGGCCATTTTGTCGGGAAAAGTTCATGACGTGTGCAGGGTCTTAGAGCTCTGATATCTCTTTGCTTTGTAATTATTTGTTTTACCTTTTCAACTTTGGTTGGTTTTGTTGTTGGATTTGTAGGTCTCCTTGTCCTAAAATCTGGACTTTAAATAGTTGGTATTAAGCCTCTAAAATCAATCAGCCTCTGGCTGTGTTGTCATTAAAATTAACTCCCTTCCCATTAATCCATTAATCGTGCAGATAAATTGGGAAAGCGGTTCAAACCAAGGCTCTAACTTGGGACACATAAGCCCGTGTTTGCCTCCAAGTGAAAGCTTATCCCATTAACATCACAGCGTATTAAACAATTATATATATAATTCACACATGGCGTCTATAGGACGAAATGTATATATGGCGTCTATAGGAGAAAATGTATAGAACCTGAGAGGCTACTGCAATAATAAATTCTTGACAACGAGAAAATCACCCCGTGAGTCTGACCACTTGTAGAAAAAATACCGATACTTACTTGTTTTAAATTGCGGCAGTATGTTGTTCTTAGATTTAAGCCACTGATGGACAAAGTTAGAAGCTCATGTTTGTCTTACTTCATATATCTAAAGCTAGTATCCTCAAGTGAGTGTTAATTTTCATGCCGAGGTCAAATTTAATACTCAAAGAAGCTAAAGAATTTAGCAGTGGTCTACACTCAGTGGTATTTAATTGAGTTGAAATGTTATTTTGGATGATGAGGAGAGATGAAATTAGGATTGGCCTATATTTTGTCGCCTGCTCTTCTGAAAAATTGTACTTTATTTAAGACCACTTGTATCACTATTCCTTAAAACTTCTTTTTCTTCTTTTTCTTGCCAGAATGTTACTGTGTAGTAGCTGCCTCCATACATGGGTGGTTGACTTAGCTGTGGAGGGAAGAAGGGGGGTTGTATGGAACACAAACCACTTTTCAATCTTTAAACCAGCCTGATGAAGCCATAGAAAAAGCAGAAAGACATTTGCAGAAGGAACAAAGCTCTCCATTGGATAGGGATTAATCTGGAAGTCTGTTTTATTGGCTTCTGAGCTAGCGTGGTACTGGCTGCACTACACCCCAGACGAAGGAAGTCAGAGTGTGACCTGGAATGGGGCACAGTCACAGGAGAGTCTTAGCTCTCCCCCATGTGATTCCATTTTGCAGCCAGGATGCATTACTGAAGGCGCCGGTTCCACCTTCAGTTCCAGAGACAACCTGGAGCTGATCCATGTATTTTTTTTTTTTTAATCAGGAAGCTGATGATACTTTTCAGACATACCTGGGTCTTCTGGAAGTTCTTAGGATGAACTTCTGGGGCTTTTCTTTGATGTGTTGAGCGAATGCCTGAGATGATTACAACTGTGCAGATGAGCCTGCAGGGTTGGGAAGAACTCATTATCATGGCAGTAAAGGAAGACCCTGAGAAGAGGCAAAGGCTAGTGGTTCTGAGTTCACTATCACAAGGAAGTCAGCCATCATCACTTGTGTTGGGCAGAGACTCAAAGGCAGACATGACGGAGGGAAAGCTTTATAGCTGAAGGTATGCTCGGGTTGGAGGCTGCTGACATGGGGAAGCAGAAAGCAGGCTGAGCAGGAAGCAGGACATCCTATGTGATTGATCAGGTGTGTGTATTTGGTTCCTTCTATATTTGGTAGAGATTTAGAAATCTCTACGAAATACATTTATCCAGAACTAAGTTGAAAGCAGAGGTAAAAATTAGCAAAGTTGCAAGTTATTAGCCAAGTCCTGGCTGTTTGGGGCCAGTTGATACAGGGGTTATTATTTGGCTTTTTGGGCTTGTTACTGTAGATAGTAGGTTGGCTTCCTGGGCTGGTTGCTGTAGGTTATAGGTCAGAGTTGTATTTTTGTATGTCATCTGGCCATTGCCCTTTTGTATACCTATTCTCTAGTTGCGCAAGAGTCAGAGGTGCCTGAGGGACTGGATCCTGTGCCATGCCAGGGTGGGGAGATGGGACTACTCCTGGAATCTTGAAACTAGGCCTGAACAATTTGTAGAACTAACTTAGCCTGGGCTTATGGTAAAAGAACAATATTATTGTCTAATTTTTTGGATGAGGTCTTGGCTTGTACACAGTATTTTTTATATAGGCTAGCACAATTCCATAATTTCTTAGATTAGTTGATGATTCCTAATTTCAACTGAATGACAATTTCAATAATACAGATTAGAATAAGACATTTTGTTCAAGGAAACGGATTTCTTTTTTTTTTTTAATTTTTTTAAGATTATTTATTTATTTATTTATTTGACAGAGAGAGATCACAAGTAGACAGAGAGGCAGGCAGAGACAGAGAGAGAGGGAAGCAGGCCCCCTGCCGAGCAGAGAGCCCGATGTGGGGCTCGATCCCAGGACCCTGAGATCATGACCTGAGCCGAAGGCAGCGGCTTAACCCACTGAGCCACCCAGGCGCCCAGGAAACGGATTTCTTGAAGAGAAGGTCATTCCTTAATCCTGATTCTGTCAGTGGAATATTTGGACTAGGTCTTTTTGAGAAGACTGAGATTCTGTTGTTTCTAAAGCTCCTTGTCTAAGATCTCAACCCTGCCTCTAGGTGTATGGGAATTTTAAAAATATTTTAAGTATGGAAGTGCCTGGGTGGCTCAGCCGGTTAAGTGTCTGACTCTTGATCTCCACTCAGGTCTTGATCTCAAAGTTGTGAATTCAAGTCCCACTTTGGTTAAAAAAAAAAAAAAAAAATTAAGTATGTTTGCTCTCTATCCTGTCCTGTCCCATTATATCCTATCCTCTTCAATCCAGTCCTATCCTTCTCCAATGCATAGTCCTCTGGGAAACATGATTTATTAGCAAACATGCAGTGATTTTGGCAGGACTTCCAAATAATAGAGAAGGTTGTTTTACTCAGTGACAACTTAGCTAAATGCTACTGCAAATCAGACCTTTGTTTTGGTCAAGTATATTTAAGATTATCAATACTTGTTTCAATAGTGTACTCACTCAGAATAGGAGTTCTGTATCCTTGGGTAAATTATTTAACCATGGTATACCTTTTTCTTCAATTGTCCAATGGAGTTAATACTATCAAGTAATACAGACTATTTGTCAGGATCAAATGAGTTAATACATGTGAAGCACTGAGAACATAAGCAGCTAATAACATATACCCATTATCTTAGTACAGGTAGTATTACACAGAGATTAAGAAAATTGAATTACTTTTATTAAAAACTGAACAGCTTTTACTTACTTATGAGAATTATGCATTAAAGCCCTTAGTAAAATAAAATTAAATTACTTTCAATCGAGCTATATTAAAATACTTACGCTGTAGCTTGCATCTTTATTTGTAAGAGGCTATTGAGTTTTTTTATATACACAATTTGCCAGAGATCTAATTTATCATTGTCTTTTAATGACAATGGTAAGTTTTTCTCTCATGTGAAGAATAAATGGTGACTTTTCTGAGATATTGACCCAAAAGCTGTAGGTTTGTGTATCTTTGTGTGTGTGTGTGTGTGGTATGTGAAAATGTCTCAATATAAATTAGGTTAATATGGATATTCTAACAGAATTCATTAAAATTATCTTCTACATGTAATCAGGGTATAGAATTTTTTTTTTACAAAAATAGATTAAAAACTCTAGTTTCACATTTCTGAGTGTATCAAGGGTAATGTTGAAATTCTAATATGACTTTCAGAAAGGTTGAATAAAAAATAACAATTTTGGAAAAACACAGAGTAGTAAGAGTCATGTCCATTTCTTCCTCTAATAGAAAAAGACATTAATTAACCAAACATGTCCTACTACGGTTTTGAATAGTACAAGTCTTCCCCCTTAATGACTGTATTTTTTTTTAAAGATTTTATTTATTTATTTGACAGACAGAGATCACAAGTAGGCAGAGAGGCAGGCAGAGAGAGAGGGGAAGCAGGCTTCCTGCTGAGCAGAGACCTCGATGCGGGATTCAATCCTAGGACCCTAAGATCATGACCTGAGCTGAAGGCAGAGGCCATAACCCATTGAGCCACCCAGCGCCCAATGACTGTATTTTTAAATTTCATTAGCCACTGGACTCTTAATGAGCTCCTGTGCCCCTTTGACCTAGATGTATCCCCCGCCTGATCCCTCCGATCATAGAGACGTCAGGCTGTACTCGGTCCACATGTGGTTCCTGCAGGGAGTTGGGGCAGTGCAGTTGGCTACTCACCTGTGGCCGCTGAGCTGGGTGAGGGGTGGGACGGGGTGGGAGCTGAGTCCCCAGCATGCACTGCGGGCAGCCCAAAGCCTGGGTGGAAGTTGTGATGACTCCCGTTCTGCCCTCTAGCCCCTAGGAGGAAAGCAGATGCTGGCCAGAACTCTCTTGCTGGGAGGTAGACAGCCCAGTCTGTCCCGCGTGCGGGTGGTGAGGGGTGCAAAGAGCAGCCCCGGGGGCCAGGGAGGCCTCAGTCTCACTGGGCCTATCTTAACAGGTGGGGAGGGCAGCGAAACAGTTCCATCCTGCTCCTGTCATTCAGAAGCCTTCCTTCTCAGTGTCAAAAGACAGATCGAGAGGAGTTGGGGGCTAGGACCTCCACACCACGGCAAAGCAAAGGCTGTAGAGAAAAAGAACGGGCGGCACATATGCCAATGATGGGCCGGAAGCAGAGGTGAGCGGCCTGCAGCACTGGGGGAGAAGTGGGCTGGGGTAAAAACCCCAGCCTGGGCGGCACATCTGCTCACAGCAGCAGGAGGGGGCCGCAGAGGTCGAAGGGACGGTCCCAAACTGCCCCCTCCACAGTTAGCACAGGTGCTTCCTGCTTGATGACTTGTGCGGTGGGCAGTCCTTCGGAGACTTGCAGGGATGGGTGTGAAGGCCCAGTACTGTACACTGTATATTTATGTTTGCAAATGTGTACATTATATATGTAATACATGTGTTGTATGTATAATATATAATATGTGTATATATTTATAATAATATAATGATATATAATATGTATAACCTATAGCATATTCAGACATGTAAATACGTGTGTACTAATGCATATATAACTTTAAATCTACAAAATATTTACACATATAAATACATATTTTTATACATTTATATATACATATAATGTATAAACCATATAAGTATATGTATATTTCTGGTTTGTGTGATTCATGTTTATGTATATGTATACATGTATGTATTCTTTTTTTAATGACACATTTATATGTATATGTGTTCATACAAAATATATTCATATATATTTACAAGGATAGCATACAGTGAATGCCATCACTTATAATTTAATAGCCAACTTAGCATTTATACAGCCTTTATACACATTATAAATGTACATGTATACATTATGATGTATGTATATGTATGTACATGTATGTATTAAATTATCTATATATTATACACACAAACATATTACACACACATATATGTAAGTACACATTTGTGCATATGCAAATATACTATGTGCATATTGTAATACATACATACTATTATGTGCATAAGATAAATGTACATATATATACATCTCTGATGTAGGGACCAGGATGGTCATGATCTGACGTAGTATTTTGTTTAAAAATAATACAGTTATGTTTTTGAACTGACTTAGTATGTTATTTCAGATTTGAATGCTCCTTGCTTAAATACGTACATATTTATGCACTCTGAACAATGATCATATGCTCTCTGAGAAGCTGTAAATTATTAATCATGAGTATTTGAGGAAGCCGAGAGTTCTAGATGGGAGATTAGTCCAGAGAAGACTAGTTCACTGGGTTGCTTTTCTAGAGTCTAGGATAGGGTTTCTCCGCTACTGCACTATTGACATTTGGGATTGGATAATTCTTTGTCATGGAGGATTGCCCTGTGCACTATAGGATGATGGCAGCACCCCTGGCCTCCACCCACTAGATTCTAGAATTTCCCCAAGCTGTGATGACTAGAGTGTCTCCAGATGTTGCTAACTGTCCCCTGGGGTGTTAAGTCACCTTCAGTTGTGGTTCACAGCTTTGCAAGTCTAGAACGTGTATTTCACTGCATTTACTGGTGCCATCAGAGAAAGCTTTTTTTCTGGAATTCAGTTCACAGGAGACTGATGTTTAATCCATAATTCCATTTTCTTAAGGTCTAGAGGGACTATTCCTTTTACTCCAGACTTGTTATTGCCGTCTGAAACCTCCCTCCCTTGTTTCAAGACTGTTGAAGATCAATAGTTTTATAGTTTATTTATTATTTTATAGTTTTGTGGTAATAAGTTGCTTGGCACATCTGGAATAAGAGTAATACGACTTTTTTTTTTTTTTAAAGATTTTATTTATTTATTTGACAGAGAGATCACAAGTAGGCAGAGAGGCAGGCAGAGAGAGAGGGGGAAGCAGGCTCCCTGCTGAGCAGAGAGCCCGACGTGGGGCTCCATCCCAGGACCCTGAGATCATGACCCGAGCCAAAGGCTGACGCTTAACCCACTGAGCCACCCAGGCGCCCCAGTAATACAACTTCTTGAGGGACAGTTGTTTATGTCATAATGGTATCTGATGAAATTCCTGTATTCCAAATCTAAAGAAATAGTTGTAGTTAGGTCGTTCTTACATCCTGGATTCTAGGCCCCAGCTAACTTTTTAGACATCGTGGTTCCACTTCAGTGAGACAAGCAAATTAACCAAAGTCTGTATGTCAGTTACCTCATCTGTAAGTAATATTGGTATCTCAAAGAGGAGAGAGAGTGATAGAGATTAATAACTTTGTGAAAATTGTTAAGTTCTTAGCACAGAATATTTACTGAATGTCTGTTTGTTATTATTAGTTTTATGCAAGAATAACTTTAGAATATTTTATTGCTAAATAAACACACAGTAGTTCATGGGGGAAATATGTATGTTCGTGGTAAAACATAATAAGGTCAGGTAGTCACCACTCAGACCAATAACTGGAACTTTACCAAACACCAGAAGCCTCCCTGACCCATTTCCCATATCCCATGTCTTTCCCCCTATAAATGAAATCACACCCATTCTCTTATTTTAATGCCACCATAAGCTAAAAATAGAACAGTATTGATTCTCAGTTTATAATGGCAAAAACAAATGAGCAGTAAATATATGCCCTCAAGAGTGATTGCACTAGAGAGGCATTTTACATCTGAAACATCGATTTGAATCTGCATAATTGATTGTGAATTGCAGTTAAACACCCTTTTTTGGTCACACTTACACCTGAATACTAATAATGATTCAAAAATGACTGTACTTCTGGTAAATACACCGGCACATGCCCTCTCCCCATAGAGATCATGCACTTGTTTGCACATGCAGACGCACGCATGGCCCTTTCCACGGTGCTCTAAGGCGTTTTGGTAAGTTGCTCATGGCTGGGCATAATCAGAACTCCCTCTGTCACCCCATGAATTGTGTGTCTCTTTATGTCTGTCCTCCTTAATACTTGAATTACCCACAGAGGGACAGGGTCAGTACTTAGGCCAATCAGTAGACATGCGTGAACCGTGGGCCAGTTACCAAGTCTGTCTTAAGAGTTAGCTGAAGAACTTCAGGTGTGCAGGAAGAAAAAGTGGACTCTAAATGAAAATGAGATGGTCTTAAAAAGTGAAATGCTATCTCAGGCAAATTCTTCTGAAAGGCGTGCCGATGTTAAGTTGGCATTCCTTATCTCTTATACTCTAGACATTTAGCTTTAAAGAAAAACATTTCAAATAGCAGGACTTACAACAATATTGTAGTTTGAATACTAAAGCAATGAAACTACTAATGACTTTAAAAATAACTGTTCAGGCAGAATAAGCTTCATAAAATTTCAAATGAATCTAGATAATTCCTAGATTAATTTAAATGAAATTGCTTACTGTTAATTTAAAAATTAGGACAATAACCTTGCATGATTTTTAATTACCAATTATGTTAAATTCTAAATATGAAAGAAGTATTTTTTCTGATTAGAGTAAAAAATGGCAACAACTTAATAATTGTATAAAATAAAAGACAAATATATAAAGATTGAATATATTGAAGAACTAACTGAATAAAATAAGCATATATGGATATTGTGGTCACCATGAGATTATTCTTATCCCTTCCCTCTTTCTTTGTGCCTTATTTTTAATTTTGTATGTGGTACACATAAAAGCATAGATGATAGGGGCGCCTGGGTGGCTCAGTGGGTTAAAACCTTTGCCTTCCGCTCAGGTCATGATCCCAGGGTCCTGGGATCGAGCCCCGCATCGGGCTCTCTGCTCAGCAAGGAGCCTGCTTCCCCCTCTCTCTCTGCCTGCCTCTCTGCCTACTTGTGATCTCTCTCTCTCTCTGTGTCAAATAAATTTAAAAAATCCTAAAAAAAAAAAAAAAGCATAGATGATAGACAGATGTATGCTTTCATATGTATCCTTATGTGCATGTTGATGTATACATACATGTATATACACACACTATAGACACATTACCTTCCTCCAGAAGTAACCACTATCCTGAATTTTATGCTTTTCATTTCTTTGTTTTTTTAAATAGTTTTTTAAAATTCACATGTATTCCTAAACAACATATTGCTTAGCTTTGCTTATTTTTAAGATACTTAAAACTATCAAATATGTCTTATATGGTCTCTTATAATTTGATTTTTTTCACTAAAAATTTTGTGTCTAAAGATCCAACCATATCTTCAGTGTGCATTTGTGTGTTTCCTTTGTATTGATGCAGATTACTCCATTGTGATGAGTACTATAATTCATTGATCTGTTCTTTGGTCATTGGGTGTTTGAGTTGTGAACGATTCTTTTCTATTATGAGCAGTGTTGCTGGAAACTGCATGTCTCCTGGTGCACAATGCAAGAGTTTCTCTAGGTCAGTGTTTCCCAACTTTTCTCTTCTCATAGGACAGAGAAAATACTAGTACTTGTATCACATCCTTGGGTTAGAAAGGCAAACTCCTTGAGACCAACAGTTCGTCCTAGGGATACTCTGCCCAGGATGGCATATGTATCAGGGGAATTGGAAGAGCGTCAGGGTACGGAAAGTTCAAATGCACAAGCTAATGACAAATGGTTTTTTAAAGTAGGTGCTCAAATTTACACTCCTACTAGCAGCCTGTTGGAGCTTCTCTTGGCCCACATTCTGCAGATGATCTGGTGTTGTCAAAATTCTCAAATCTTGAGAATATACTGTCTGTAAAATAGTATCTAACTGTAGTCTTGATTTACACTTCTTTTTACTGATGAGTTAGATCATCAGTTTATATAGGTTCTGTTCTGTGAGCTCTCCGCTCTTCTGTTGTGCTATTTTTCCAAGTGTGTTTTCTAACTGATTTAAAGGTAGTTTTTCTTTCTCTCTGTCTCTCTTTTTTAAAAAAAGATTTATTTATTTTAGAAAGAGAGTGTGTGTGTGAGTTGGGGGTCAGGCAGAGGGAAAGAATCTTCAAGCAGAGTCCCTGATGGGCATGGAGCCTAACCCAGGACTTGATCTTATAAGCCATGAGACCATGACCTGAGCTGAAACCAAGATTCAGACGCTCAACCGAGTCACCTAGGCAACCCCATTTTTATTTTATTTTATTTTCCTTAATTTAGCATACTAATCATATGCTGTTTTGCACGTACTTTTCACAGATGATGTTTCTCTTTGTGTCTTTTGGCAACCATAATTTCTTAATTTTAATATAGTTTAATTTATAAATCTTTCCTTATATACATTTTTTATAAATTCAGTATACTGACTAGGTATTTTTGTTTCTTGCTTTTGGTAAACCTTTTTTCCACTTCAAGATATTATCATTTCTGTGGAAATGTTTCTTCCCTATTTTCCTATTCTCTTGTCTTTCAATTCTTTTTTCTTTTCTTACTGAACTTAATAGACCCCGAATGGAAAATTGCATATAAGCAGCGGGCATGTTGTTCGAGATCGTGGTACCTTTTTGCTTGGTTTTGTTTTGTTTGTTTGACCTGTTGGATCCAAGAAAGCGGTCAGCACTGTACTCACCTGAACGCGGGTTTTCCCTTTTGGCAGATGATTGTGATGAGCCTCTGGTGTCCACCTTGTCTCAGGCATCATTCAGCAGTTCGTCCGAACTTTCTAGCAGTCATGGTGCTGGATTTGCAAGACTAAATCGAAGAGATGGTAAGTCTGCTTTTTTCCTTCTGATCGGTTCATGATGAATCTCATTAAATTTCCATTCTCTTACAATAAAATCATTGCAGTATTTTGAAAGGAGGTTCATTTCTCAATCAGCAAATGGCTGGAACTCATGGGACATTTAGGGCCTGTAGGCCTGGTTCTGGAACGGCCAAGGGTCACATCCTATTTTAAAATCCTGTATCATCATTTCAGCACCAGAAGAACCGAATTCCTTCAGTATGGTGAGCTTCATTATCTCTTATAAAATAAACCTTTCCACAACAATATACATCATTATGTAGATAGTAGCCATGAAAATTTAACTGACCCTCTATTTCAAGTTAAATAGGGATCTCGCCAGAAGAGGTAATTTTCAAAGATGCTAGTTATTTAAAAATAAGAATCCCACCGTTTGTTTCATTCTCAATATAGGTGACATGATTTTCTCTTCTGTGGAGGAAAGAGAACTTAATAAGTTTCGTGCTCCTGTAGGAATACTCAGTTCATACTGTTGACAATCTCTTAGGTAGGTTGTGTTTGATTGCTTGACTATGTTTAAAGGAAGGTGAGGATAATTAAAAGGCAACTTGCTATTGAAGTAAGAGAGAATTTCAAAACTCTGCACACTTAGACACAGCATCATCGTGGCCCCTTTCCATAATATGCTAAGGCAAAAGCCATCTGCACTTACATTCTATGGAAGGAGGCTTGGCAATCCTAACACAGAAAACATTTTTAGCAACCATGAAAAAATAGACACCGACATCATATATTATTGAAACCGTGATTTGCTCATTTATTATCCCCTTCTCGCATGCCATATGTCAGCCACTTCTCATTTTTCTCCTTGGTGTTATCCTTGGTGCTGTTGTAATGCTTGAGCACAATGAACATTGGACATAACAAATGGATCATACGTGTGTCTGTCTGTCTGTCTGTGTTTTGCCATCTGGTACACATGATAAATATCTGATACTTTAGCATGACTTTAAATTTAAGTTTATTTTAAAATGATATCTCCTCTTATTTGAGACAATCACTTATGTGTGTTTCTGGGTGTGAAAGCATCAGTGGGAGAGCAAACACAGAGATCCTTGTATCAAATGGGGAATTTGAAGAGCTTTGAATACATTTACGTAGACCCTGCTTGTCTGTTACTTTTATTTGCCTTGTAGTGAGGGTTAATGGTCACACTGGACTCTCTCTCCTTATTTGCAATTCTGAATTTTTGACCAAAGGCAAGTGAGCTCTCCTAGCCCCTCTGGAGACCAGTCCAGCCCTTGCCCCCACAGTTCTCCTAGCAGGAATGCTGACATCACAGCACTGATCTTACAGTGAGCCCTTATAGTCCTTTTCAAAGTAGGGCAGGCTTTTACATTTACCATAGCTCCATTTGAATAATAAGAGCTTTCTTAGAATCTGGCCCATGGAAGGGTACAAAATTTAATTTAACTATTTATCATTATTTTGTTTGTTGAAATTTAATAAATCACACAAAATATATATGTTATTAATTGGATCAGGTCATATTTTACATTTATTTATAGACTCATCAGAAGTCCTCATGAGTGAGACTCATTTTCATTCTTAATTCGTTTCTATGGCTCTTGGTGAACCACAATATCAAACTTCATGAATCTCATTTGCATGTTAATGAAATGGAGAAACAAAAACAGGATCATTTTAATTATCTTTTGCTGGTTGTCAACCTACTTGATTACATTTTTTTCTTTTTTATCTAGTTTTTCTTTTTTCTTTCCTCTTAATTACATCAAGTGTTTACAAAGGAATGTCAGATTTTGAGTGATTTATTAAAGGCTATATGTTATTTCTACTATCTACATTTCTTGTAGTTTATTTATTTTTAAAGATTTTATTTATTTGAGAGAGAGAGAGAGTGTGAGAGAGAGTGAGTGGGGGGCAGAGAACGAAAGAAGCGGGTTGCCTGCTCATCAGGGAGTCTGGCATAGGGCTCGATCCCAGGACCCTGAGATCATGACCCAAGCCAAAGGCAGTTGCTTAACCCACCGAGCCACCCAGGTGCCCCTCCTTGCAGTATATTTAGGCTGTGGAAGGGTGTTTCGTCAAGTCAGGAGGTCATGTATAAATAAACCAAATCAACAAATGAAGGTCAAAGTGTCCCAGAAACACAGATAGAGTGACCTCTCTCTTGTGGAATCTAGAAAACTTAAAGCCAAAGAAAGACAAACGAGAAACAAAGAATTAGGCTCATCCAGCTGCTCTTCTCTCTCTGTGAGCTAAATGCCTCGGTTAACTGTGAACATGAGGCTCTGTTATTCCCGTGCTGGGAGAAGGAGACCAGGAAAAGATACTGTTGAACATAATGAGTCTACCAGGAGGGAAGAAGAAAAATGAACCTTTCAAAGGAATATTAATTAAATTTTACCAGTTGAATACTATTGTGGGTTGAGTTGTGTCCTCCAAAAGAATGTATTCAAGTTCTCACAGATTCTTACCCACGTGACTCTATTTGGACATAGGGTCTCCACAGTGTGATCAAGTTAGGGTCGTATGGGATTAGGTCATACTGGATTTTGGATCAGTGAGCTCCAGATCAGCCTTCTCCAGAGAATGAGATTTGGAGACACACAGGGACAGAAGAGACCAATAGAAGAAGGCCATGTGGAAATGGAAGATGTAGAAATGGAAGCAAAAATTGGAACGATATGGCTGCAAACCAAGATAAGTGTGTATTGCTAGTAACTGCCAGATGCTAGGAGGAGGCCGGGAAGGAGTCTTTTCTAAAGCTCCAGAAGAAGGAGCATAGACCTGCTGACACCATGATTTTGGACTTCCACTCTCCAAAACTGTGAGAAAATAATTCTGTTGTTTTAAGCTGCCCAGTTTGTGATATTCAGTGTTAGCAGCCTGGGCAGCTAGTACCAGTGCCGTTGAGCAAATGACTTCTTTTCCATACTTGTTTGTACTGGGAGGATGCCTCTCAACTTGAACCTGGAAGATTTCATAGCTCAGAGAACTGTAATCCAGATGTAACGGTAAATAACACAGACAAACAAAAAGCCATCACTGCTAATACTGGCTACATAATGGAATTCAGCCCCTCTCTGCCTTTATGTAATACCATATTGTTACAGTTTCAGTGTAGTTTGAATTATGATGGGCACCTAAAGTTACTGCTGTCAATGTCAAGTTCAAACAGGCTCTAGTGCACCATCTGGTAGTCCAAGTGTGTTCTTAGGACAGAATATAAGGAAGCCACGTAAGTAGAACTGTTCTTCATGCTGCGGTGTAATCCAAATGACAATTTGTATTTTCATGTGCTCGGGAAACCTAGGAAATGGTTTATTGCAAACTGATATACTTGTGTGTACATGTAAAATAGTAAAGTAGTAAATAAAGTTATTATGCACAGCAAAAATAAAATACTTACAGATATGCGTGCGAACATATATACGTACATGTGTTTATTTATGTGTTTATTTATATAGCAGATTGCTTCCATAACTGAAAAATATGGTAAGTTCTCCCTCATCTATTCTGTAAGATCAAAATATATCCTATTTGGGGCGCCTGGGTGGCTCAGTGGGTTAAAGCCTCTGCCTTCGGCTCGGGTCATGAACCCAGGGTCCTGGGATCGAGCCCCGCATCGGGCTCTCTGCTCAGCAGGGCAGGCTGCTTCCTCCTCTCTCTCTGCCTGCCTCTCTGCCTATTGTGATCTCTGTCTGTCAAATAAATAAATAAAAATCTTTTAAAAAAAATATATATCCTATTTTGCTAGAAAGTTGAATGTTTGTCTCTATTTTCCCACTGTCAGTTTTTTTTTTAACTGCAGCTAAACCCTTCTAGTCTAAATGCTTACAGAGCAGTGTTTTACCCATGCCTGTAGAATTTGCTGTTAAAATCGAGCATTTATCTGTAGAGAAGTTAGCATATTTGGTTAATTGACAGAACTCCCATTTTCAGATGTACTTCTAATGAGAATAATTATGATATTCTATACAGGGTTATTTGGTGATTTTTACTGCCCTAAATCACTGTGCTTGTTCGCATACAACTATCATGCCTAAATTAAAACCCAAAAGAAAAATCCCCAAGGTATGCATGATGCATGTCAGTGCTGAAAAGGACAGATAAGGTGAATGTTTCCTGCTGTTAAACAGATTGCATAAAATCTTTTATAATTATCACATTTTAAAAAAGATAGCAGTAATGCACTTAATAACAAATGCTTTCTTTATGAGGAAAAGAATAAGAGATAAATTTTGCACAGAACTGGAAAGACTCAAGCCTAAGGAAAGGGGAGCCTTGTTGGCACAGTGGGTGTGGGTCAGGAGTGTGCCTGAGAGGTCCCCAGGACAAGAGGTGGGGTGGACAAGCTTCCTGACTGAAAAGAATACGGATTTGGTGCATTGGGGATGGCCTTTTCTTGTATGTGTTAGGGAACAAGAGACGCCAGCAGTTTATTTGCTTCTGTGTTCTGTTTCCCCATTAAACCCAGAATCTGATGTGCCTAAGTAAGCCCTTGGCACCTGAGTAATTACCAAATTGCAAGGGGCATACACCTTTATGCTGATTCGGGCTGTGAGTACATGACTTCTCACCTGCTCTGCCTGATTCTTCTGTCTCCTGCCCTAACTTATCTCCAGGATTAGGAGATACACAGTTCTTAACAGTGAGACGAGAGCACTTAAACCCAACTAAATCCCTGAGTAGTCAGATCCCTGAGAGTTACCCCTATAGTCACAGAACACAAGCAACCCCAGCACACTTGATCCTTAGCTAACGTACTCTCATACTGTCCCTCTCCAGTGGATCATAAAATTTTACGTGAAAAGCAGACACTTCCGGATTAGACATATCTGAGACCAGTTTACCATTCTAGGGTTTAAATTACTGAAACCGCTTACTCATTTAAGGACAGAAAAAAAATTTAACCACTATGATTTAATTTCCTACTTTTCTTTCTTTCTTTCTTTTTTTAAGATTTATTTATTTGAGAGAATGGAGAGGAGAGGAGTAGAGGGAGAGGGCAGGAGAATCTTAAGCAGACTCGGGACCAGGCACAGAACCTTATGAGAGCTCCAAGTGGGGCTCAGTCCCACGTCCCTGAGATCACAGCCTGAGCCAAAACCAAAAGTCGGATGGATAACTGACTGTGCCACCCAGACACCCCTTTAATTTCCTTATTATCTGTTGAAAGAATAGGGTTGGTACTGAAGTGGAATTCGCTTTATGGAAAATGATCTTGGCTCTGATATGACCATAAGAAAAGCTCTGTCCCAAGAGAATGTTAAACAGTTTCAAAGCGTGTCCTGCGCATTAACCGCAGTTTAGTAAACCACACGGGACCAAATGCATACATTACAAAGGTAATCTCGGGAAATTTGGGCTTCCATTTAACTCTGGTAGGAAGAGTTGATTTCTTCCTGACTAATTACAAAGCTAAACAGTAATTACACTTATATTTTATATGTCCATTAGTAGCTCAAAGTAAAGATAAAACGTTGTCCTAATATCCTTAGTCAAAGTCTGTGAACTAGGGTCATCTGATGGTTCTATTTAAAATATTCTACTTTTTTAGCAACCAGAAATTGGTTTATGAGGTTAAAAAAGAACTTCCAAAGAGATTAACATTTTGATAAAGGTTTGGAAAATGAAGTTCTAGATCAATTTTATGGTCCGTGGTGTGTCATCTGTGCTTATAGATTATATTTTGTATGCTGGCCTTGAGAAGGTGGAATAAAAATGAGTGAAGATTTACATCTTATTTCTCCATATTCCTATATCCTGTGTTCATTAAGGCAGAGGAGAGCTTGCTATCATTTCTGTGATTAATATAGAATCCCTTCCACTCTTCTATTGATTCACTTGACTTAACACCAGAGTTGATCATCCACCTGGCTGCTTGGCTCTCTCTTTACTTGGGATGTGGCCATCCCTTCGGGGCTCCTTCCTTAAGGGTATGTTCCATTCTCTTCTCATCTCTTCTGCCAGAGTCCTGGTCTTCCCTCTATCTTACCCTTATTGTCTTTGTCTGCCCTCTAGCACACTTCCTTCAACTCTAAACCAATCTGATAATGTAATCCGAGTAGATGTGCCAAGTAGCCAATCCTAAGCAATTTATGGTGATAAAAAATTCTGGTTTTGGCAACACAAAAACTAGATCGTAATACTAAATTATGAGTTGCCTTAGGGAAATGAAGTTTCCTCCTTTCCTATAAAAGTAGAGATCAAGGATCTCTAAACTCCATGACAATATAGCCTTCTTATTTATACTGCTTTATAAGCAATATCTTTTCTTTCTGACTCGCTCTAATAATGGAGAGTTTTTCAAAGCATGTGAGTGAGTGAAAGTCAAGGGCCTTCAATAAGAAAGTAAGTAGGGTACGTTAAGGCAGATTGTTCTTCTCTGTGCCCTCAAGTGAGAAGACACAGAATGCTCCTGGTTTAGAAAATGTCCTAAACTAATCCTAATCCTAAATCTAGCAATTCAAGTTATAGATACTGAATACCAAATACTGAAATTGATACAGTCCCTTAAATTTGGTCAATTAAAATACATTATTAAAATTTAAAGTTATCATTAATATAAATTACCTTTCTTTGTGTATATCTAATACTTTTCAGAGTGCCAAGGGGAAAATTTCACATGTAAGGACAGAGAAAACCGTGAGTTATGGGATCATGTGGTGTGTTAGGTGGATTCTTCCAGAAGCACACCCGGGGCCATGATGAGGTGCCGGTAGTTTATTAGGGGATATCTACCAGGAGAATACAGTGAGGGAGGTGGGGGAGAAAGCAGAGTGAGGAAGGGAAAGAAACCAAACAATTGCAAGTCAAGTCTTATACACAGCCTGATCCCCCAGGAAACTCTGGATGTTCAGATTATTCCTATGTTGTCCTACCTCATGGTAAAGGAACTGAGTCTAGCAAGGTGGCTGGTCAGTTTAGGAAAGTTAATGTCTCAGGCAGCTTGGGCTGCTGTAACAAAATACTATAGAGGTCGTAAGTGGTAGATATTTATTTCTTGCTCTTCTGGAGGCTGGGAAGTCTTGAGATCGAGATGGTGGCAGATTCAGTTCCTGGTGAGAGCCTGCTTTAGCTAGTAGATAGCCACCTTCTCGCTGTGTGCTCACGGCAGCCTTCCCTTGATGTGTCTGGGGAGAGCGCTTCTGTCTTCCTCTTCCTAAAAGAGCACTAATCCCGTCACCAGCGGCCCACTCTCAAGACTTCATCTAAACCTAAATACTTCTGCAAGTTAGCACCAAATACCATCACACTGGGGGTTAAGGCTTCAACTATGAATTTTGGGGGGACGTATTCAGTCTTTAACAGCTTCATTTCTATAAACTAGTAAACCAGCCAGAAAGTGTTAACTGCTTGAGGATATCTGATAGAAACCCAAGATAGCCAGACCTGCAAGGGGGGAGAGATCCTGGAGAGAAAGGAAATAGTATATAGTGAGCCTGACATTTTCTGCACCAAACAAGAGCTTCAAAATATATGAAGAAAAATGGACAGAAACAATAGGAGAAACAGACAATACAAATTGACACACAAAACGGAGTGAGGAGCTTTTAACTGCTGTCTCTCTGACTCTTATTAAAGAAGTAGGCAAAAAACACTGAAAGTACAGAAGATTTTAACAGCAAAGTTAACAAATTGGACAAAATATGTAAATATGTAATTTATATTTGTATAATGGGTAGGTTGTATAAAACCCTACCCCCAACAACTACAGAATACACATTCTTATCCAGTGTACCTTTGCACATTTACTTAAGCTTATTCTGGGCCATAAAAATTGTTTGAACAGATCTCAAAGGATTTAAATCCTACAGAATAAGTCCCTTGGCCATTGTTGAATTAAGCTAGAAATCAATGATTAAGAAAAACTTCAAAACCTAAAAAGGTGTGGAATTTAATTAATATACTTTCCAAAAAGAAATCTCGATAGAAATTAGGGGACATTTTAATTCAATGAAAACCAAATGCTGTAGGTCAAAACTGAGATGAAGCTTCGTCCAGGCTAGCAGCCTTCCTTGCACATATTACAAAAAAAAGGGCAGGCTAAATATTAATGATCTGATCATTGCCTACTTCTGCTATTTCCTGAGAATTTCTTTAAAAAATGGCAGATTAAACAAAAAGTAAGCAAAAGGACAAGAAAAAACTGCATTGATTAATGCAATAGAAAAGACGCAATACAATCAATAAGACAAAACTATAACAAGAGGACATTTCAACAAACTTTTCTGCTAATCATGGTGAACATTTAAATGAACTGAAAAAATTATTGGAAAAACACAACCTAAAAAGTTGTGTCCAAGAAATAAAATGGATAATTTAAATATCCCTCTGTCTGTTAAAGATAGTGAATCCATAATTCACACGCTCCAACGGAGAAAACTCCAGGCTAAAATGCCTTCATACGTGAATTCTCCCAGATACTTTTAAGGAAGATAAAACTCTAATCTTCCACATTCTCTTCCAGAGGACAGAAAAAAAGTCAGAATACTTCCCAGCTCATCTGTGAGGCCAGCATAACCTTGATACCAAACCCTGTCAAGGACAAACAAGAAAGGAAAATTAAAAGCCACTCTCTCTCATGAATATACATGCAAAATACTCCAAACAAAATGTTAGCCCATATGTGTGGAGGGACTGGGACTGAGCTTCAGAATGAGAACATGCCCTCTTGGCTAGAAAGCCCATGTGCTCTCCAAGCCGGGTGGGTCAAGTCACCAAAGAAACAGTGAAAGCAGGGGCATGGAGCCTTCTAGTCTGATATCATACAGAAGAATCCTGAGCATCTTCCCGAGCAGGGGATCTCGCAGAAGTGTGAGGATAGCCAGCAGTAGAAAATAATCTTTTTTTTTTTTGTATTCACTCTTATTAGAGACTATGGGCATTAAAGATGTGCTGTAATCTGTTGGACATCTCTTGGGTGACACATCCTCTCAGCCACACCTCTATCTCTAGCCAGTGAGGTAAGGAGCAAGTCCAGCTTCCAACAGGTATAACAGGGCCTCCTCTGGGATTGTACCACTTACCTGAAGCTTCCTGTCCATGGTTTCCTTGATGCTCCCAGGGAATCCAAGGGACATTATAATTGTGATTGTGGAGTATGGGGAGTAGTACCTGCCTATGAGGCTGATCTTGACGGACAGAGAACAACAACCAAAAAGGACGGATAAAACCTTCCTGCTTTGTCCTCAGGGTGGAAAGTTCTGAGATGCATTTCAATAAGGCTGCTCAGAAGTATTAAACTCCTATTTTATTCACACATTGTTTTTCTGATTTTGTTTCCTTGTGTGTGTTGTCTTATATCTCCTAGAGCTTCTTTCTCATGATTATTTTGAATTCTTTGTTAAGCAGTCTGTAGATCTTCATTTCTTTGGGGTCAGTTGCTAGATGTTTATTAGTGTCCTTGGGTGGTGTTGTGTCTGCCTGATTTTTTGTGATCTGTATAACCTTGCATTGTTGTCTGCATTTGAAGGAGCATCATGGGACAGGTCCCTGGGCAGGCAGGATTGGTCCCAGACTGTGTCGGAGAGGGTCTGGAACTGATTCAAATGGCTGCGTCAGGGTCCACAGCTTGGACCAACGTCTGCAGGCCTGCTTTCAAGGGCATGGAAGAAAGTGTCTCCTGCCAGACTCCTGGGTGGGCAGGACTACTCAAGGACTGTGGCTAAGAGGGGCTGGAGCCAAGTCATGGGGCCTTTTCACAGTCCAGTAGGGTCAAAGTAGGCAGGCCTACCAGTAGAGGCGTGAGTGAGTGTGTCTCCCTCCATGGGCCTGAGTGGGCAGGTCTGCTTCCGGACTGCAGCTGACAGGTTTAGAATGGGGTACAGGACCCCTTCAAGATCCACAGTCAGACTGAGATTTCAGGGCTGACCTCTAGGGGCAGGCTTCTGGAGGGGCAGGACTGCTTCCTGATTGGGCAGTGAGGGGCTGGCCCAGTCTCCTCGTGGACAGAACTACTGGGAGGAGCCAGAGCCCAGTTACAGAGCTGTTTCAGGATCTCCTTCCGGTTGGAAACTGGAGGGCCTCCCTCCAGGGTTGCCTTCAGTTGTGTCTCCTGGTGGGACCCTGGGAGGGCAGAATTGCTCCTGACCTGTGGCTGGGTCCCAGAGCTCCCATGATGGCATTTTTTTGTCCATGGAGGGCTGCCAAATTATTGTTGCTATGGGTAGATATGAGCAGGAGATTTCCTACTCTGCCATCTTGCTGACATCACTTCATATATTCTGTGTCTGTCTATTGTTATCATCGTCTGTCTAATGATCTGTAATTTAAAACCTGTTCCCATAAATTATCTCATTTGATTTTTTACTATAACCCCTTTGAAGGCTCCCCTGCAGATGTAGTTCCATGAGAAAAGATGTGGAAAAATTACAGGATTTTGTAAGGCTCTCTCTTTGTTTCTTCTCAAATAGAACTTTATATCAAAGATTTTCTCCCTCAGTGGGAATTGTCAGGTCCTTAAAGGTCTAATAATTTAAGTAGAAAGCCAGCCCCAAATCCTGTTTAAGTGATTTGAGGATTATTATTTTTCTCCTATCTTTTCTACCCTTTAAAAAAAAGTTGACATGTAATGAATATTAACAATAGAAAATAAAAGGGACACGTGTAAGATGGACTATATAATTGGCCATATAAAATGTAACCGATTTAATAGACTATATAAAAATATCTGACCATATAAAAATGAAAAACAGGATCAGAGACTCTGTGCCAAGATGAGAATGTTTATGTGGGTTTTTCCAAAGCCTCTTCCTTGACCTTGGCATTGTGCATGCCCTCCTAGAACGAGCTGGCCCTCTGCCAGGGCCTCAGGAGGAGGTCTGTGCAGACAATTCCCACATTTGCCCTGGAGGAGAAACATGTCTAACAATCTCCTTTCTTGTATTTTCAACTGCCTGCTGGAATTTTCCAGTGCCTATGAGATGTCTTGTCTTTATAAAAAAGCTCAACATATCTAAAGTTAAATGTTAAGTTAAATATAACACCTCCAGACCCGCTTCTGCTTGTAATTATTTTTCTTTTCTGATTCCTGGTGGTTATCTGAATGGATGTTTCTGAAAATGTTTTCTAAAGTCTAACTAATATTATGCAGTGGTTGAGCAGATAATTTGGTAGTTTTAAGGAAAGAGGAAAAATATTCATAAACTTTTTCAGATTAAATAGTAAGATAATCTGTGAATTGTCTGCCATTTACCACCAGAGTGTAGCTTCTCTTAACTAACCCATCTTTGCTTAATTTGTGGGCTCTTATATTTGTTCTACAAATCTAATTATTTAATCCAATAAGCCTAATAAATATTACATGGCATTAATTCTGTGAGTAGCACAAACCCGTAAAGGGCTCACTGATGCATAAAGTATCAATGGAATAAAAAAGTAAGAAATGGAAATTTGAACAATACCCTAACTATAAGGAATGACCATGATTTTAGCACAAAGAACAAAACACGCAAGCTGGGATAGATATGTGAATATTTGAGTTTGGTGATTTCATACAAGCATCCAAATAAAGCAAGCACTGGAGAGACGAAGCAGAGACATTGGATCTAGTAGAAAAAGACTTTAAATCAACTGTCTTAAGTATCTTCAAGTAACCAAAAGAAATGAGGAGAATAATGTCTCAACAAGTAGAGAATATCAATAGAGAGTTATACATTATAACAAGAAAAAAACTAGTGTTTCTAATGTGAATGCTATGAATTTTTTCTTTAATGGCAAAGAAAGAACTACATAGGCATCCAAGTTGGACTCCTTATAACAAACAAACAAAACAAAACTCCCCAAACCTTCTCATTATTGATATGATAGGGAGAAAAGTAGAATAAGTTTTGCAGAATTCCTCTATCAAAAGACACTATCAAAACCTATATTTTCTAAGAGACTCTGAATGTGGAAGAGTAGCTATTATGAGAAAATGCTAGCAGACTCCTGCTTTCTTCGATGTGAGAACTACTTTGATTTCTGAGTTTTAATCCTGCTTCCGCCTTTATAATAGCAAAACCACTCATCAGTCTTTCAGTCTGGTTTGTCTTGGTGACCCATACTGGGGGAAAAAAAATACTTTTTCTCCTGTTCCGGTTTGTCTGATGTGCCATGTAGCAGGCTGGAGTGTGTGGTGGGGCTGGACTGAGGTGTCAGTGGGTGGACAGGAGCCGCTTCATTCACAGAAGATGGTTGGCAGACAGTCACGGGTCTCAGTGTTACGGTCTTACCAAACTGTGGTCACTGGGAAGTGGGCGGTAGGGAGTTCTTTCTGCGGTATTGTGCAAACAAGTGGGCAGTAGTTTCTGCTTTTCTGCATTAAAGCACAATAGTTAATGTGGGGAAGGGTGAGCCCATAAATTCCTATAATGAAGGAAGACATAAAAACCTTTTTAATGACAATAATAATTCCTTCAGAGATATTTCTGTGTGGGGGATGATTTGGGGAGCAGAAATGGATATGACCTCCCCACCTGTCCTTCAGCTCCTCTCCCAGCTCAGAGAGGCACCTGTCACCCAATTAAAGAAAGGGGGTCACTGCACAGCTTGGGAACAAACTAAGTGGGTACCTTTGAGGTCTAGGATATAAAGAATTTGAAGGAGAAATGAGCAGCCCAAAGGAATCCCTTTTCCCCATATCCCAATGAGGAGAAGAGAGAAAGAAGGTTTGGAAAAGTAGGAAGAGGGTTGGACACGAACAAGCACGTGTGAAGACTTGTTTTCCTTGAAGTCCTGCCTCAGATGAAGTTCACAGTCAGGAATGTCACATGAATGTTCATTCATGTTCAGGTGTCTGCCTGTGTAGGCTGTGAGTGGAGTGGGTGATGGAGGGGAGCCTGCCCACCCAAGACAAGTCACCAGATCACCCTGTCGCTGCAGCGTAGACGTGGTGGTGTGGCCCAGATGGCATGTGGCAAGAACTGGGAGATACTGTGGGTGCCAAGAATGAATGCAGGAGATAGGGAGTGGGGAGGTGGGTGTGCGCAGAAGGTCACACCTTGGATGGGAGGAAGAATGTCCAAATGCTGTGATTAAGTCCTGACCAACCCTTAGCGGGTGATGACAGCAGAGGGGAAGCTGCTCGACTGCACGTGTAGAAGACCAGGAAGTAGTCTTCCTGTCCCCTTGCTCTCAGGGCCGGCATGAAGGGAAACAGACCCCTGTAAACATCTGGAAGCCGAAGGTGACAGAAATAAATTCCTGAATCAACTGAGTAATCCATGAACAGGACCGAGTTCCTCAGAAATGATTAGATTGATTTTCTACATTAGACAGAATAGAAACCCAAGAGAGAAAATTAGATTGAGTTAGGGGGAAAAATGCATTTTTCATACCCGAGGCTATAACAGAAATTCAAAACTGCAATACGATTCTGGCTGCATTGCTCAAGCAGCTCATCTGAACTGTGGTCAGTAACCTGCTGGCTGGGGGGAGCCCAATGTCTGCAGCTCTGCCCACGTCTGCGTCAGCGTCAGCGAATTGGGAGCTTGAAATCTGCCATTGGGGGAGCACTTACACCACAGGAATTGACGAATGCTACAAAGCAGGGCTCCCTCCCCTGCATGCTCCCCCGAGGACAACAGGTTAAACACTGGCTAGCATACCACCTACCTGAATTTATCTCCTGAGAGTCAAAATATAATGATCTTGGGGAAAAATATTAGAATTTCTTTTACGAATTGGACTGCGATGCAAAAGACCTGAACCAAGAGTTTGATGTGTTCCCAGTACTTGACTGTTTGTTGCCTATATGTATATATATAATATATATGTAAATACATACATATTTACAAATGGTTTTTTTGGTATACTCATGCATATGTAAGTTCTTTTTTAAAAAAGCAATTTATTTATTTATTTGAGAGAGAGAGAGCACAAGTGGGAGGGGCAGAGGGAGAGGGAGAGACAGAATCTTAAGCTGCCTCCACACCCAGTGCAGAGCCTGACATGGCTCTTCATCCCACAACCCTGAGATCATGACCTGAGCTGAAACCAGGAGTCAGAAGCTTAACCAACTGTGCCACCCAGGAGCCCCTGCCCCTGTAAGTTCTTTAGCATAGTGTAAAAAGTTTGTTTCTAGAACCACATACAAAAAGAAAGTGTATAAGAATGTATACCCCAAGTTGAAACATTCAAACTTCCAGCTTTTGGGTTTGGACATGTTGGTTGACATACTATTTGATTTTATGCTTAAAGGAGAACAGCCCTCCATTTAATGTCTGTCTTTTATCCAAATACTCAGAAATCTCTGACAGAGCCACAAAATTTCCTGTTTTTCTCAGTGACCTAAGAAGAGGAGTTAAAATATTTTATGGAGTAACTATCAGGAGTGAGAAGTTAGAGCTGCTGGCTGTGTCAGTGGCCCAGACAGATCAAGCTATCCATCATTAAGCTGAGTATAGCTTGGTAAAAGATCGCAAATAATGTCTTCTTGTAGAACAATGCGAATAAGCATGCATCTTATTAGTGATCCTAAATCTTACTTATTCTATACATTTAAAATTGTAGATTGTCTTTTTTGATGTTAATTTATCTAAAGTTGGTGATCCCTCTGTGCGCCCAACACAAAACACGCACTAAGTGGTCCTCAGATGCTGCAAGCTTGACAGTTGTTTTCCTAGCTTTGAATGAAAGACTTCCTACAGTCTGGCTCCTCTTTCTTTTCCTGCCTTAATGACCACTGCCCTCTCCATGCCCTCTCTCTCTCTTCAGTCCAATTACTGCCATTCTGAAAAATGTGCCTTGCATCTGTCTGCCCTCGTATCATTCCTCTGTTTGGAAGGCTCCAACCCTTCATTTCAACCTTTCAAAATCCTACCCTAGAACCTAAAAGGAATGTTTCTCTCTCGCTAATCACTCAGCCAGCAACCCTCTCCAGATCCTAAACTTCTGTAGTGTATATCCTCTTTCAGTTCCTGCTCATGTGTCAACTTCCTGTTTCATAAGAAGCAGACTTCCTAAAGATGGAAGCCATATCATCTGTGATGAAGATAGGCTCCGGGGTCAACAGTGTTCAGGGCTTTGTCTGATTTTAGCTGTGACCTTTCACAAGGGAATACTACCTCCCTTTGCCTCGTTCTCTTCATGTCTAAACTAGAAAAATAGTAGTTTCCCTCTCATAGACTTGTTGTGAGAATCAAATGAGTCAGGACAGGGAAGCACATGGGCAGCTTCTATTTATAACTAGTGATCCAAAGTCATTCCTGACATTCCTTTTGACTACGTATGCACTAGTAGATACAGTAATCGCATTTGGTTCCCTAATTGTGGGTATTAGTGGTGGTGATTAGAGCAATATTGATAATTCCTTGTATGTAGTAGCCTTCTCTGAAAAGTTTATGTGTGGTCTAGTAGTGAAAACCATAGCCAGTCGGTGTGATTAGGGAGATAAATTCTATATTCTTTGTATGAGGGATGGCATTTAGAGATTTTAAAGAAGGTAGTATTTCATATTCTTCTACTTCCTTATGCTTTCATAGTTTTCTAAAGATTTTCTCTTTCTCTCTTTCTTCCTTTATTTCATTTTAGAGAGAGAAAGTGCACATGTGTGTGAGTGGAGAGAGGGGCAGAGGAAGAGAAAGAGAATTTCAAGCAGATTCTGTGCTGAGCAGGGAACCCAACTCAGGGCTTGATCTTACAACCCTGAGATCATGACCTGAGCTGAAATTAGGAGTCAGATGCTCAACCAACTGAGCGACCCAGACACCACTTCATAGTTTTTATTAAGAATTAGAAATGTCCTAAGTTTCATAGCCCCTCCTGGATTCAAGTTTTTGACATTTTCTTTCTGCGTGTATCAGGAAATTTTAATAGTGTTTAGATTGTTCAAAAACATGAGATCTAACAGCTTTGTAATCTACACATAAACCACAGTAACTTAAATGTTAGATATTTAGTTAAGACACTTTATTAAATCAGTATTCACCAAATATTCATTTATTCATTGGAATTCAAGACACATTTCAGATACTCCAAAAAAAAAAAGATTGATGAGAATTAATCAGAACTATTTTTTATAAAAGAAATGGCAAAAAGAGAGTTTAAGATACTTTGAAATGTCAACTTTCCTCATTAAAAAAAGTCCATCATTTTCCTTCGTTAGAAGAAAGCAGAATTCTTACAGACCTTTGGCCTTCCGGAGTCATCTCAGTGTTTAATTTAGTTCTGTTACTCTGAATTCGGCCGTATTCAGATGGTAACAGTGCAGCTAATGGCAAGCCTCACTTTTATGTCTGACCAGCTCACAAAAGTTTTTACAAGGTTGGATTTAAGTATGACAGTGATATTCTAATATGGAGTTTTGATTCTTAGTTATTAATTTAACAAATGTAAATAAACTCTATTCTTTCTTGTTACCAAGTCCTTGTAAGTAACAAGCCAGCCTGTGGGAGAGGCGCTGTTTGAGATGCCGCTGAGAGGTGGAGGAGGGAAAGTCCTGGATGAGTGAGGGGCACAGGAATACACATCATTCAAGTGAAATTGTGAAGGATGAGAATAGACTTCATAGAAAAATACAGTTTTCTGAGGCTCCAGTGCCTCCAGTGCCAAAATGAAGTTGCGTTAAATGCCCTGCCTAAAAGGATTCCTTTTGTTACCAGAAAAATTATTCATCTTCCTTTTACTAAAGCAACTCTGGGAACAATGACAAAAATAGATTGGTTCTTTAAGAGGCACATATTGAAGATTTCCAGAAGGGTAGGACATCAGGCAGGAACACAATTTCCTGTCCTCCTCTCCAAAGCCCATAAACGTAGCCAAATCCCACTGGCCTTGCTTCCTTCGTTGTCACCATCCTGGAAGAGCTGTCCCTCTGTTCGAAAGTGAATCAGTCCACAGTATCCTGTATCTTTCAAGCTGCCTCAGGATTTCTGTGTCTTCCATTTTATGTCTTCCAAATTTCCCTTCCACTGATGAGTTTACCGTCAGCGTCACCATCTAGAAAGTTTTCCAAGCCATCACCCTTGACTTTATAAGCTTCTCTTTGCCCTTCCAGCATTTGATATATAAAGGGGTACCCACAGATCACATATCACTACTCACTAAGATCACTCATGTGCTTTCATGTCTTTTCATTCTTTCACTTACTCAGTTCAAGATTATATCCCTAGCAACTAACAAATAAGTACAAAAAGTGAAGGGCTCAAACCAAGGTAGGGATCATGAAAAGCAAAGGCTGCAGTGAAAATCACTTTGGAGGTAACAATGACCAGATCTGGCAATTTCTACATATTAGAGGCTTCTGCTTCTGTTATTGAAAGGGAATAATTAGAAGTGATTTTAAGATTTCAGTCTGAGCAAAGATTGAAATGATGTGGCCATCTGGTTCTGACAGGAGGTAAGGCATCCAGTTTTGGAATGTTGAGCTTGAGATATCTATAGGGTATCCATGAATAGATGTATAGGAAACATTCAGGATTTGGGATACAGATTTTAAAGGAAAGTCAGAGCTCAAAATAACAATTTAGGCGTCATCATCCAAAAACAAAAAGTTAATCATTGCAGCCACAGGCACGAGAAGTGCAGTCCACGGAGAATGAAAAGTAAAAGAGGAGAAGAGGATTGTATTAGCTTTTTAAACAGAAGTAGAGAAAGGGAGCTCTATGAAGGATATAGAAAAAGGCTGGCCAAAGGGGCTGAGGAGAGGAAATGAGCTCAAGAAGGAAGGGTTTTCTCTAAGTGATTTGGTCATGACTTCTGATCTAGAGACATTTCCTGATGGTTTTTTCTCAGCTCATTTATTGACCTAGACAAATCTTTTATTCTAAAGATCCAGGATGTCAGCATAGCAAAAGCAAAAAGCTTTTGTTCTTTTTTTGAAAGCATCATCTCTCGAGAATTATGCAAATCATGAATTTCTTATTAAAACTCTACTTGTGGGTCATCTGGGAGTTCCACGTGATACCCATCCCTTTGTATTGTCCCTCCTGTTTTTATGTAAAGGAACATAAAATGCTAGGAAGTTTGTATCCAGGCTTGCATATAATTTTGTTTAAAATGATAGACTTAAAAATTGTACAATGAGTGCATAACATGACACAGTATCCTTCTACTCAACTATGCATCTGTACTGGAAAGATCTGTATCTTTATTTTTATTAGTTCTAGTATAGTTAATACACAGTGTTATATTAGCTTCAGATGTACCATATAGTGATTCAACAGTTCCATTTGTCATCTAGTGCTCATCACAACTGCCCTCCTTAATCCCCATCACCAGTTTCACCCTTTCCTCCAGCCCCTGACCCTCTGGTAACCATCAGTTTGTTCTCTATAGTTGAATCTGTTTCTTGGTTTGTCTCACTCTCTCTTTTTCATGCACTCATTTGTTTTGTTTCTTAAATTCCACATGTGAGTGAAATCATATGGTACTTGTCTTTCTCTGGCTGATTTATTTACTTAGCATTACACTCTCCAGCTCCATCCATGACGCTGCAAATGGCAAGATTTCATCCTTTTTTAATGGCTGAATTATATCCCATTGCATATATATACCATCTCTTATTTATCCATTCGTTGCTTGATGGATACTTGGGCTGTTTCCATAAATTGGCTATTATAAATGTTGCTGCTATAAACTTAGGGGTGCATGTATCTCTTTGAATCAGTGTTTTTGTATTTTGGGGGTCAATACTCAGTAGCGCACATTACTGGATCGTAGGGTAGTTCTATTTTTAACTTTTTGAGGGAATTCCATACTTTTTCCACAGTGGCTGCGCCAGTTTGCATTCCTACCAACATCGAAAAAGGGTTCCTTTTTCTCCACGTCTTCACCAACCCCTGTTATTTCTTGTCTTTTTAATTTTAGGCCATTTTGACAGGTGTGAGGTGATATTTCATTGTAATTTTGATTTGCATTTTCCAATGATGAGTGATGTTGAGCATCTTTCCACGTGTCCTTTGGCCATCTGGATGTCTTTTTTGCAGAAGTGTCTGTTTTTTTCTTCTGCCCATTTTTAGTTGGATTATTCATATTTTGGGTGTTGAGTCTTACAAGTTCTTTATGTATTTTGGGTACTAACCTTTTATCAGATGCATCGTTTGTAGTTACTGTCTCCCATTTAGTAAGTTGTCTTTCAGTTTTGTTGATTATTTTCTTGCTATGCAGAAGCTTTTTATTTTGATGTAGTCCTAGTAGCTTATTTTTGCTTTTATTTCCCTTACCCCAGGAGACATAGCTAGAAAAATGTTATGGCTCATGTCAGAGTAATTACTGCCTGCACTCTCTTCTAGGGTTTTTATGGCTTCAGGTCTCATATTTGTTCTTTAATTCATTTTGAGTTTATTTTTGCATCTGCTGTAAGAAAGTGATCCAGTTTCATTCTTTCGCATGTTGCTGTCTAGTTTTCCCAACACATTTCTTGGAAGAGACTTTTTCCTATTTGGTATTCTTTCCTCCTTTGTCAAAGAATAACTGACCTTTTAGTTGTGAGTTCATTTCTGGGTTTTCTATTCTGTTCTATTGAGCTCTGCGTCTCTATTTGTACAGTACCATACTGTTTTAACCACTACAACTTTGTAATATAACTTAAGTCTGGAATTGCGGTACCTCTGGCCTTTCTCTCTTTTTTTTCTTGCCTTTTTTAAAGAGTACACACAAGTGGTAGGGGGGAAGGGCAGAAGGGGAGGAGAGAGAATCTTAAGCAAGCTCCATGCCCCGCATGAAGCCCTATGTAGAGCTCAGTCTCACAACCCTGAGATCATGAGTTGAGCCAAAATCAAGAGTCGGAAGCTTAACAACCTGAGTCACCCCAGGTGTCCCATGCTGTTGATATTTTATTCGGGATTGCATTAAATGTGTAGATTGCCTTGGGTAATGTAGGCATTTTAACAATATTTTTCTTTTAATTCATGAACATGGAATATCTCTGTTTCTTTGTGTCACCCTTAGTCTCTTTCATCAGTGTTTTATAGTTTTCAGAGTACAGGTCTTTCAGCTCTTTGGTTAGGTTTATTACTGGTTGCCCTATTGTTTTTGGTGCAACTGTAAATGGGGTTGTTTTCTTAATTTCTCTTTGTGATTCTTCACCGTTAGTGTACAGAAATGCAACAGGTTTCTACACATTGATTTTGTATCCTACAACTTTACTGAATTCATTTATAAGTTCTAGTGTTTTTTGATGGAGTCTTCTGGGTTTTCTGTATATAGTATCATGTCATCTGCAAATAGTAAACATTTTACTTCTTCCTCCAATTTGGATGCCTTTTATTTCTTTTCATTGTCTAATTGCTATGGCTAAGACTTCCAGTACTGTATTGAATAAAAGTGGTGAGAGTGGATATCCTTGTCTTGTTCCTGACCGTAGGGGAAAAGTTCTCAGTTTTTGCCTACTCAGTATGATGTTTGCTGTGGGTTTTTCACTATTATATTGAAGTATGTTTTCTCTAAATCTACTTTGTGGAGGGTTTTTTTTTTTTTTTTTTAATAACGAATGGGTGTAATTTGTCAAATGGTTTTTCTCCATCTATTGAAGTGATCATATGATTTTTACCCTTTTTCTTATTGATGTGCTATATCACATTGATTAATTTATGTATATTGGAGATGCCTGGGTGGCTCAGTCAGTTAAGCAGCTGCCTTTGGCTCAGGTCATGATCCCAGGGATCAAGCCCGATGGGATTGAGTCCTGCATCGGGCTTCTGGCTTGGCAGGGAGCCTGCTTCTCCCTCTGCCTCTGCCTGCCACTCTGCCTGCTTGTACTCTCTCTCTCTCTCTGACAAATAAATAAATGAAATCATTTAAAAAATTGTGAATATTGAACTACCCTCGTATCCTAGGAATAAATCCTACTTGATCATGGTAAATGATTTTTAAAAATGTGTTGTTGGATTTGATTTGCTAATATTTTGTTGAGGACTTTTGCATCTGTGTTTATCAGAGACATTGGCTTATAGTTTTTGTTTTGTTTTGTTTTGTTTTGGTAATGTCCTTATTTGGTTTTGATATCAGGATAATGCTGGCTTCATGGAATGAATGTGGAGGTTTTCCTCCTTCTTCTATTTTTGAGCATAGTTTGAGTAGAATAGGTATTAACTCTTCTTTAAAAGGTTTGGTATAATTCACCTGTGAAGCCACTTGGTGCTGGACTTTCTTTGTTGGTGGTTTTTTGATTACTGAGAATCAGTGCCTTTAAATAGAAATATAAAGTTGTTGACATTTATGATTGACTGTTGGGCCAAGCTGACTCTGGAAATATTATATTCATATTTCCTAAAATTACAACTTGCTAATTTTTAAAAGCCACTTTGAGGTATGATTGATATACAAAAACCTGTACATATTTATTGTTTACAACCTGATGCATTTAGAGGTAAAAATACACCCATAATCCATACTACCCAGAACAATCTACAGATTCGGCGCAGTCCCTGTCAAAATGCCAGCAGCATTTTTCGCCAGACGAGAACAAATGACACTACAATTTGTGTGGAGCCACAAAAGACCCTGAACAGCCAAAACAATTTTGAGAAACAAGGGAAGAGCTGGAGGTATCACAATTCCAGATTTAAAGATAGGCAACAAAGATGTGGTGATCAAAGCAGTATGGTACTGGTACACAAAATAGACACAGAGATCAGTAGAATAGAATAGAGAGCCCAGAAATGAACTCACAATTATATGGCCAATTAATCTATGACAAAGGAGATAAGAATAGACAATGGGGGAAAAAGATAGTCTCCTTATTAAATGGTACTGGGAGAACTGGACTGCTACGTGTGAAAGAACGAAACTGGACCACTTTCTAACAACGTATGCTGAAATAAACTCAAAATTAAAGATCTAAATGTGAGACCTCACGCTGTAAAAACCCTAGAACAGAGCACAGACAGTAATTTCTTTGACACCAGCTTTAAAAATATTTTCTATATATATCTCCTGAAGCCAGGGGAACAAAAGCAAAAATAAACTATTGGGACTACATCAAAATGAAAACTTTCTCACAGCAAAAGAAACCATTGATAAGACAGAAAGGCAGCGTACTGAATGGGAGAAGATATTTGCCAATGATATGTCTATTAAGGAGTTAATATACAAAATATACAAAGAATTAATATAGCTCAACACCAAAATAAATAAATAAATAAATAAATAAATAAATAAAAACAACAAAAACCCAAAACAATCTGATTAACAACTGGGCAGAGGACCTGAATAGACATGTTTCCAAAGAAGACATACTGATGGCCAACAGACACGTGAGAAGTTGCTCAAATGTCAGTAATCATCAGGGAAATGCAAATCAATTACAGGGAGATATCACCTGACACCTGTGAGAATGATTAAACTAAAAAAGAAAAGAAATAACAAGTGTTAGTGAGGATGTGGAGAAAAAGGAACCCTTGGGCACTAGTGGTGGGACTGTAAATTGGTGCAGCCACTGTGGACAACAAAATTTTGTGCAGCCGTAAAAAAGGATAAGATCTTGCCATTTGTGACAACATGGATGGACCTAGCAGGTATTATGCTAAGTGAAGTAAGTCAGGCTGAGAAAGACAAATACCATGATTTCACTCATGTGTAGAATCTAAAAAACTAAGCAAATGAATAAACAAACAAAAAGAAGAATCAGACCTATAAATACAGAGAACAAACTGATGGTTACCAGAGGGAAGGGGTGGACGGATGGGCAAAATGGGTGAAGGGGTGTGGGAGGTATGGGCTTCCAGTTGTGGAATGAATAAGTCAGAGGAATAAAAGGTACAACATAGGGAATATAGTCGGTGGTACAGTAGTAGCATTGTATGGGGACGGAAGTAGCTACACTGTGGTGATCACAGCAGAACGTATGGAGACGCTGAATGACTATGTTCCACTGAAATTAATAGAACATTGTGGGTCAATTGTAGTCAAATAAAAAAGTTTAAAAAAATACATCCATGAAACCATCACCATAATCAAGGGTTTAAACATATTCAGCCCTTCCAAAAGTTTCCTTCTGCCCTTTATTTATGTATTTGTATTTATGTATATATGTATGTATTCATTCATTCCTATTCATTTTTACTAAAAATGAAAAAATTTCTTTTGTGATAATTTTAAAACGAAGATGCAAGATTCTGAACTCTGAAGGTATGTTCCAAATGGATCTTTATTAATTTTTTTATTTTCAGAGAAGAAAATAAAAAGAGCAGTGACAATTTCAGTATAATAATCCATGCTGGTAATTGATTTTCCATTGTGCTTGTCAAAAGGATTTGCATTTTGCAATTATGGTAGCTGTCATCACGAGCATTGAACTGCTCTGCTAGGGAGCTGTTTTTCAGTTGCTGCCATTCTCCTTGGTAGTAACAGAGTGTGTGGAAAACGCAGGGGTGTGGATGAGATTCACAGTATCGCCAGAAGCAATTTGAAATTGGCTAGGCAGAAGCATGACCTATTTTTTTTTTTTTTTGGTCCGTCTTTTCTGATCCAGAAAATGTTTGTATTAACTCTCATTCCCAGCTGGAAGCATTGCTTTATTATGACTCATTGGATCAATATACATTGGGAGCCATGAACTATGATAGGTGGTCTGACAATCTTATGAAAGGCCTCCCTGGTTTGAGTGGAAATGAGGTTGCTTTGTGAGACTTTCTTTTTATCAAAAGGGACAATTTAGAACTTTCCATTATGCATTACAAATAGAAATAAGATGGAGATAAACAGAGAAAAACGATGTGCTTTTTCCTCTCTGCCTGCACTTCTGTACCTTTCGCATCCTGACAGACTTGATCCTGCTCCCTCAGGACGAGGGGATTTTTATCTTGGTGAAGCCAAGGTACTATGTGCCTGCTCTTTCTAATACAGAATAATTAGTGGCAGATAGTTTTAGAAGTTATTTACCCCTCAGTTTAGGAGATTCGATGACAAAGTAGCAAGTTCATAGCCATAGGTTAAAATCAGATTGCTATGTGAAAGTGCTTGATTGGAAAAATTGCCAGCAATGGTTTGTTAACACATCTGTTTGTATTCTTCCCTAGTTTAACACAATATCCCCAAATTAAATCTGTTGAAACTTGATTTGTTCTACACAAAGAGGTAAAGAGATAATTTAAAACACATGTGAGAGCATAATTTAAAAAATCCAAATGTATGTCAATCACCGGCAAAATTAATGGTAATATATCACATTTTTGACATAAAACCCATAATAGCATATTTTTTCTCTGTATTTTTCATGAAAACATAACTCTTGTGTGCGCCTCTATTTGTACATAGGCCCGGAGCCAGATGGAGCTGGCTAGGGTGCTTGGATGTTAGAGGAAGCAATTCATTTGTCTATGTAGCAAAAGTGTCTGCAACTGGAAACCATTTCTAGAATTGAATGTGTGCATGGGGGAAATATTGTACTTGCTGGCTTCAGATACTAAATTCTATTTGTATCCCACTCCCCCATGCTATTGTAGAACATTATACCTATTAAAAGCAGTGTGTGTGTGTGTGTGTGTGTTTGTATATATAAACACATTATATATATTATATATGTATAAACACACACTATATATATGTATAATTTTTTTTTGTTTCTCTGTCTAGTTGGTGCCAGTTACCATTATGATACTCAATGACTGTTGAGCGATTCTGCTCTCCAGTGCTGAATCTAGAGCAGAGAATCTACTGCACACGGGCCGAATATATTTTTATTCAGATAGAAGCATCAGTTCTGGTTGACCACCCATATATTCCTGCAAATAGGATTGTTCTTCACAATCCACATACAGGTTTATAAAATCGTAATTTATATGAAATACTTAATCAGCGACTTTGGGGATATTAGGCACATAAAATACTCATGAAGATACTACAGTACATTAATCATTTAGATCTGAAATATTAGTCGATCTGATTTTCTCAGCCAGTTTCAAATCTCTGAGTGTGTAGGTTATGTTAGTTGAGGAATTAACATGGAAACACCACATAGTTTTCATTTGTCTACACTTTAGCACCTGTGAGTTTCGTTTCAAGGTGGGAAGATCCTACTTGTTTTTCAGTTTAGAGACTGTTTCCCATATGTGCCCACATATCAGGTCACCTCATGCCCCTCTGGCATCTTCTGGGTAAAGCAGCCTCCTTTGGTTGTGCCAGTCCCTTCCAGATAAATGCTCAGATTTTCCGATTTCCTAATCTTTCTTCTAGTTCTTTCAAAAATGGCAGCTGGCATATGAGGAACTCAGATGATACATGGCATGGCTGGGTAGAGGCTCCCCTGGCGTATGTTGGTGGTTGTGTTGGTGATTACCCCAAGATCACTGGCTGGATCCTTGTGTCCCAGGTCAGCAATTATCTGCTGA
This sequence comes from Enhydra lutris kenyoni, assembly GCF_002288905.1. Lineage (NCBI taxonomy): Eukaryota > Metazoa > Chordata > Mammalia > Carnivora > Mustelidae > Enhydra > Enhydra lutris. The sequence continues at coordinate 11,811,315 of NW_019154114.1, forward strand.
GTGTGGTTGGGTTGGTCCTAATCCTACATGTTTGTTGGCATGCAGTGCCAATTTTAGTGGCCAGTCCATTCCTTGACTGTTTTCTTGTCAAAGGCCATTCCCTTTTGCTGGAGGGGCTCCATGACACTTCTTATTGCTATTCAGATTCCCTGAAGTTAGTTGTGACATTCTTTAGTATAATAGATGGAGCGGATGTGCAGTAGTCTCTGCAGAATGTCACTACCATGAAGAATCCCGCTGCTGAGCTTCCAGGCAGACCCTCCTTCTCTTCTAAGCATTGTTCTTTGTCTTCCCCTCCTGGACTCTGATTGTGGAATGGTTTCTGGGGGACTATAATACATGAGACAAAAAATGAAAAGCACATTGTTCCAAATAAGAAACCCACAGCTAACCTCCTGCAAAGAAAAATTGCACTAGTATAAACTTCCAGTTACAAAACAAGTAAGTCACAGAGAGTGGGGCACCTAGGTGACTCAGTCGGTTAAACGTTGGACTCTTGGTTTCACCTTGGGTCATGATCTCATGGATCGTCAGATAGGGCTCTGCATTGGAGCAGTCTGCTTGAAGATTCTCTCCCTCTGCCCCTCCCCCCATTCACATGCACGCAGTCATACATGCTCTCTCTCAAATAAATAAATCTTAAAAAAAAATAGTCACAGAGATGAAAATTACAGCATAGAGAATATGGTCAGTAACATCATAATAACATCATATAGTGACGGATGATGACTATATTATGATGGGCATTGAGTAATGTATAGAATTGTTGAATCACTGTTGTTTATGCCCGAAACTAATGTAATATTGTATGTCAACTATACTTCAACAATAAATAAAATTTTAAAAAAACTCAAAAGAATAATTGCACTGGGTTGGGTAAACAGACCAGACAGACTTTGTTCATAACTACAGTAATGAGGGTCAAGACTATTGCAATAGGGGAGAGATACTGAACTCAACTCTTGAAACAAAGGGTAGGAGAGTTTTTAAGCACTGGGCTGAGCCAGTAGAAAAGTACTGAAGAACATTAGGGGGGAAGTTGGTCAATGTGATTACACGTTTGTGTTCGCTAATTGGTGATTATGGAAATTAGGCTCCTACCCTCCCACAGAGACTGGGAAATGAGGCACTACCTTTCTTGATGACTGTGTTTCAAGGGATGACTCAGGTCCTTGAGAAAGACATTCTTGGATTGTAAACCTGGAAAGAGTCTTGATGAAGATTTATATCTTAAGGGGCAGAAAAATAATGTACAGTTTCAAGTTTCCTAAATTAAATGATCTAAGAAAAGGGAAATCAGGGACCTATACTAAGGAAGGAGCCTGTCTAAGTCAAAGTGAGGGGAACGTGAAGGGTGTCATGTCACAAGCATCACTAATAGTTTTTCCTTTTGCCTGTAAAATAAAAATTCCCACAATGAAATAACACTTAAAAAGGAATAAATCATGGAGTTAAATAAAGTATGTATATTCGAGACTGAATTCAACAAATACCTAAGCCTAGAGGTAAACATAACTCTTTAATTGGGAATATGATATTATCTTGATAGCTTTTAGCATTTTTACAAACTGAGAAAGTATTGAATGATTTAATCAATCAAATGCTTGGGATTGGTTTTGCACTTTTTACCCTTTTGATATACTATGCTCTAGTAACACTGCCTTTTCCAGCCATTATGTGGAAATGATGTCTGTTGGTACAAGAGAGTGACTTCAGTTTGTTGACCCAGAAGCAGTAATACGAGGACATTTGGCTCATGACAGCTTATCATCTCTGTCTGGCTAAGGAAGATAAAAAAAAAAAAAAAAGAAGAAGGTACGGAAGCAAAAAAAATGGTTTTTAAACCTCTGGGATATTGTCAGTATGCTCTTTCTGATGCATGGGGTCATTTACTGAAATGACCTGCCTCACTGCAATAGATCTAAACTGAAACTTCTAGCAAAGCATCACAATGGGCTTAGAAAGCAAAAACATGAGCCAGTCCTGATTATCATTTGAATTTCTAGACATTATGTGCTGAAAGTCAGTTTTCTAAAATGACTAATTTGAATGAAGTAAAACTTGCCGGCACAGAATTTAGTGTTTTTATAACTTTTTCCCAGCTTTCCAGAGTAAATTTGGCTGTCACAAAATTTGCAAATCAAATATACAAATCAAAATGTCCAAACAGAGAAAGGGTGTAAATATTTACTTTTCAATCCACTGAATTATTAAAGATTTCAGAAATGTTTGCTCTGGCAGTACAAGAAGTGGGACAGAAAGTCAGTCTGCCAATTTGCCGTGAGGGAAAAACAGATCAACAGCAAAGAACTAAAACCTCAGAGGACTGAGTGAGGTGTTATTAATTTAGAGCCTTTCTGGGGAAATGAAGTGAAAAGCATCTTTTTCACTGTATCAAAAATCCAAAAACAAAGCCTTAAATACATCTAGGAAATGTAGTTTACAAGTGATTAAACTGTATAACTTTGGGGCAAGTGGTAGTCAGTGCGTGCATGTGTGTGTGTGTACCAAGTGCTTTGAGCTTTCTCTTGGAGAACCTCATTGATGATACCTTGCTTCAAAGAAAGTGTCCTGTGCCTTTACTTAGTTTGGCTCCAGTTCTTCCTTTGCCCCTAGTTTGATGTATGAATTTACACAGTCTTATTATATCTATATGGTTACAGATTTATTTCTTTCCTTTATGCAGTACGCATTTAGTAAGCATCCGCTGTGTGTCAGGCCATGTGCTAGACACTTCAGATCTGTCAGTGAATAAAACAGGCAAAGACTCTTGGCTTCACTGAGCTTACATTTTAATAGGGCAAGATAAAGGATAAACAATGAATATAATAAATAAGAAAATCATATACTATGTGTCAGTTTCTGTCAAAAAAGTAAAAAAAGTGGTTTCGAGTAAGACAAATGGGAGTAGGATTACTGGGTAGGAGGAATTGTAACAAGGAGGTCAGGGGATACAGGCCTTTACAGGAAGGACGGGATCTGAGTGAAGATTGACGGTGGCAGGCCAGTGTATGTCAGAGAAGAGGCCTCCATGCAGGAAGGATCGCTTTGCTGGGCAGGGGATGGGAGGTAAGAGAATGACTGGTGTTTTTTTCAGAGAACTTCAGGGAGGCCTTTGCTGCTAAAGGGAGAGTTAGCTGGGAGGAAGAGGACGGGGCAGACATGGGTGGGAGTGGTAGAAGGGGGGCAGATTATCTAGGACTCTATGGGCCATGTGTGATGATCTTGTCTTTCACTGTGCGGACAACTGAGAGTTATTGTGGTGTTTTGAACACAGGGATGATATTACAAATCTGTTGCATGGAGAATGGAGTCTCAGTGAGCTAAGGACAAAGCAGAGAGATTCTTTGGGGGCTTTTGCAAGAAAGCAGGGTAAAATCATGTTGCTTGAGCCAAAGGAGTGCTAATGAAGATGGGGAAATAGATCTGGAGAAGTGAGCAGCACCAATAGCATTTTTTCGTTGTTGTTGTTGTTGTTAGTTTGGTAACATGGTAAAAAAGAAGTCAAGAATGACTTCTTTGTAGACATCCAAATGGCCAACAGACACATGAAAAAGTGCTCCACATCACTCGGCATCAGGGAAATACAAATCAAAACCACAATGAGATATCACCTCACACCAGTCAGAATGGCTAAAATTAACAAGTCAGGAAATGACAGATGTTGGCAAGGATGCGGAGTAAGGGGAACCTTCCTACACTGTTGGTGGGAACGCAAGCTGGTGCAGCCACTCTGGAAAACAGTATGGCGGCTCCTCAAAAAGTTGAAAATAGAGCTACCCTATGACCCAAACTGCAATACTGGGTATTTACCCCAAAGATACAAATGTGATCTGAAGAGGAACATGCACCTGAATGTTTATAGCAGCAATGTCCACAATAGCCAAACTATGGAAAGAACCTAGATGTCCATCAACAGATGAATGGATAATGAAGATGTGGTGTATATATATATACATATATATATATACACATATATATGAAGATGTGTATATATATATATATACACATACACATAATGGAATATTACACGGCTATCTAAAAACTGAAATCTTGACATTTACAACAACGTGGATGGAACTAGAGGGTATTATGCTAAGTGAAATAAGTCAGTCAGAGAACAACAATTATCATAGGATCTCCTTGATATAAGGAATTTCAGAGGCAGGGTGGGGGGTTGTGGGGGTGGGGAGGGAAAAAATGAAACAAGATGGAAGGGATACAAACCATAGGAGACTCTTAATCTCAGGAAACAAACTGAGGGTTGCTGGGGAGTGGAGGGGGAGGGATATGGTGGCTGGGTGATGGACACTGGGGAGAGTAAGTGCTATGGTGAGTGCTGTGAATTGTGTAAGACTGATGATTCACAGACCGGTACCCCTGAAGCAAATAATACATTATATGTTAATTTAAAAAAAAAGATGACTTCTTGTTGCTGTTCTGAGAAACTAGAAGGATGAAATTTTCATAAACTGGGCTAGGGAAGGGTGTGAACAGAGTAGGATTAGGGGGAAGAAGGGGAGTTTGGTTTAGAAAATGTTACAGATATCAAGGAGGGAGTTGAATGTCCAAGTCTGAAGTTTAGTAGAGAGGTATGGGGTGGAGCTCTAAGTCAGGGACTTATTAGCCCATGAGTAATATTTAAATCCAGGAGGCCAAGAGAGATCATGAAGGGTGAGTGTGGACAAAAAAGAAGCGGGCAAAGACCTGAGCCCTGGACCATCTGAACCCTCAGAAGTGATAAGACATAAAAGAACCAGCAGTGGGGACTGAGGAGCAGCAACCAGTGAGCTGGGAAGAAAATTAAGAGAAGGAGCTTTTGTGGACGCTAAGTGAACCAAGTATACCGAAACACTGGGGGAGCCAAAATGTTCAAATGTCTTCCATCGGCCAGGTGGTAGCAAGGCTGAAATCTGAGCACTTGTTTTAGCAACATGGGGTTCTTTCGTCCTCTTGACAAGAGCCGGTCCAGTTGAGTGGTACAGAGTGAAAGGCTAGTTATAGTTGGCTTGAGTGTGAAGGAAATGGGAAGAATGGCAGAGTGGGAGTGTGGACATCTTACTTGAAGAATGACAATATGAAACGCAGAAAAAAGTACACTGGAGGCAAAAGAAGCTTTTTTTTTTAAAAATGGGAAAAATAACAGCATGCTTTTACATCCATGGGAATGATCCATTCAAGAGAAAAAAAAATGAGGCGGAGAAAGAGGAGAATTGCTGAAGCAGTGGCCCCAAGCGGGTTCAGCATGAGTGAAGGGATTAACTCATAGAACTGGAAGGCACAGGGAATGGCCTGCAGGCACAGCTGGACTCAGGGGTGCTGACTGTGCCAGCGGAACTTGGTCTCGCTTCATCTTCCACCTCCGCTTCCCTCTGTGTTGGCTTCATTCGGGAAGGCTTTCCACAAAGATAGCTTCTGCAGTTGGATGCCTGAATCCCATCCTTTCGGCTTTCGGAGCAGAGAAAAGGGTCTCTCCTTCTCCAACAGAATCCTGGAATTGCTCCATTGGCCTGGATCAGGTGACACGTTCATCCCTGTAACAGTCCCTGGGACCAGGGGAGGCAGTGCCAAGATTCCAGAGTGTTCTGTGAAAAAAGACCAGCAATTCAGACAGCACTGAAAGTATTGTGTTTTCTTCTCAGGCAAAAAAACTATGCTGGTAATGATACCAAGTTGTTAAGAGTCCTAAATGGTGGCCTGGGGACACTGAAAACCATTTAAGGAAGCCAAACAAATATTGGCACAATGTTCTTTTGGTTTCCTTACATTATTGTAACTTAATGTCATGATCAAAATAATCAGGCAAACTTAGACTCTTGGGGGAAATCTAGTTGAAATCACATGTGAAAAAGAAGTAATCGTCTTAGAGGGAAACTTTCTTATGGCAATTTTAATTAAGCCAATCATTTCTTAAAAATGTAGATGGCCTAATGGTAGCTAGGACTGTCATTCAGCTGTGGTCACTGTGTTTTGTGTCCTTGAACACTTGTGTCTTTCTACACTTCAAATATTGCGAAGGAAGCAGGACTCCTTTCTGAGCAGTTTGTACCTTTACAAAGTTGACAAACTTGTGACACGTCATCTCATTGATGGCCACCAGGAATGGCGGTGGTGCCATTTTTAATATTAGCAGGGGATAGAGGTGATTCTTTTCTCTATTTTAAGGCTTCACCCAAGAGTACTTTTTTCTTCAATTTTTCTTTTCACTTTCCTGAAATTGTAAGATGTGTCTCCATGAGCAGAATGAAATATTATTGATATCTGGCACATGGGCTATATGGATCTTGAACATAATTCAACCAGCCAATTATTTATGTTTAAATAATATTGAGTAAATTATTTGGATATATTCTTAGACTGAAACTAACCTCTATGGGCAATGATAGTTGCCCATAATTATGATGTCAGGGGTAAAGAACTGAATATTTCAGGGGTGAAGAACTGAAAAGGAAGTGACTTTTAAAATGAGATCCTCACAGAGATTAAATTATTATTTTTTTAAGATTTTTTTTTTTTATTTATTTGACAGAGGAAGAGAGAGATCACAAGCAGGCAGAGCAGCAGGCAGAGAGAGAGAGGGGGAAGCAGGCTCCCTGCTGAGCAGAGAGCCCTATGCGGGGCTTGATCCCAGGACTCTGAGATCACGACCTGAGCCGAAAGCAGAGGTTTAACCCACTGAGCCACCCAGGTGCCCCTAAATTATTTTTAAAAATAAGTAATTTCTTACCTACACTAAAATGATGTGTAGAACATTGGGAAAATTTAATTTGCATAATACTAGGAAAACTTACTTAGCCTCTGTAAATCTTTTTTTTGAGTTTTCTTTGAAGAGAGGTTAGGACATTTCACTTCACTAGGTAATTTTAGTAATTAAACTTAATATGATACATAAAATTTCTAGTAGAGTGTTTAACATACAATAGGCACTAGACAATTCATAGTTTGCTTTTCTTTCCTTACGACTCACAGCAACGTTTTTTATCGAAGCAAGTTCCCCAGGAAACTGATGTTTAAAAGTGGTAGGCAACAGATAAAAGAGATGCTGTGTTTGTGGTCATTCAGGAATTAAATATTTTCAAAACTGAATTTAGTGCTGTGATCATAAATCTTTATTTGGAGTCAGTAGTAATAATAATTGTTTTACAATTCAAAAAGGAACGACTACGTATCCACATGCTTGCTGTGTGTGAGAGAAATCAATAGGCACTTTAATATGCTTTTTGAGATTAATTCTCAGAACAAATACTACAACATTTAACTTCAAAGTCTCATCAATGGGAAGGATTTTCAGTTTTAAATGTGAGTTTTCAGGCTATGATACGAAGAGTCAACAAATGTTTTTGTTTGGATAGACTTATGACACTTTATTATGCCAAGTCTCAGTGATGAGGCCACAGCTGGAGAAAAAGGAGAGTGGAATAGGAAAAAAGTGAGCCGAGGGGACAAGACTCCTTCTTTTGTTTTGTGGGTTAAGTGTCAATAACCATGGAATAGATGGGGTTATGAACAGGTGGTCTTTGGTCTGTAGGTGTTGGTCTTCTGTGATTGTGAACACATGGGCATATTAAAAATCTTCCTTAAGGATGAATAATCCTTGTTGAACTGCTAAAATGTTTGGTTAATAAATAAAAGAAGGAATTCTTATTTTTTACTTTATAGTAATTTAGAGTTCACCATCAGCTGGAGTTACCCTTCATTTTTTCCATTAAAAAAAGTAAATATGAAAACAGCACGGCTCCAGGAAGCTAGGTGCTTTGCGGTGGGCATGTGGCTCCTGTTACCTAAAGTCGGCTTTCATTTCCTGTCACTACTGTTTTTAACTTGTCCCCGCAGTTTGCCACTGCCAAAGTGTGCCATGTTCTATCCATCTCTGTACCCATATCCATACGTTTGCATTTTCCATGTTACTCTTCGGCATTTGTTTTAAAATTAGAACAAGTGTAACACTCCATCACATCTTAGACCACGTGCCTCCGAAGAGCCGAACAGCTTAAAACCCCGTGGGGAATCTCTGGGTTCCCTGTGGCCGATTTAACTTGGTAAAGCCCAAGAGCATCCGAATTTCCATTACTTTATTGGTGTACCTTGTTAATGATATAGCTTAATTTGCATATCAGTAGTACCTTTTCACTGCAGGTGAGAAATTGAAATGTTCCAGGTCAATTAACTGCGAATGTTTCAAGTCGGGTAGTGCAGCTGTAACAGTGAGCGGTGCTGGGAAGAGGGAGCGGTCAGTGAGAGGTAGCTCTTTCTCCTGATGAGAATTGATGATCCAATTTTAACTCACCAGAGTCCTGCTGATTCTTTTTTCTTCACTGTGCTCCTCTCATGTGTTCACTTTTTAAATACTGTTCTATCAAGGAGTGTCAAAATGCTAGAGAAAGATTATGAAATTCTATATTAAAAAGTGTACAAACTGTTGAAATTAACAAGAAAGATCAAGACCCAAAACAATCAGCGCTTTCCCAGAGGTATAAGCTGAAAGTGATAAAATTCCTAATGTTGAAATGTCAGGTTGAGGTGATGGCCAGCTGGGGACGCTTCCTTCACTCTTTTCCAACTTTTCTGTGTTTAAAAAAAAATGATAAAAATACAAAGAGATATGCAGCTGTAGCAATAAAGGGACTGTGGATGCTTGGGTAGCATCAGACTTCAGGAAATTGTCAACTTCCGGACTTGGATAGATCCTGAGGACAAGTAGTAAGATGAGAGAGGACAGTGGAGGGAAATAATTACCCATTCGCCACTCCCATCCCGTGTCTGTACTTGAGAGACATGGTTTTCGTTAAGTTGAGGGAGGAAAGTTGGCTCTACTGCCTGATAGCTAAATTCTAGGGTTCCCCTATCTCTCTCAGCTCCCTTTTTTGTACATCCATTGGGAAATACCAATTCTATTTATCCTAATGATATGAGAGGCACTACGGGTCCTGGTTAAGAGCTCCGTGCCTCTTGCTGCTCTGTGGACTACAGCAAGGTATTCAGACTCTCCCTATATGACTTGTCCTCTATTCAGTAGGATAACAAACCTTCACACTGTGCCTGATACAAAGCCCTCCCTTGCTCAGTAAATATTAAGTAAAGTAGAATAAGGGGAAAAGGTAGGATGGAGTTTCATTACATCTGGAGAGGTGGAACACGAAGGAAATTTGGCCTGGCTTTAAAAAGTAATGCTGTGGGAACAGGTCCCATGGAGGGTTCAGGAATTTCCTGGGCTATTTGTGGGAGGGTGCTATTTAAGATAGTCTTCAGATCATTCAAGAACAAATTCTCTTCCATGTAGATAACAGGCTACAAGAATAGGGGCTGCTCCTTGGGAACAGCAGAGCTGTGCTGGATAAATGACACCAGGACACCAAAAATGCAGCTGGAGCCCATGTGTACCAACAAGCCCTCCTGCTCAAAATATGAGAATATTCTCCTCTGACTTAAACATTATAGCGGTATTGGTGACCAAGAGAACGCCACTCATTCAGGCTACTGGGCAAAACCACAGAGTTTTTAAGAGCAGCTACAGAGAAAATGAAAAGTAAACACAATCCAATAAAAATTATAATATGTATAAATATTTTTGATCAAAGGGAGAGAGAGCTTTGGAGAGAGAGCATTATACTTTTGATGTACGGAGTGGAAGACACTTTTGAACAATGACTTATTCCAAGAAGAAAGGTGATTTGAGGGAAAAAAGTATCTAGTTCTAAAGACAATGTGGTGAGTAACTTGGGAATCAGACCAAAATATTAGTATTATACCATCGAAAGAAGAGATTGTTGTCATGTAATTCTTTTTTAAATGCTGTATTGACTCAATTTTGAGGCTTTGACAAGAGGATGGTCAGTTCCCATTTGTGAGCAGCTGATTATTAGTTGCATATAATACCCAGAGCTCATCCCCACACGTGCCCTCCCTGATACCCATCACCTGGTTACCCCATGCCCCCAACACACTCCTTTCTGTAACTCTCAGTTGTTTCCGGGAGTCCAGAGTGTCTCTCGGTTTGTCTCCCTCTCTCATTTCTTCTCATTCAGTTTTCCCTCCCTTCCCCTTTGATCCTCTGGGCTATTCCTTATGTTCCACATTTGAGTGAAACCATACGATAACAGTCTTTCTCTGCTTGACTTACTTCACCGAGGTGATCTTCTACTTAAATATTAGACCTTATATCAGAGCCTTAAGGTGGGTGACAAAAGAATGGGGGAAAGAAAACATGTGCTCATATTCTTATTTGGGGTGTTATGTAATAGAAGTTGCATCTTAATAGATACTGAATATTCAATAATTATGAATTTAAGAAGGTGTTAAATCCTATTTCATGACTTTTCCAGTGATTACATATTACTTATATAATTATCAATGTCAGTATTACTTAAAATAAATTCCCCAAATAAGGCATTATTGTATTAAACTGGAAGTATGAAATATCTTAACAAGACATACAGTAGTCACATCTCTAATATTTCTGGTGTGCAGTGGATAAAAGAAAATGTGATAAGTTCTGCTGTACCTGTACACTCTTGAACATACAGTAGATTCTTATTTTTCACTTTCGAGTGCTCAAGCACTCCCGACTCTGTGACCTTTTCCCTGATAGTCCCTCCCCCATCTTCCATCCCCCATCCACCAACCCCTTCCAGGGACAGGATAGAACCAGTGTCATATTAGTGAATTGGCTGGGCTGGGTGTGCGGACTGATTTGTAGAGTTTGCCAATTTCTGTGGTTTAAATATTCCCACCATGGCTACATTTAACAATCAGCTTGCAAAATTTCTGAAAATTTAATTGCCTCTCATCCACTGTTGCCAGCCAGGTCCAGCATTCCGCTGGATAGAACTCTCCGCCATCATTTATTGTATTATTGTTCCCTGCACCTGTCTCACCATTAACATTTGTGCTTCACACATGCTTCTCAATGTCTGTTATTCCCACAGGACTGTAAACACAGTGGGGATAGGGACAGTTCCTTGACCATCTGTATTGTCAGGCTTAAAGCTGTACTTCTTTCTCCAGGAAGTCTGAACGTGATCAGATACCAAAGGCAGTTTTCTAGTTCCACCACAGTGTGAACCACGATTGAAAGTTAAATCATTACCTAATCGTGTGTGGGCAGCAAACCTGCTAGTTCCAAGTGTAGACAGGAATGTCTACCTGTCCAATTAAGTACTTTAAACTTTCGATAAGATCCTTGGTTCTCCCCAGTGTCAGGGAGTTATAATACCTAGAAATGAACATAATTAACACAAGCTTCATCCTTTTATAGTAAATTCTTGTTTTTCTGTATTATTCTACAATTATGAGAAGTTTCATATTTTGGAAATTTAACTTTATTAAATTCCATCCAGAAATACAGTCTTGCTAGCATCTCTAGTCCACTCACAGATTTGTAACGAATCTTTTGCCCATTTTCCTCTGTTTCTGTTTGCATAAAAGGAGCTGGTGGCTGGTCTCCACTTGTGTCAAACAAATACCAGTGGTTGCAGATTGACCTTGGAGAGAGAATGGAGACCACCGCTGTGGCCACCCAGGGGGGATACGGGAGCTCCAACTGGGTGACCAGCTACCTCCTGATGTTCAGCGACAGTGGCAGGAACTGGAAACAATATCGACAAGAAGACAGCATCTGGGTATGTTTCTTTGACAGAATACATATACACAGTCTCTCAGGGAAAGAGAGAGAGTATCTCTGAATGTTGTTTACAAATCTCCTAAACTAAGTTGAGAAAGAGAATTTTTGGAATTACTTAGGAAACATTTTTCAAAAAAGAATAAGTTAATATTCATTTCATGGTATAACTTTTGAAAATTCTAAAGGTAAATTTATCTCAGAGACCTCAAATTGGAAAAATCTTATATGCCCATTATATAGTGTGGAAATCTGAGAAATAAAATCTGTAGAAAATTTTTTAGGTTTTGTCCAATAACACAGTGGTTTTGCATGGTCTTCATTTAAATCTTGGTTAAAAGAATTTTTCCTTTTATTGACTCTGATGACTTAGAGATTTCTGAACATCTCCTTCTCTCTCTCTCTAGTATATGGAGGTTTGTATATATATTTGGAGTATTTTTATATGATATAAATATACACATATATATGATTTATGTATAAACCATTCTCTATTCTTTTAAAAGTGTGTAAGTGTGTAAAATGCTGTATATTATGGGCAAGGGCATAGCTCCTGTAGGAGACTGACCAGGAGGAAGTTTATAGTAGAGTGGGGTGGTATTTGCAGTTGGTTGATTGTATATGAACACCTGGTGGGAGAATGAAGCTATATGCAATTTGCTTGGTTGGTGAAGAAAGGATCTTTGCTAGTAGAACGGTATTGGTTTGGATCTTACGTGGGCCAGGGACAACATACTGCAATCAAAGAACTTTCTTTCTTTTTTTTTTCCTCTGGCTGAGCTGCTAGAACCAGAGAAAATGAGTAACTTAATGAAGCATCCTTCTTAGCACACAGATAATTTGGAAGCCTATTTGGGCACATAATGATAATTTTCTTTGATCAGTCAATTGCCTCTCTCTTGAAAGTTCCTAGAACTCAGTTGTACATTATCAATTCATGGAAGAAATGGACTGTGATTTACTCACCTTTTTATCTCTAAAGCACTTGGTGGCCATTTGACGCATGTTTATTGATGTAAATTGAATTGAAAAGAAGTAGCCCAGCTCTGTCTCCAGAGAGACCCTAACAGTCAGGCTGGAAGAAGTTGCCTACAAGCATTTTTGAGAAAAGCTGCCTTAAAATCCAAAGCAAGCTCAAGTGTAGAAGAGCAAGAAAAACTGGATATTATGGTTAATTTCATGAGAACCATTCAAACTAGGGATAAAATAAACAGTAATTATGAACCAGTAACAATGAAAGCTTAATGAGGTATTTATTTTAACTAGGTGTTTGGATTATCTTTTACTCTCTTTCTAAAGTAAGCATTGGGTTTTTAAACTAGATAAGTAGAGGCTAATTTATGGTAATATTTAGCCATGTTAAGTAAAAGGTACATTTTTGACATTTCTTAAAATGATGGATCAACCATGAGAATTGTTTCTCTGTTCATTAAGCTTGGGGAAATCCAAACCTAGACCACGCCATTTGCTTTTTTTTGGTTACTCTTATTAAAGGTGAGGTCCTCGGATATTGGGGCACCTGGGTGACTCAGTCGGTTAAGTGTCAACTCTTGGTTTAGGCTCAGGTCATTATCTCATGGGTCATGAGATTGAGTCCCACATCATGCTCTGTGCTTAGCTTGGAGTCTGCTTGAGAATCTCTCCCTTTGCCTCTCCCCCCACTAGTACACACACACACACACACACACACACACACACACACTCTCTCTCTCTCTGTCTTTCTCAAATAAATAAACAAATGAAAAAAAAAAAAGATATGAGGTACTCAGGGTGAAATAGAGACATAATAATATCCCTAACTAATCCAAACTAATCGATGTAAAGATAGCTGACATCTATCACAATTAATTGTCAAGGTAATGCTATTTTTTAGACTATGCTATAGTTTGTTGGTTACTCACTGTCTTCCTCTCTTGAATGTGAACACCCTGAAAAATAGAGGCTGTATCTTCCAACCTTTCATCTCAGCATCCAAATCTTAAGAATTCCTGGCATGTTAAACCATAAGAGACTCTTAACTATAGGAATCAAACTGAGGGTTGCTGGAAGAGAGGTGGGTGGGGATGGGGTAACAGGGTGATGGGCATTAAGGAGAGCACTGGAAGTAATGAGTATTGGGTGTTATATGCAGCTGATGGGTCACTAAATTCTAGCCTGGAAATTAATAATATACTATATGTCAACTAAATTGAATTTAAATTAAAAAAAAAAAAAAAGAGTTCCTGTCATGCTACAGGCAAATACTGTTTGTTGAATGACTGAATGAGGGAATGAATAAATGAATGAACGGAAACAATGTACTTTATTATAGTGACTCCTTTCCCCCATGATCACCTCTGCCTTTTAGTGCATTTATGTTTACCAGTTTAATACATTTAGAGTTAGGATGGTACATTTCTCTCTCCCCTACAAATTTTGAACCTTTTTATGGGAGCGGGTTTATCTTTTCCATCTTTGCATTTCCGGCATTGCATACCTAGTGTGGTACATGGTTTTTGTTAAGTGTATTACAGAAAAAAATCAATGAATGAATAGATTTGAATACATCAATCTCCTAATCTGGGTCTAACTTTGTAAAAATAATTTTGGGAGGTATTAAAAGAGCTCACGTTAATGTCATCAAAGAGATAAAACACATCAGAACAAACCAAAAAATGATTCAGAGAAGCATGCAAATATGGGATACAGACTTCTAGAGATTTGGAAATTGGTGGAATATACAGATCATTGTGACTGACTTTGTCAAAAAAGCTGGGTTCACATGGGTGTTGAATAAAGCATGATAACTTAGGTTTTGGGAGGATTAAGGAAGCTATTCTATATAGCTAGAAAAGGCTGAACAAAAGTGTAGACATTGGAAATACCCAGAGATATAGTATCTCATGTAATAACCGGTGAGTCTACTGGTCAGAATGGACTGTCAAGTTTTGGAAGGTCTAAAGGAGACTTTTGATTATGGTAAAGAAAATTGATGGATAGCTTTGAATGTCACAATCAAAATTAAGACTTGGTACAACAGGTACCATGTGTACACATAAGATAGGCGATGTTATGGTGTAGGTCCAACTTAGATCCCAGGCCTCACACACATCTTCATGGTGCCTGTTCATCCCAGGTACATTGCAAAATTCTATTCTACTCCAGTGACTCAGGTGCTGCTTTAAGGGAAGCACCCTGTCTGTGAATCTACAATTGTTAAAGCAGGAGAAATGAAACATGGTGAGCTGTACCCAGTTCTTGACAATTCATCTGGAATAACACAGATCAATTTGGGTTTGTTTGTTTTTTAAGCCAAAGTACAATTTTTAATTGATACACATAATAAGGAATTCAACCCTTTGTTGTATTTTGTAAATATATCATTCCCAAATTCTTTTTCTTTATTTGGTATGTTTTTACCCATTTTTAAAAAGGTTCTCTGGGTTGTATACAGACCATGCACAACATGCCAATTTTCTTTAAGAGCTTCACATTCTGCCCCAGATGATAGAAAGAAATCTATGAAAGAGAGTTAGGAAACACATAAGCCATTATACGAGTGTGTGATGGAAGGAGAAAGAAAAGACAATTGTGAATTTAGAAACAAAGAAAATAAAGCCCATCAACTTGGATTGAAATGCTGCTGTAGGGATCCTCACTCTTCCTTCATTTGATCCCCACCTTGAGCGCTGGGGAAAACAATGACTTCTTTTTTTTTTTTAAATTTTTTTATTTTTTATAAACATATAATATATTTTTATCCCCAGGGGTACAGGTCTGTGAATCGCCAGGTTTACACACTTCACAGCACTCACCATAGCACATACCCTCCCCAGTGTCCATAACCCCACTCCCCCTCTTCCAACCCCCCTCCCCCCAGCAACCCTCAGTTTGTTTTGTGAGATTAAGAGTCACTTATGGGGGGCGCCTGGGTGGCTCAGTGGGTTAAAGCCTCTGCCTTCGGATCAGGTCGTGATCTCAGGATCGAGCCCTGCATCGGGCTCTCTGCTCGCAGGAGCCTGCTTCCCCCTCTCTCTCTCCCTGCCTGCCTCTCTGCCCACTTCTGGTCTCTGTCTGTCAAATAAATAAATAAAATCTTTAAAAAAAAAAAAAAAAAGAGTCACTTATGGTTTGTCTCCCTCCCAATCCCATCTTGTTTCATTTACTCTTCTCCTACCCCCTTAACCCCCCATGTTGCATCTCCACTCCCTCATATCAGGGAGATCATATGATAGTTGCCTTTCTCCGATTGACTTATTTCGCTAAGCATGATACCCTCTAGTTCCATCCACGTCATCGCAAATGGCAAGATTTCATTTCTTTTGATGGCTGCATAGTATTCCATTGTGTATATATACCACATCTTCTTTATCCATTCATCTGTTGATGGACATCTAGATTCTTTCCATAGTTTGGCTGTTGTAGACATTGCTGCTATAAACATTCGGGTGCACGTGCCCCTTTGGATCACCACATTTGTATCTTTAGGGTAAATACCCAGTAGTGCAATTGCTGGGTCATAGGGTAGTTCTATTTTCAACATTTTGAGGAACCTCCATCCTGTTTTCCAGAGTGGTTGCACCAGCTTGCATTCCCACCAACAGCGTAGGAGGGTTCCCCTTTCTCCGCATCCTCGCCAGCATCTGTCATTTCCTGACTTGTTAATTTTAGCCATTCTGACTGGTGTGAGGTGATATCTCATTGTGGTTTTGATTTGTATTTCCCTGATGCCGAGTGATGCGGAGCACTTTTTCATGTGTCTGTTGGCCATCTGGATGTCTTCTTTGCAGAAATGTCTGTTCATGTCCTCTGCCCATTCCTTGATTGGATTATTTGTTCTTTGGGTGTTGAGTTTGCTAAGTTCTTTATAGATTTTGGACACTAGCCCTTTATCTGATATGTCGTTTGCAAATATCTTCTCCCATTCTGTCAGTTGTCTTTTGGTTTTGTTAACTGTTTCCTTTGCTGTGCAAAAGCTTTTGATCTTGATAAAATCCCAATAGTTCATTTTTGCCCTTGCTTCCCTTGCCTTTGGCGATGTTCCTAGGAAGATGTTGCTGCGGCTGAGGTCGAAGAGGTTGTTGCCTGTGTTGTCCTCAAGGATTTTGATGGATTCCTTTCTCACATTGAGGTCCTTCATCCATTTTGAGTCTATTTTCGTGTGTGGTGTAAGGAAATGATCCAATTTCATTTTTCTGCATGTGGCTGTCCAATTTTCCCAACACCATTTATTGAAGAGGCTGTCTTTTTTCCATTGGACATTCTTTCCTGCTTTGTCGAAGATTAGTTGACCATAGAGTTGAGGGTCTATTTCTGGGCTCTCTATTCTGTTCCATTGATCTATGTGTCTGTTTTTGTGCCAGTACCATGCTGTCTTGATGATGACAGCTTTGTAATAGAGCTTGAAGTCCGGAATTGTGATGCCACCAACTTTGGCTTTCTTTTTCAATATTGCTTTGGCTATTCGAGGTCTTTTCTGGTTCCATATAAATTTTAGGATTATTTGTTCCATTTCTTTGAAAAAAATGGATGGTACTTTGATAGGAATTGCATTAAATGTGTAGATTGCTTTAGGTAGCATAGACGTTTTCACAATATTTATTCTTCCAATCCAGGAGCATGGAACATTTTTCCATTTCTTTGGAAAACAATGACTTCTGTATACCTGAAAGAATTAATGAAATGCGCTGCTGCCTTTTACAAATAATCATTGAAAAGAAAGACAAAACATTTTATTTATTATCTATACAGGTCACACACATATTTAATAGAACTGTAACTTGACAGATATACGGCATTTTGTAAAATTACACATTAAAACATTTCTTTAGAAAAAAAATTTATAGTCCAAGCTTGTAAATGTAATTTATACAAAGTACTCTAGTAGATGGCATATAAATATTTCACAAAAAATTAGAAAATGCAAGCCGCTAAAATTGTTCCTCTCAAATGGAAGATAAAATAAAATCCCTCAACATCTATGATCAAAAGGCTTTTCAGCCAGTTTATTGTAAGTGATTGAAAAAGTAAACGTAAGGTGTAATTTTCATTCATTTAAGAACAAGTGCTGAAATATCATGAAAGTAACATCTTAGAAACTATTTTTTTTTTAAGATTTTATTTATTTGACAGAGAGAGAGAGAGAGAGAGATCACAAGTAGGCGGAGAGGCAGGCAGAGAGAGAGAGAGAGAGAGGAGGAAGCAGGCTCCCCACTGAGCAGAGACCCCGATACGGGGCTTGATCCCAGGACTCTGGGATCATGACCTGAGCTGAAGGCAGAGGCTTTAACCTACTGAGCCACCCAGGTGCCCCCTTAGAAACTATTTTAAATAGATCAACATGTGCAGGAACTTTATAGCTAAATTATCCAGATTATCTCTGATGCATGCCCAGGTTTCTTTTATACTGTAGACTACACAGGCAAAGAACGGGATGGTACCAATTTTATGAATTATTTAGGTAAACATGATTCTTCTACACAGAATAGTTTGCTTTTTGTCTTTTTTATGGATTTCATCCAAACAAAAAACCTTTAGCATATTTCTAAAGTTAGAGTAGTTTTATTTTGTTTTTTTAATGAGACGTGTTTAATGTCATGGTTCCCGGGTTTGGGCTATGGAAAACCCAGGGCCCCTGTAACATAATAGTATATTCACAAAATATGCACGCCACTGTCACCGTGAGTGATTGAGTTGTCAACTCTCAAAGCCAGGCAGGGCAGAAAGACTACCTGCAAAGATTTTAACATATATATTTGTTTCTAATCAAATAAGTACGTGACCGGGGGGAGTTTAATAGAAAACCCGAGGAGGCAGGAATACAGGTGGGAGGCGTGTTGCAAGCTTAGCTGCAAGGTACAGCTTTTCTAGCTCTTTCCCCCACTGAGCCCTTATTCTGGTAACTTAAGCCTGCAAAAATCATTTCTGGTGATACGGACTACAACAGTACTGATGGCGTGTATGTCAACATGTCAGATCGTCAAGCTTTATGGATCGCAAGACTTCCTCAGTCCTCGGACAAAGGCCTGGAGAATGCTTTAAGCTGCATGTGCCTTTCAAACCGGCCTCTACTTCAATGCCAAAAAGATATTGTTAATGCAAGTTGTCTGTATCCTCAGGAAACCTCCCGTTTATTTTTCTGTTTAACTACGAGTTCTTCACCCTTTTGAAAATGATTAACCTGTTAGTGCATGACTAACGGTGGCCGCATTAGGGTTTTTAATGTGGCTTCAGTCGTGGATCAGAGCGGTCAGTTTGCAAGCTACCTTCTCTATCATGTCATGTGGTTTCTTTTACCTCCTTCATCTGTGCTCATTCTATAATGTACTATGTCAGTCCCTTCTCTTAAACTTCCTTAGACACACATATTTTGGAACTTTATAGCCATATGTGATATTTTATGTAATATACATATGTATATGAGAACCCCTATGAACTGCAGGCACACATATACAACGAGATAAGATAAATGGCACTGTTGTTTCGCATTCTTCAAAATGACCTGTCTCTATGCAGGCAAAATAAAATTGATTTGAAGAAGGGATTAGAGTCAGCTGGAGATTGCATTTGGTGCCCTCTTCAGAGGGCACGCTTATATTCAGGATCATTCTCAAATTGTCAACCAGGGAATAACATGTGTTAAATACACCTTCTAGTTGTATCTCACATTCTCCCATATGACCCTTCAATGAAAATATCACCCCCTTTTCTCCATTCCCTCTTGCCACGGCTGTGATGTGATATTGTAGATGTTCGTTTCTGGCTTCGCTAGTTTCCCAGTCTCAGGAGGCTACCTTTGGAGGTCTTCTTTCTTGACAGTTCTGTCCCTTTGAAATGTTTCTTTGATTGTAAATACTTAGGCAACCAGGTGTTCTAGAAAACCAATGTATTAAGCTCTCTTTCCTAATGTGACTCTAAGTTCTGAACTTAACAAGCATTTTTCAATCATAAACTAGAAAGGAGGAGATAAGATTTGGCACTGATACAATGTAACCCTTAAAAATCTAAGAGGGTTATTTTATTATTTAAAAAAATAATTCAATAATGTTCCTAACAATAAAATTAATTTTTAAAATCAGTAATTTCTCTTTCTACGTATAAATAACAATAGACAATATAAAAGGAATACATACTCCACCTAAAATAGAACCAAAAATGAATACATATCAAGGGAAAAAACCTAGAAGAAAGTGTATGAGATACCTAAAAGTAATATTTAGAATATTACCAAAGGACATAAAAGAAGATGTGATTAAATGCAAAGTCATATCTGTTTTGAAGTGGAAAACAGTATCATAAAGCTACTCATTCTACCTAAAATAACTCATAAAAGTGAAATCATTCTGAATTTCACATATAAAAAGTGTATATGAGAAAATAGGTAAGTTAGCAAAAAATAACAGTGGTAAATAGAACCTACATGTTAGGAAAATTTTATAAGTCTATATTAATTAAAACAGGTTTATACTGGCACATTAAAGTGTAGGGAAAGAACAAAAGAGAACATCCATTACTAAGCCCAAATACATTTAGGGATTGCCCAAGATAGATGTATGATTGAAAATATGTGAGGAAATTAATCAGTATAGAATGTAGTAAGCTGTAGTTTCTAAGAAAGCAAATAATATTTTTATATCCAAATAGATGCCAGATGAATTGAATATTTAAAAATGATACAAGCATAGAAAAAAAGTAATGAAAGAAAACACAAGGCAATGGATAGATAACACACATAATATTGGGAGGCAAATGTCTTTCTATGCAAGAGAACCAAATCCAGATGCCACAGAGGAAAAGATAAAAAATGAGATATTTAGAAAGCTGCATAAAGAATAGCATAAACGACATTACAAGAAAGAGTATAAATTGGAAATTACTTTTAGCCTTACAATGGTGATGCTCACTTTGATTCACCAGCAGCAGTGGTCGTGGGTTAAGATTCATATTCAGATTGACAATGACCAAATAGACTTCATTCACCTGCAAGTTTACTTAGATTTAAAATGGAATAGAGACCAGCAACAGCATAATGGATGCTTGGTTATACTGAACAGCTTCTAAATATACCAACAACTTGACTAGGTCATAATGGCCAAGGTTGAGTGGGTGTGGCCACCACAGATCAGGAAAGCCATCAGTTTCAGGGGACCTTTAGCTTTGATGCCTTGTCAGTGATATAACTCCTCAGAGACACTTGTCAACCCCTTTTTTGGATGTACCTGCATCTCATCACTCCCAGGTTACTCACTGATTACAAGTTATATCTGGGCCTCCCAAATTTTGCTGCTTATTTGAGTTCCAATGCCCGGGCATCATCCTTGCTCATTGAATAAAGTTTAGAGGTGGGAACCCAGGTATTGGGATTTAAAAAATAGTACCAAGTGATTCCCGTTTGCTTCAAAGTGTGGGAACCATTGGATTACTCAATAAACGAACTTGATAACCAAGTATAGATTCTTAGTTGGGTACAAAGCATAATCAGCAGGATGCCAGTTTATCTTAGATCCAGTAAACTCCTGTGCAAGAAGGATTTAGCTAAAGATCAATGCTAGCTTAAAAAAAAAAAAAAAAAAAGCTTATAAACCACAATTTAACTCTGCCCTTCTAATGAGAAAGACCTTCTAATATGTTAGCCACTAGCTATATAGGGCTATTTAAATTTAAAACTCAACTAAAATGAAATAAAATAAAAATAAAGTTTCTCAGTTGCACTAGCCACATTTTAAGTGTTCAGTAGCTATATTAAGCCCAGTGGTTACTGTTTTAGTGCAATTACAGAATATTCCTGTTAGCCCAGAAAATTCTATTAGCCCAGGCACAAAACACTCTTTAGAATTACTAGTAAAAAATAAAGCTTTATTTTTTACTTTTTTATTTATTTTTAAAGATTTTTTTAAAGTAATTTCTACACCCAACATGGGGCTGAAACTTGTGACCCCAAGATCAAGAGTTGCAACGCTGTATTGACTGAGCCAGTCAGGCACCCCTGAAGCTTTATTTTTTTTAAAAAAAGGAAGCAAAATATAAACAGGAAGTTCATAGAAAAGAAAAGATGATATGTAAATATGTGAAAGTGTCTCCAGCCTCATTCATGATTAAAGAAAAGCAAATGAAAACAGGTGTCAGGTTACACTTCTTAAAAGACTTAAATAAGAATGTTGAAACTACAGTGTTATTTAAGACATAATTTGGCAAATTGTTGTATATAACAAAATAATGTCTTGCTTAACTTTAATAGTTATGCGTTTAATGTGATGACTTTTCATAAAAAAATTACTAACTACTACATCAAAACCATGGTTATTATGGATTCTACTGTTCAGCACAAGAGGAAGCTAAAAATTACCTTTACAGAAAAGCATTTATTTATTTATTTTTTAAAAGATCTTATTTATTTGAGAGAGAGAGAGAACAGAGGGAGAGTGGGAGGGAGAAGCAGACTTTCCACTGTGCAAAGAGCCTGACTCGGGGCTCAATCCCAAGACCCTGAAATCCCTAACCCCCTGAGCCATCCAGGTGCCCCTAAAGAAAATCATTTAAAAAGGAAGAAGAATGAACACTTATTATGGCCAAAATCTGTCTCTAGGTATGTAAGTAATTTAAGTTAAAGTCCATAAATAAGGGAGGGATTATTTGCTTGAATAAAAACATATATGCTAGGCATTATTCTGTATGCTATATATATTTATCCAGTTAATCTTCCCGACCCAGTGAATTAGGAACTATGATAATGCCCAGTTTATAAAGAAAACGGGGTGGGGGGAGGATATTTTCCCAAGGCCACAGCTCGGTGGGGCAAGCTTAAGTATGCCCATGCTATATGTTCAAATACCGTGTGTATGAAATCAACATTTTGAAAGTGATCCAAATAATTTAAGACACAAAGTATTGCCATGGGGCTTGGGTAAAGAGGAACTCTTAGGCTCTGTTCGTGGGAGAATAAATAGGTGAAAACTCTTCAGAAAGAAATGAATGTTTTTAGTGCATTGAAGGAAGGGAGTCCAAAACAATGTTGCCTAATAGGTTAAATCTATCCAAATAATCTGCACCAAAAAGGGACTCAGACTCTAGGGATTTAATCTTGTAACTTCACTTTCACTGTCCATTTGAAACGTATGCAAGGATATTCATTGTAACATTGTATGTAGCAGCAAAATATTGATCTAACCCACCAGCCCTAGATCAATTGCTTAAGTAAATTACTGTACCTTCACACAATGGAATAAGTTATGGCCATCAAAAGCAGATGATGAGGGGCATCTGGGTGGCTCAGTCCTTAAGCGCCTGCCTTCGGCTCAGACTCAGACGCTAGGATTGAACCTCTGCATCAGGCTCCCTGCTTTGCGGGAAGCCTGCTTCTCCCTCTCCCAGTGCCCCTGCTTGTGTTCCCTCTCTCCCTGTGACTCTCTCTGTCAAATAAACAAACAAAATCTTAAAAAACCAAAACAAAAAGCCAAGACAAAACAAAAAAACAGATGATGCAAGAATATACTAGCCATTTCTGGAGTGAATTCCAAAACTGATGTAAAATGTTGAAGTGAGCTGCTGTTTGCTACCAAAGAGTGAATCTTCAGGACCAAAGATGAAGAGATGGGGGCAGATGGATGGAAAATATGTTTATTTATTGAAAACACACGTAAATATTAGATTTATATGAGCTTTCAAATCAAGTAATCTGGAAGTGGAAGAAGTAATGATGGATGACAAATAGAGAATAGGTAGGAAATAATTCAATTATCAAATTTTTAAGAAAAATAGTGGATAGTTCCTACTCATTCTATAATATTGTGATATTTATTGATAGCATAAAGCCTATGGAAGTTATCATTATTTTAGTAGTAGTTTAAAAAATATGTTTATATAATGGTTGCGTGGCACTCCTACAAGCATGTCATCTAATCTTTGATCATATTGTGACAGATTAAAAAATACCTTAGTTCTGATGCTAAACTCATCTCTGAGTCAGTGTCCAGTGAGAAAAACAGAAACTACTCCAGGCATTTGGAACTGCAAAGTCATCAGAGGAAATTGGTTACACGGAGTGGAAAAACTGATTGGCCAACGTGAGGTGGTGAGACAGCTCAGAGCTTAGTGACAGCAAGAAGATGTTGTTATCTCCAGGGGCTACAGGGAAAATGAGAAGATTGTGTTTCCAGAGCTTAGAGGCTGACATTGTCCAGTAGTGCTAGAACCATGGCAAGAGCTGCCCAGGAGAGGATTATGGAAGCAGGGGGTGTCCTTTGGGAGCACAAGCTAAAAAACTCAGCTGCTACCAAGAAGCTGCCCAGGCAGAGTGAGAGTGGGGAGAAATTTCCTGGCTCCTCCCTGCCCTTCACCTGCCCTCTCTCTCTGTGCTCAGCTGGAAGCTTGCTAAGCCAGGAGCCTAGGGTTCTCCGTCTACCTCTCTCAACCCTCCTATGCCTCCAGACAGAGCAGGGAAAGGCTGATACATGGTTTTAAGTAACAAGCAAATGACCAGGACAGCCCTAAGGACAGCTCACCTCTATAAGCTTGTTTTTCTTTACTTCTAGAGCAAGGGGGCAGGTAGAATGCAGGTTCTTACTGAGTGGTCTCTCATTCCCTTTCAGTTGCAAGATGAAATGCTTCCCTGTCGACCCATAAAGAAAGTATGTAAATAATATCTTGATACTGAAGACATTGAGATAAGACAGTAGGTTCCCTACCTAAGTTCATGTTAACTAGTGCCACATTCATAAAGTTTTACATTTAGCTGTCCTCCTTCCTCCAGATATTGGTTAGTGTGCAAATCAAGCAAAGAGCAGTATTGCAATATACCAAAAGAAGGGAACCCCCAGTAAACATTAAATCATTGGCTTAGTGTCATTTTTTACACATAATCTATTCTCAGGCAGTAGAATGATGCTAATAGATTATGGATTTAAACCTTTGTTATTTCTCAAAATATGTATTATAGTTCAAAGTATAGATTTGCTTTCTATGTGGGAAAGATAGCATTGCTCTATTCCTCATCAAACATTTTGCAGATGAAGGCAGAGGACTATGTAGAAGGTATATGGGTGGATTCATATACATCTTTTGTTGCCTCTGGGGTAGGGTAATTGTCTAATTGTCACACTTGGTGTACAAAAATCAGCATGCCGCTGTATTTTACTATAATGTTTTCCTTGGCTGGTGACCTGAGGGCCTGTCCAACCCTAACCTGGTGCATTTCATTGACAGCTTCCTTGTGTACCACTGCTCCAAAGTCCCAGGCTTAGGCATCGCTCAGGACATTAATCAAGGTTCCTTGTGCTTTCACAGTTCTCTTCTGGGTATGCTGTTCATTTATCTGCGGCGTGCTTGCCAAATATGCTTCAGTCCATCCCTTCCAACTCCAGGCCTTCCAAACAGTTACTTTCTGGTCCCTCCTGCCCCATCACTTCTCTAGTATTCACTAACTCATCAACAGGGTCTTGTTTCCAGTGACATCTGCGATAGTGTTATTTCCAGGGAGTCCTTATGGATTACTTTGCATGGTTTGTATAACCTTAATCGACTGAGTTTCAAACACATTCATGTATTTTTCATTCTCTTTCACTGTACTCATGTTTCCCTTTATTCCAAATTATACACTTGCCATAAATAAATACTCAAATGCCACTGGCTAAAATGCATACTATGTATACTGTCTTTATTAAAAAGTAAAACCATTTCTTAATTAAGGCTATGAATTTCTAGGAGATAGGAACACCATGCTTTTTTGCTAATGTAGTTTAGAATAGATAGTAATAATACCATAATAGTAAAAGGAAAGACTTTAGTGATTACTTACTTCCAATAGGATAATCTGGTGATGTGTCTGCTGGAGAACAAGGCAGAGATCTGTGTATGTACTGAGAGGAGGCATCCGTGTGATATTTTGTATGCATATGTACATATGATGTACATATGTGATATTTTGTATGCATATGTACGTATGAAAAACTCTTGGTCATAAGAACCAGGACTTGAACCAAATGGCTTTATCCATCCATATTTCCAAATGCCTTTACGAGTTATACCTCATTGTCTAAGATTTTCTTGGTATATATTTATCTGCATCTTTCTATTTTCAGAAATGCTCACAAAGAATAGTGCTTTGGTTGATTTAGAAGAGTCCTGCTTTAGAAAAGATTCAAGTGTAAGCGCATTTGTGCAGAAGTAGCTGTGACAATGAACAGAGGAACAGAGGAAGCAAAAATACTAGGAAATATTCTACAGAGCGCTATCTATAAATCAGAGAGCTGCAGCTCAGAAGAAATCATATTTGATTTGTATTCTGCCAATGAAATTTTTATTTGGCTTTGAACTCCTATCTTCCATTCTGTATTTCTTATTGTTATTATTAATCTCGCATACCGAAAGGTTGTCTTCTCTTTGGAATCTTGAACATTTTAAGTACTTAATAATAGGGTTCTTTTTCAATAAGAGAGAGAGAAGAGAAAAATTGCTGGAGCAGTGCAAAGAGATCCTCAGGGAGCAATGGCTTTATTACAATATGTCAGAGTCATCATGAGTTGGGGGTGGGCTGGGGAATAACAGTTTCAAGAAAAAAACCTCGTATTTATTTTAGCAAGTTGCTGGAAAGTTGCAGAAAATTGTCCCAAGAGCTGCAAAGCTATTATGGTAATAGTGGTTCCATCTTTCTATTCTGAAATAGAGGTTAAAAAATTTTTTTTCACTATGTCACTTTGGAAGTAGCTATTCTGCCCTTAGATTAGAATAAATACATGAATTAATTAAGCTCACAGTGGTGTTTATGCTCTCTTTAAAAATCTGCATGTTGAAGATGACAAGTGAATACTGAAACTTCTCTAAATTGGAAATTGTTCAGTCTAGTCCCTTTTTCCCATAAAATCAAACCCCTTGGATACATGTGTACACAAACATTGAATTTCCGTGGTAATGACCAGGAAGAGAATCCCACATAGCTCTGAGAGCCCAGCTCAGGCTGGAGACCACAGATAGACCCCCCGCAGTTTGCATGTTCAGGAGCAGAGGGTGCACCTTCTTAGTTTGACCCAGGACTGGACTCTGCAGGGCTGCTGTGGTGGACACCGGGACAAGGACACATGGGTTGGCAAGAGCACAGGGGGAGAGAAGTAGAGTTAGCACCATGAGGGGGAGGAAGTGAAGTCAGGTGGGCACTGGTCAAAGATGGCATTGGGGTCCTTCAGAGAAATGTAACCAACAGGATGTACATAGATTTATTTTAAGGAATTGGCTTATGTGATTGTGATGGCTTGACAAGTCCAAAATTTGCAAGGTAGCTGGCAGTCTAGAGACCCACAGAAGAATTGCAGTTTGAGTTCAGAGAAGTCTACTGCCAGAATTCCCTCTTTCAGGGAAGTCAGGCATTTTTCTACTAGGGCCGTCCACTGATTAGATGAGGCCCACCGATATTCTGGAGAATACTGGGCTTTATTCAAAAGTTTGCGGATTTAAATGTTAATCTAATCTAAAAAAATACCTTCACAGAGACATCTAGACTATTTTTTGGCCAAATGTCTGAGTACTGTGACCTGGTCAAGTCGACACAAAATTAACCATCACAGAGATGGAAGGAGTCAAAGGAACAGTGGGGTTATTGGGGCTGAAAAGCAAATAAGAATGGGAGGATAGAAATATCTGGTGGTCTAGGATCAAAGAGGTGAATCTAAGCACTTACCACTTTAAAGTTGGGGCAATCACAGGAAATGATTAAGGACCAAGATGTGGGCAGGGAAATGTTAAAAAGGAGCACATGAAGATTATTTACATCCAGGATGTGTTACAGGGCACCTAATGGATATGGAAATAGAGAGTTGCTGAGAGATTGCCATGAACATGAGATGACATGTAGTTTGGGGAGCACCCAAGCTGCGGGGTGAGAATTTGCTATACTCTGCTGACATTCATAAAAAGGAGAAGAAATGTGTTTCCTCTCTTTTTTTCTTTTGTTGACTTATTTTCCTGAGGAAGAAGGAAAATCATATGAAATTGGCAGGAGACTTATAAAAATACTGACTCCATGGAAATACAGCATTTGGAAAAAGTGTGCAAACTTCACTTTAGGTCCCAAAGTGAGAATGTGGATGTTGTGGGACATGCCAGTCTCTTTTGGAAGCACCCTCATAGACACACCCAGAAAAAATGTTTTAACAGCTATCTGGGCATCCATCCCTTAGCCAAGCCAAGTTGACACATCAAATTAACCATCACAGATGCCTTTTGCTCTGCAACTTACCTCAGCTATTATAGGATCCTATTAAATCTGAGCCCTAGTTTCTGGTCCTTAAATCACTCCACTTCACAGAAAGACATGGGAAATAAGAGAAAAGAATGCAAGAGGATCCTGAGTTTTGGAAGTGACTGTGGAAGGCATCCCAGAGGAGTTGACATATCCTGAAAGAGAATGAAATTAATGGGAACTCTTAATACCTTAATTCATTTTCCCACAATGTAGAGGTTAGATCATTTTCTTCCACTAGTCATCATTCTATTTATAATTTTCTTTTCCGTTAAAAATTTAAGTTGTAAAATTTCTTTTATCTTTTAAACTTTCTTTGGAGTTTGGAGTTGGCACTGGTTTCACTTTCTGTCTTTTTCCATTTTGGATTTTAGCTAAGTCAACTGCAAAATATGCCACCCTTCCTCTTACCGATTTTGTCTTATTACTGCCACTCTACCCTATACATTGCAGCCAGAGGTCACACTCTAATTGCCCAGATGCTATTTTATCATTCATATGAGATGCAACTATTAATCATGCTTTTCCTCCCAACGGAACCGGAGATTAACTAAGCAGTAGAAATACCTTTTGAGTGACTTCTGATACTCAACTTCTGATTTAGTAGTTAGGTACACACACATCAGTTTCAATCACTACTGACTGATCTGAGCTGGTTCGACTAGGACAATGGTCCTCATCTTTTCTCTAAGTTGATTCATGGATGTGTAATATTCTGACTTCCTGTACCGTACTTGGGTTAATGATTTGTGAAGGATTTCTCTATCCATAAGTTCAGATTTAAAAAGATATGCTTAACATCTCTATAATGGTGTACATCTTGATGACCTCAGGGTGTGAAGTCCTTGACTATATTTGTCTGGTTTAATGATATTCACTCAAATACTAGACGTAGGGAGTCAGAGTTATGTAGTGAATGTTCGACATATTTTTTAAGAAAAATATTCTCTCAGCTGAAACTCTCAGGTTCACTGCAGTATCTCAAGACCTTCCAGGTCCATTTTATTCTGCCAGAAAATGTGTTCAAAATGACCCTCTGCGCTTAAGACTAGCTATACGCTATAATTTATTTTAATTTGAATAATATACGGTATCTAGAGGGTTTGTGGTGAGGGAAATCTGGTGGGACTGAGGGTGGTAATGCTTATGCTGAGGGGACCATACTGTTTTTGGCAGGAGCAGACAGGCCCAGGATTGGCCTGTGCTGACAGACTCCAGGCCTCTTTGTATCACATAGCTGGTCTTGGTCTCAAGGATGGAAAGAACATTAGAAACTAAGTTCCCATGTTGCCTTCAGATTGCAGGATTACTTTGGATTCAGTGTTACTGTAGTTTGAAGGGATATGTTGAGCTTATTTTTTATTCTCTAATTTTTTTTTTGCTGTCCTCCTGGTTTTTAAAAGCTCACAGTCGTGGGAATAGACTCAAGCAGAGCGTAACAATGAGACAACTAAGAGACGAGCTTGAAACTAAATATGATTAGGAGATTTTTTTTTCTTGAAAATGTTCATCACTTGCATATTTGTAATTAGAGGTACTATTGTATAGTTGAAGGGCTATTTTCTTACCACTAGGCAGTACTTGGCAAAGAACAATATGTACTTGAGCCATCCATAAATATTTAAAGGTTTTGATGATGTAGCAGTTATCAAAGATGGAGCCAATGCATGCTCAGGAAGTCATACAGATGGGATGTTTCTTCTACACCACAAGCATCAATATGTGGCCCTTAGAATGCTACGGGAAAATTACGATCCATCATGAACTCAGTTTCTTTAAGGTGGATGTCTGCTATTGTTGTTAACTACTAACTGCCCTGGACCTTGTCTTCTGTTGCTCTCCTCTGTAGATGAGCACCACAGCTTTCTCAAGTTTTTCTCCATACTTTTAGAGCATCTTTTTTTCCCTATTGTCTATTGTAATTTACCCACAATTACTTTTTTCCCTAAAACCGAAGTCATCAGTACTTTCACCCTGTCTTCCTCCTAAATGCATTTCAAAAGATGGCCTGAATTTTAAAATTTAATAATTTTCATGAAAGGAAACTTCTTTGGGAAGTTGGTATTCTCCAAATCCCAGCAGTCCCAGAGGCGTTAACATAGAGGCCACTGAAATCCCTTTGGAAAGATTCCCCAAAGCTGACGCTTGACATAGCACTCAGTGGCCTCCCTGTCTCCCCGACGCAAGTCTTTTCCTGGCAGAGACTCTGAGAGATGTACAGCCGTCTCCATGAGAAGCCAGAGTAACAATTCTGACATCATTCTAATGAAAGGAGAAGGAGGTGGCCAATGATAGCTGAGGAGTTCGGCTGGAAAGGGCTCCAAAATTTGCTGTAGGATATTCTGGACTGTTGCCCCTTCCTTCATAGGATTATCACTTTGATCTGGATAATGCTTCAAGGGTGGTGACGATTTAAAAAGATTAACAGGTGGCTTACTCCTACCCTTCACATTTGTTTAATTACCTTGACAGAGATAAGGTGAAGAAAATGGGCACGGTCTACTACCAGCATATTTAAATAAAGTGAGCAGAAATATACACATATATTTATATATCTGCTTATATTTTTTAAGTAAATGTGAGCATGAGCAAGACATTTTTTAAAAAGCTACCTCTAAAAATGTTTAAAAATTTTTAAAAAGCTACCTCCATGATAAATTATATGGGGAGGGATAGAGTAGGAATAGAAGCCAGACTTTTCTGAATACACCTTGTGTTTTAGACTCGACTGTAAGGTGGTCTACACAATTCAATCATTGTATACCAAATTAAGTTAAAATTTAGAAGCTCTTTCTAAAAATTAAGAGTAAAATGAAACAAACCTTTATGTTGAGTTAAAGGCATAAACACACAGAAAGGAATTATATGAGTGACTTTGAAAGACAGCAACTTGTATGTTCTTACTGTTTTAGACCCTGTTGATGAAAAAGTCTTAAACCCCTTTCAGTGATCACATCTTGTTAATGATACTAGTTATATTTTATTAAGGATGTATTGTGATTCTAAAACGTATTCTGATAAGACAGTTGTGATTTTATTAATATCATTAGATATCGTAATTTCAGTCTAAAAGAAAAGAGAAATCTAAAATTTCTCTTTAAGAGAAAGAAGTAAATATCCCATAGTCCTGGACCCCAAATTCCCCACTGCCCCAAATACCCACAAACCCCAAATTCCTGGATCCCAAATACCACCAATCTTAGAGGACTAAGGAATCCTAGTGGAGAATGACTGAATCCAAATCTGGAGTGTGAAGTATACAAAATAAATGTGGGATATTTTATGCAGAACACTGGGCTTTTAGTAGATAATTGGAGTAATGTCAAAATGACTCAGAAGCCAACTCAAAAAGGATTTCACTGGCCAAAATGGAACAATTAGAATATTAATGAGAATAATACTAGGAATGAATTAAAACACCAGGTAAGTTAACATTCATGAATTCATAATAGGAAAAGTCCTTATTTGCCATCAATGGGAGATGCTAAGGAATTAACTCATTATTCTGAACATCAGCTTATATAAAGAAAAATAAAATATCTTTCAACTTTTCTGATTAAATTGCATCTCAGGGTAGCCAAATACGTAATGAGAGGAAGTTTCTTTTTGCAGAGGTATTTTAGATTTTTTAAAAAGTTTTGAAGAAGTGGTGATAGAATCAGAATATCACCATTTTATAACCTCTAAATGTCTCTAAAACAGAGACAACCAGATATATAACTCATGTCCTAATAGACATATACAGTGTGTTCATACATGTGTGAAGAATTCTTGCTAAAAAGTCAAACCCAAGTCAAATCAAGTCTCAACATCTACATACCAGTCTACAGAGGAACAGAAGGACAGGGATGACACCACAGACAGGCAACCAGCAAACTGTGGGAAGCAGTAAGACAAGTAAGGGTTTTCAATAAACAAATTGAAAGAAGATGAAAGGGAGGTGACTATAGGTAGAAAGACAGCATCGGTATAGGCAAAAAGAGAAGCACCACCAATTGCAGGGTGTGGAAGTTTTTGGTATTCTGGTTTGAACAATGGCGCATACACACACACACACACGCATGCACATGCACTTTCAGGATCTGAGCGATCATCACAGGAGGTTGATGAAATTACAGATCTATTGTCAACATTTTAGATGTTGACATTAAATTGCAGTTTTGTTTCAAAAGGAATTCTCATCCCTTAGAGGTATATTTTGAGATATTTATGTATGAAATAACAGTATGTCTGAGACAGAATTTGAAATAATCTCATAGGAAAGGTGATGTACTGGGAGGGGCATGGGTATAGGTGAAATAAAATTGGCCATGAGTTAGCAAATTCTTTAACCTAGATATGTATATGTATATATATACATATATGACTTTATTGTTCTATTCTCCCTGCTTTGGTATATATTTGAAAATGACGATAACATTTTTAATGCCAGTTTTTTCGTAGCTGAAGTTTCAATTCTTGCACAGTATAATTTTACTTGCAGTAAAACCCAGCAACGATGAACACCATTAGGACCAAGTTGAATCAGATATCGAGATTCATGTGAATTTCATTGCCTCAATTGAAGAAAGGAGGAGGTCCGGGCCCAAGTGAGGCCAATTCTGATACAGGAACTTTCAGGACTGGAGTGGGGAAGGTGGAAGGTGGAGACTAGGGTTTGCTGCCACCAAGAAGGAGAAGGAAGGAGGGCAGATCTGACAGAGAGGAAGCAGGACAGAGTCCGAAAAAAGAAGGGAAGTAAGGGGTGGCTGTAGCTTCTTTTCCTTCTCAACCTCTGCACTGCAGGCTGGGTGACACCTGAGCCCATGGGCTACATGGCATCCGTCGTGAGTGAGCTGCTTTTCGCTTGCACACCCATGAGCCTGGGGCAGAGAGGAGCTGATAGGTGGATTGGACTCTCTGGTACCCTCCCATTGGGGCAGATTCCATCACCCGTCCAACAGAGACACTCACAGACGGTGACGGAAGCATATTGTCAGCCAGCCTTTATCAGAGCCTCAAAATCACCTAATCGATGTTTGTCTAGGCCCTGAAAAATAATTTTGAAACTATGAAAGCATATGTGGTAACACATTTTTGAACAATTTTCTTTTATCATGATTAATGAGCATCCCTATTTCATTATGCTGTTTTTCCCTCCTAAAATACTGAATATAAGGTAGAATTAGAAAATAGGATCAACAGGGAAAACATATAGTTTAGCACATGAGCTCCATTTGAAGTGTGTATTTAAAATGTTTAAAAATCAATGATTTCATCTATTGTCACTATTCAACCAGGTGCAATATTTTTTTAAGAAAAATAGTCTAAGGTATCAATATAATGAACATACACATGTGGATTATTCTGACACCTGACAAATGCAATTTGTGGAGTTTGCGATGGCTTCTATGTTAGGAGCATAGTTATGAATCTTTAAAGATCATTTTTTATGACATTATAAGGCATTTTGTTGAGTTGCCTTGACTCTTCTGATTTTTCCAGTCTACTTAAAACAGGAAGAGCCATACAATAAATAGAGTTAATTCTCATTATTTTGATGGTTGTATTTTGTAAAACCTTTGTGAGTGTACAATTTACAAATACTGACCTGCTGCTCCCGGGAATAATCCAGGGTTAGGTTTCTGCAAGCCTCCGGCTACACTTTCATCAGCCAATCAACACATAACCTTATTCTATGTGTGTTTCTGTTTAAAGACACTTTATTTAATGTGTGTTGTTGATTCGTTACCACTGAGCTCAGAGCCAACAGCACTATAAGTCATTTCTGGACGAAGCTGATCTATCACACATATTTTCTCCATGAGGCGCCTCACAGCCTCCTTGGGCTTAAGAATGCTAGACAGCACTTCTGCACCAATGCTTAGCTGATTTTTTTTTTAAAGATTTATTTATTTATTTGAGAGAGAGAGTGTGGGGAGGAGGGGAGAGGGAGAGAAAAACTTAAGCAGACTCCATGCAGAGCATGAAGCGCCAAAGGGATGGGGGGGTTCGATCTCACGACCCTGAGATCACAACCTGAGCCAAAATCAGGAGTCAGACACTCAACCGACTGTGCTACCCAGGCACTGCTTAGCCAGTAAAGCAAAAACAAACAAACAAACAAAACAAACAAAAAAACCCAACAAAAGTAAAAAGCAAAAAGCAAAAGGAAAAGCAAAAGCAATCACCAACCAAAGTATAAAAATGCAAAAATGTGACACTAAGCAGATAATGAAAAAGACGCTTGTTTATGGTATGAGAGCTGAAGCGAGAAAGCAGAGCATTGTCTCGTTTGAACTTAGTTGGAAAGCTGCACCGTGGCCAACCCAAATTTTTGCCACTCTGCTCATGTTCACATATGACCGCAAAAACACCACAGTTATTG
The DNA here is from genome assembly GCF_002288905.1 of Enhydra lutris kenyoni. NCBI lineage: Eukaryota > Metazoa > Chordata > Mammalia > Carnivora > Mustelidae > Enhydra > Enhydra lutris. The sequence continues at coordinate 11,845,506 of NW_019154114.1, forward strand.
ATTTTGGGATTATAGATAAATTTCAGTGAGTAGATAAATTTACAAATACAGAATCTTTGAATAATGAGGATTGGCTGTAATTTATTGTTTGCCTGAAAACTATAATATGGGTCACAAGCTCTGGTTTATTCTTTCTCTAATCTTTATAGTGTTTATAGAACCAGCTTCAGGCCAAATTATGAAGTATGTTTTTTTCTCTTGGGAATTGCCTTTTGCCTTTTATGTGCTTCTTTAGAAACACAAACACACACACACACACACATTCAATCTGTGTTTACTTTCAGTTATTAATAAGACTGAAATTCAAAATGCAAGTTCCCAAAGATAAAGATCACATCTGTCTTGTTTACCTTAATTTTCCAGAGCCTGACTTGGTGTTTGGAAACATAATAGGTGCTCAGGAAATATTTAGAAAAATAAATTAATGTGTGTCAGTTAATAATATACATCCTACTATGGTAAGCAGATTGGCCCTCCAAAGATGTTTACATCCTAAATCTTGGAACATGTGGCTGTTACATGAGGAGATTTAAGGTTGCAAATGGAATGAAAGCTGGTAATCTGCTGGTTGTAGAATAGGAAGATTACTTGGGATTGTATAGTTCAGTCTAGGATCATCACAAGGGTCCTTCAAAATCAAACAATGAGGCAGAAAAAGAGATTCAGAGTGAGACTCATTCTGCTGTTGCTGGCTTTAAAAATGGAGGAAGGGGCCATGTGTGGAGGAATGTAGAAGGCCTCTAGAAGCCTTTTCAGGCAGGGAAATAGACTGTCCCCTAGAGTCTCCCAAAATGAATGCAGCTCTGCCCACACCTTGATTTTAGCCCACTGACACCTGTGTCTGCTTTCTGCCCTTTAGAACTGGAAGATACTGTATTTCTGTTTTAAGCCATAAGCCATAAGATCTTTGAGTTTGGTACACAGCCATGCCATAGAAGGGGTGCCTGGTGGCTTAGTTGGGTAAGTGTTGGACTCTTGATTTCGGCTCAGGTCATGATCTCAGAGTCGTGAGCTCGAGCCCCGTATCAGTCTCAGTGCTCAGTGCAGAGTCTCCTGGAGATTCTCCCTCTCCCTCTGCTCCTCACCCTGCTCACATTCTCTAAACAAATAAATAAATAAATCTTTTAAAAAAAAGAAAATACACTTACCAAGTGGCATTTATAGTCTAATAAGTTAGTTACATTACAAGTTTGAAAAGCCACTAAGACCCCCACCATGAATATTTAGGTAAGAGTCATATGTCATGGTGAGAACTAGAACTGGTATTTTCAGAGAAGCACATTCCCAGTCTTCAAATCTCAATGTCTAGTTTGGCAGCTTCATAAAACTGATTGATTTTGCAAATCCTTTGGAACCAGTACTCTATCTTGCTTTCTGGCTAAATAATTGATTTTGTTATCTCACTATTTTGTCATTTTCAAGTGGGAGATAAATTATTATTTTATGTATTTATAAATCATGTGCTAAGTAATACCTCTTTATTTCTAAAATTTTTATAATCAGGCTTTGGATAAAATATGGTAAGATCAACTTCACAGTACTCAAAAAAAAAAAAAAAAAGAAAGAAAGAAATTGCCCCTTGAAACTTCAGAATTAATGTTCAGAATTAATCTAGCAAAGAAGTAATGAAAATTAATGTTGTTTTAAAAACCATTGAACATGGACAAAATTTTGATTGCAGATTGTCGGCTAGTATGATTTAATAGAGGTTTAGGGAAGGGTGATTATGTTGTCAAGAGAATGAAATGGAATGATAGTCCTTATTTCTACAGCCTATTGTATAGGCTGTGCTCAGTAAATGTAAAGCTATTATTATTGTCTAAGATGTCTTTGGTATTATTATGTAGACATAGTATGGATATATCCCCCTCTTCCCTTGTTTTCTAGGCTAGTGAAAATATTTAATTAAAAAATACATCAATTTTTCTGAAACCCCAAACTCTACGTAAATGTTAGTCATTAAGATGTGCTTGCTGGTCTATTTTATCCCAAAGTGAAAAGTTTTTTATTTTGCTATCAGTCACTGACTTGAGAGGATGCATAAAAATCACCCTCCGATGTAGGTGGGTAGCAATTACTTTACATGTTTCCACCGTGCAGATTTAAGCTAAGTCAGCACCTTGTGGTGTCAGGCACATTACTGAGACATTTACCCAGAGAGTTCGTTAGAGCATTGCTGTTGATGTCATCCATCCTCAGGAAGGCAGCACCATCATGAACTGCGAGGAATTGGCTCTCCGAGAAAGTCAGCATTTTTTAAACATTGGTATAATAATTGAAGTGGAAAAACGTACTTTCCCCTACACAGCAAAACACCATTCTTTCTTATTTGGGGCAGTGATGAAGTGGTCCTAAAACATTTAGAAATGCGCATGTAGTAGACCGTTGACGGAAAGGATTTGAAACACATGAAGGAGACACTGTGGTCCTAGCATTTTCATATATTTGTCAGTTCACACAAGGTAAAGGAAATACAAAGTAGAAGGACAAACTTGAGATTCTCGGAGTTATTTCATGGGTACTACTGTGAAGTATGACAACATCGGCTGCATAAGAGTATCACTTCCTGGGACGCCTGGGTGGCTCAGTTGGTTGGACGACTGCCTTCGGCTCAGGTCATGATCCTGGAGTCCCGGGATCGAGTCCCGCATCGGACTCCCGGCTCCACGGGGAGTCTGCTTCTCTCTCTGACCTTCTCCTCTCTCACTCTCTCTCAAATAAATAAATAAAATCTTAAAAAAAAAAAAAAAGAGTATCACTTCCTGGGATACGCAAATATATACCTAGTGATTTATTGCCTGTTCCAGATGTTCCGGACATTTCATATGGATCTGCGTATTTCTCTTTGAAACCTACAGTCACAGAAATAACATTTAACTGACATTTTACATACAAGGAAACTGAAGTCAGAGGATTTAAATAACCTTGCCAAGTCACACATAATGACTAGTTAGTATCTGACACCAAAATACACGTCTGTCCCAGCATGCTTGCTGCTAGTGCAGAATCGTTCATTTTGTGCTACAAATTACAATATTTGATAAGCACTCCTGTGCCCTTGTAGCTATTCTAGAAAAAAGGTCAATAATTTTCTAAAAATTAAAAAATTACATGTATGTAATCAATATTATACATGGGTATATAAACCAAAGTATTCTATTTTGACACAATATAGAGGACACTCTAGTCTGTAACAGAATGTAAGTATGCACAAGAATATTTTCACTGATAGAGAAAAAGAAAATATCTTACTAGATATATAGTAAGATATACTAGTATCTTACTAGATACTAGAGAAACTCCAGTATTAGGAAATTAATGAGCAAAAGAAGGCTTTGTGTGTGTGTGTCTGTGTGTGTGTGTGTGTGTGTGTGTGTGTGTGTGTGTGTGTACTCAGGTAGTGCACATGATGCCATGTTGGCCATACGGAGGAAAGCTTGAGTCCTGACCCATACATAAGCACACAGACACGTATCAGCTCAGGCCACTAGCCCGGTTTGTGTTTGTGTTTACCTCTGAAACTAATCTCAGTGTCATGCCAGTTCTTTCTGTGGCACTGCTGCAACTCCTCTTCCTTCCAGATCCATCTGTGAGAACCTCGTTGCCTCAGCACGGGGCCCTATTCTGCGTTGAGTATTCTAATTCTGCTAATTCTAATTCTACTTTCTGATATGTCTGTCTGAGCTCACGTGTTTTAGTTTGGGTTCCGCCAGCAGAATTGGATTGCAAGTTATTTGTCTGGAAGGTGATCCAAGAAACAATGGTAGGAGAGCGGGAAGTGAGACAGAGAACTGAAAGCAACGAATAAAGAAGCAGGTTGAACTGAATCCTAGCAGGAATTCTGGGAGTCAGTGCATTTCACGTCTCAGAGTCGTCCACCCAAAGGCCACGCTGTCCACCCTTTCTGGTCAGTCATGGTTGAAGGCTCATCCTCCCTCCCTGTGGGACATATGAAGACCTCAGATAAACATGCAGTGCCGGGAGTTGGGATTTAGCAAGACATGTGGAAGCAAAGGCCTCAGGTAGATGGTGGGTTATTGATGTTTCTTGCTGCAGCGGTCCTACCTTATCTGTTAGAGCTAATCTTTTAAAGCCATCACGTTCTTTTTCATCATTGCACTTGAGGCCCATTGGACTAGACCACACTCTGAAGACCAGGGTCTGGACTGTATCCCTTTGCAGGACTCTTGCCTCCCCCTTAAAACCTCGGTGTGTGGCTGCTTCTCTAAGAGAAGCTCAGTGTTCCTTCCTTCATTAGGTTTTCATAGTAGAGGCTCTGTTTGTGGACTGGAGCTCAACGCTCTATTTTCTGGCCCCGTAAATAATAGGCCCTAAAAGACTCTCTAAGATGTTCTAAGCAGTCATCATTCTTTCTCATCAGTGGGTTACCAAGATCAACCGAAATCGAAAGCCTTGGGTGTGGCCCGAGACCAAGATTATCCTTGTAGCTCCACTCTGTAAGCAAATCTGTATTAGTAGGTTTTCCAGAGAATCAGAGCCAGTTTTATTTATGCATATTTATAAAGAGAAGTCCTCTAAGGTATGGCTCTGGTGATAATGGAGACTGGGAACCCCCACCACCTGCAAGCTGGAAACCCGGGAAACTGATGGTATAGGTCAAAGGCCTGAGTGCTGCGGTAGTGGATTCCAGTCCGAGTCTGAAGGCCTGACAACCAGGGATGCTGAGCCAGGAGAAGATGGTGTCCGAGTTCATAGTGAGGCAGGGAGAGCATGAATCGAAACTTCCTCCACTTTTTGCTCTATTCATGCTCTCAACAGATGGTCATTCACAGTGGGAAGGGCCATTTGCTTTCCTGAGTTCACCAGTTCAAATGCTGATTTCTTCGAGAAACACCCTCAGAAACACGCTCAGCCAGAAACAATGCTTCATCAGCATTTATCTGCACCTTCCTGGCCCAAAATTAACCACCACACACCACTTCCCAACTTGTCCATCCTTACCCCTCCTTGGCTCTCTTAGCTAAATTAAATTCTTTAATCATTTTTTAATTGAACCATGTGAAGTTTGGAAAATACAGAGTATGGTATTTCTTTGAGTTCCCATGGACTACTTTCGTTTATTGATGTGGACAGGAAATCACACTGACTTTTGGTTGAAGCATAAAGGTGACTCCTTGCCTCCTTGCATGGAAGAATTAGACATGGTAAACCTTTCCAACACAAATGACCTCAAATATTACTTTATTTCTCATCTCTAATTATTTTTAGCTGGAAAAAGCCAACCCACCTCCAATTCTCTTTCCCCCCAGTGGCAGTCTTTCCATTTTGTATTTAACTTGTAGCATCTGCTTTTTTGCGGGGGCGGGGGGGGAGTAGGGTCCTGAACCACACTAATGTTTATTGATCTAAAATTTCATGTTAGGACAAATCTGTATTTGGCCTAGAAAGAGTCAGGCTGGGATTTTTTTTTTTTTTTTTTCTCAACTAGATTCCCTTATGGGATATTCAGTCTGATGTACTAATCAGCAGTATCTCAGCTAATAGGGGCTTGTTAGGAATGCACCTTGGCCAGACCTCCCCAACCAGAACCTCTAGGGATGGGGTCCAGGAATGTGTGTTAACAATCGCTCCATGTAACGACACGCACGCCAAGCTTGAGCAGCTCAGCTGTACAGCTCTGCTCCTCCAGATGGGGTTCTGGGACCAGCAGCACCAGAGCTATCCTCAAGGAGAGCTCCCTGGAAATGCTGCATCTCAGCACCGCTCCAAGGCTGCTGAGTCCTCATCTGCGTGTTAATGAGAGCCCCAGCAAAGGGACCCACGATTCAAGTTTCAACAGCTCTGTCTGCAGGACGCAGCTTTGCATTTTCCGTGTCAGTCAGCGGTATGCTGTTTTAAAAGAAGGTATTTTAAAAGGAGAGTTACGTCAAGGAGATGTGCTTAAACATCACTCACCCAAAAGGAGAACCAATATGAACTCTGAAATCAAAGTTCTATTGGAAAGGCACGATATTAACTATCAGGATAGGATAGGATTAGGATAGGATATTAACTATTTATAATAGAAGTCCTATTAAAAAGAGAGCTACTAGAGAAAGAAGGGTAGAGAAAGTCATACTGCAGACCTACTTCCTACTTCATTATTTTATTTTTTTTTAAACAAGACACTATAAGTCTACTCGAAAGGATTGGAACACATCCTTGAGGAAATAGGGGGGAAATGTCTTCTCTCAATGCGTAGTGCCGAGATTGATTTTCTCTCCAACGCTGCCAGCTCTGCTCTGGCACATATTGTCATTCGGGAAATGTGCCTCCATCAAACACAAAGAAAAAAATCATTTTTTTTTTTGAGTGTTGAGTCCTTAGGGAAGAACTCTTATTTGAAATAACAAATGGACATGGAATTTGAATTTTTAAAGCTGGCACGTGTATGCGGATACCTGGGCACAGGATCATTCCTTTTGCACGGCTGCCCCTGAGTCCCATGCTTGGAGGGACGGTCGCGGCCACAGCAGGCGGCTGACTGTGCAGCGCTACTAGGGGGAAGGAAGCCAGAGCCTTCCACCAGCATCTCTGCTTCATCCCTTGCCATGTCGTGATCATTTCAGCTTCTTGCCATGCCTGAGAAATAGGGTCTTAGCATAATAGGCGTACCAAGTTTATCACAAAGACTTTAATATCTATAAGCCTGTGAAGTGTCTATAATGAGAGTGATGATCTAAATCTCATTTTGCACTTGATCTTAGCCAAAAGGCCAAGAAACGATGCGAAGCTCTTCTTCATTCTTTTTTTCTAGACGCATCCCATTCAAAAAGCCTCTTCTGAATTCACTCTCTTCACGGACTCCCTTACTACCTTTTTTTCCAGTAGGGTGAAAAGATGACCTATAAATGGATACACTTCTCTAGCTATGGTATTCTAGGTGCTGAATTGATCGATAAAGCTCAGGGGTCATATTGCTCGTATCCCCATATGAGGGGGGCGTGTCACCAGATCAACCTTAGTTCACCATATCCCTTATTTCACACACTTATCTGTCCCAGTAACGATGCTAGTAAGCTTTGGGCTGTCACTCAGGGATTCGTGGACTGAGCCCTGGACACTTACTATGTGCTGCTGGGTATATAAAGATGAATGATATGGAGTCCTGGGCCCTAGAATGAGCCCAGCCTGGGGGCGGTTTTGAGAAGCCCCAAAACAACGAGGAGCCATGCGATGCAGCACAGAGAGTACCCGGACTGTGGGGGTCAGGCAAGGCTTTGTGGGGGGGCTTGGGAGTAGTGAGGGAAGATCCTGAATTCAGGCAGCAGATAGACGCTCGTGGGGGATGGGTGGGGGAGCACACTGCGGGAGCCAGGAGGGATGTAGAAACCGGGTGGTTTTCATGCTGAGCCGAGTCCCCAGCCCACCTCCCTGAGAAGAGACTTCAGCCCTCTGTGCTGAGACCCAGCCAGAATCTCGTGGTCCTTGATGCTTCTGCAGAGAGCCTCTGGATCTATCAAGTAGCTCTAAAATAACTTAAACATTAGGGCTTAAATGAAGTCAGAGAAAATGCAGTCAATACAAATGACTTATTTCATTTTTTTCCTAACAGAAACAAACTCTATTAGACTGTGAGCACGTTAGTGTGTCTAATATTTCCCCTGATTGTTTTTCCTCTGGATATACTCCTTCATGGGGATGAACAGGCATGCCAACGGAAAAGACTCAAATGGAGCAGGGAGAAAAGTTATGCCTATTTATTATGGCATGCTCTGGCTTCTACAACATCTGAAAATTCATGAGAAAATATGCACCTTTTAAAATTCATCTTATCGCTTGACATTCATCATGAGAAGCTCTGATCTTAGTGGTGGAATAGAGCTGGTCAGGAATGTTCACTTGTTTTGCAAGTTGACCTTGAGCAAGTCATTTAAATAGTGTCTATTTAAATGGAGTTTATCCCGTAAATCACAGATGCTATGTCCTTTGCTGTCACTGAGATGGGGAGGTTGGATTTGCAAGTGCACACACATGTACACACCTCACAGTGTTCGGAACATGTGGAAAGAGTGCCTGTGTCTTCCAAATGCTAATTAGCTATAATAAAAATGAGCAAATTATATTTACTGGTGCTAAATTATAATTTTAAAGTGATTTAATAGTAAGACTATAACTATAAACAAATAGCAAGAGGAGATGACCTAATTTTCTGCTAATTTTGAGAGTGATGAGATTGTGTAGGAATTTTCTTCCTTTCTCCTTTCCCCCCCAAATTCTAGAACCACATATTTAAATTACTTTTATAATGAAAGTTTTCGTATTTTCAACATAAATTACACTTTGAAATAGAACAGTTTTATTGAAATTAAATTTAAACACTCTTGGTGTCTACTTAAATATTTATTTAGTTCAATCGAAATGTTATTATCAGAGGAGCCCTAGGCAATGCCAGCAAACAAATGTGTGAAATGCTGTCACGAGTAAGGTATCACTCACATCTTCCTGCCACAGGAAGTGCTTAATGTTGAAGTCCTCCTTCCATGTCTTCTCCCTGAGTCAGTACAAACAGGTTGTTGGCCCCATTTACGTAGGGCCTCAGTTACTCACCTTTTCCCAAAGTGACGGCTGGATAACATGATGAATAAATTTCTGCTAATTAATAGAGCAACTGGGCAAATCAGTGTGACTAGAGGCCCCAGTGCATTTTTTTTTTTTTTTTTTGTAGACAGTTGAAATGGTTTACTTCTGATGACAACACATGACTCTTCTGGAGAAATGACCACAATCACAATAGATGAAAACCAATTGGAAAGCAATAAGGTCTGGCTTCAGGGAGACCATGACCTGTTGAAATTGTTCTAAATCTGGTTCTTACAGGGCATTGGGGGAATTGACATTATTAATTTTTTTTCACCTCACTATTCATTTTTCAGGCTGAGGTTATTAAAATAGAGTGTGATAAATAATTTCATTTAAAGAGAAATTATATTTTGAAAGTATCTTCAGTAAGAATAAATGTATGAGGAGAACCTTCTGGCACTTCTGTCTTGGTCACACAAAGTGGTAACAGGCACCAGCAATGTTATGGCCTCCTGAAAAGATCTTTGGTTTTTTGTTAAGCCAAACAGTGGTTAAAATAAAACAATCTTGATCATAAAAAAGGAAGGGTCTCAACATTGACTAAAAATAAGATGTATTTATAAATGATGGTCCTGTGGAATTTACTTGTAATACTGCTTCCTTTAAGTTTGATTACTAACATCTTAGGCATTTATACATCTAAAAGAACAGGAGGGATGATTTTACATCCCTTGAAAGCCACATGGTTGCTAGCCATTTAATTCAACAAATAATAACAGACTTACTGAGCTCAATAATAAGTGCCATTACTGGCCCCCAGCCAAACAAGATTGGGCTTATTTCCTGTTACAGGAAGGGAGAAGGTGCACCGCATTCGTCTCTGTGAATGTTTACTGGGGAGCTGGAGGAGTGGGACGGAGCTAAAGCTGTAGTTGGTAAAGAAGGGGGAATTAATCACACACACTAGTCAGTGAGGTGGGCATTGGGTCACTTTCGTACCTCAGACATTGTTTGAGTTCGGGGATGCATTCAGACGGGAGTACAGAATGCTCTTATGTTCGTCTCACACCTTCACAGTCACAGAGTGGCCTTGCGGGTTGTCGGTGTCTTGTGAAATCATGACAAATCGTGAAACACCAGTCTGGCTCCCCCTGACTGCCATCGGGCTGCTTTGGTCTTTCTCGCTGTGCTTCCCCATACGCAGATTGTGTGTCAGCTGGCAGCACCAGACCCCCACACACGAGTCCCTCGTGACTCTTCGGAACCACCTTGTGACCATGGGAGGCATCGTTTCTCCCACTTTACACATAACTGAATCAAGTCCAGTGGCTGGCCTGTGGACACACAGCGAACAACCAAAACTATTATTATGAAAACATTATTAGGTCAGTGAGTAAACACTAAAGAAATGGTGAGAAGTTTCAAAGGAAGCAGAGACCCAAGTGGTTGAGGGGAAGCTGAAAGTCTTGTGACACTGGGACATTTGGGTGTAGTTAAAGTATGAAAGAAACTCAAAAAGACTGTTCCTGGGTGGGTGGTGTCTGGGACTCATCCAGGTCCACTGTGAGTAAAGACAGAGGAGGAAGAGTGAGAGCCCAGGGGCAGCACAGCGGGGGTGGCAGCCGGCGGGGCGTGGGGAGGTCTAGTGGGGGAAGAGGGAGAGACCGGGAGAGAGGAAGAGAGAGAATGCACTAGTCAGGAGCAGAGGACGGGCGGGCAAGCCCGGGCCAGGACCGGGACAGCAGGCTGGAGCAGGGCGTGCTGAATTCATCACTGCGTGTACTTGGTCCCCGACTAAAGCTTATTCCCAGCTGGGCGCGGTGTATGCAATGGACAAACAACTACTGAGCTTAGGATCAAATTTATTTATTCAGCAAGTGCTTATTGAGTGTTGTGCCTTAGGCAACGAGATACGTTGAGGGGAATCAGTCATGGATATAACACTTCCCTCTTTTTTAGAGGATATCACAGCCGGACACTCGAACAGTACTTTGTAATCCAGCTTCTATTTCAGTGAACATGGGAACGGAGACCCAAGGGCGTACAGGAGAAGGAACAACAGACCCTTCTTGGGCCTGAGGGAGGTCCAAAGGGAGCAGGGCAGTTTTCAGGCTGAGAGTCCGTAGGTGATGGTTGGGGGAAAGGCTGAGGAAAACCGATAAACAGACCAGGACAGCAGAGAAGAGCTGTCACAGACAACAGTCAGAAGAATGCTGGCGATCCCCGAGCCAGTGGTGTCAGGAGGGCTGTGGGGTAGGAGATTAAGGCACAGAGGATTACCTGTCTGTGGAAATGGGACAAGTGGAGCCAGTAGCTGTTGGCTGCCTTCCCGAGGAGAACAGGGAAGGGGCAGGTGATAGAGGGGAAGAAGCTTTGCACACCTGCACCTGTCAGATGTGGAGTGCTCGGGTCTGTTTTCATTAGTGTGCATTTCTGGGAATGGTACATATGGCAGTGCCGCATTCCCAGGAGTGCCAGCAGATAGCCCAGAATAATCAGGCCTGAGCCATACAATACTAGTATTACAGGCAATTCCTATATTCTGTCATTTCATGACTAAAATTTGATAATGTTGTAATGACAGCATTATTAATAAATAAATAAATGAAGAAACAAATAAAGGAATATAAGTATGCATATATATACATATCTCTGTGTGTGTGTACACATAGAGGGTGAGAGAGAGAGAGGAATTTCATGCTAGAGGACACCTTAGTTTCATGTGTACAGAGGTCCTTCCCCTTTGTTTAGCATGCGTCAGAATCATCTAGAAAGCTTGCTCCCTGCCACATGATACTGCGTGCCGGGCACCCACCTGTCCTCATACCCACTCCGCCAGCCAGGCTTGCTGCAAAGAGCATCGTGCACATGCTCCTTGAACACCTATGAGAGAATTCCTTTGGGATCTATAACTAGAGACTGAGTTGCTAGGTGGTAGGGTGTTCGCACACCGGTGACGGATCAGCGATCGGGCTCCACCATGCGTTGCAGGGGTGCTCTCGAGAAGAGCTATCCCAGCAATGTGTGGCATTAGCAGCTTTCTGACTTTTGTGAGCCTCTCAAGCACACAGCGGTATCTTATTTCTCATTGTTTTCTTAAATAACCATATTGAGCATCTGTTCATAAATTTGGTTTTTCAACCTTACCTTGCTAACTGTGTGATCTTGGGTGTCGCTTCGCCTTTCTAAGTTTTCTCTTCTGTAAAATAAGGAAAAAGTAAAGCTCTCATGGGAAGGTCATGAAACGAGATAATGCATGGGAAGTGATTTGGACTGGGTCTGCAAAGTAGTGAGCTCTCCGAAGAAGTTATCTACATTTGTTGTTATTCTTGGATTTTGAGAAAAAAAAAAAAAAAGATTTATCAAAAGGCAAATTTAGAAAGTCTTTAGGCAATTGGATTATTAGAAAATTGCCAATAATCAGAATTCAGTTAGAGGATATTCTCCTGAGGTGACTGGAAACCATGGTGACAGGAGACCGAGAGAGGCTACACAGTTGATAATGTCCAGGTAATTGATAATGTTCATGGAATAACAAGGGAATTTTGGTAAAGGAAAGAGATTAACAGTAGATTAGAAAAAAAGGGTAATATGTTTTCCTCTTCCTTTTTTGGGTTTACATTTCTATGTGTAAGTATTCTGATCATATCATTAAAACTTGTCACATAGAGGAAGTTAAAAAAGAAGAAATCCAAGAGTTTATCACTTAGTAAAACCACTATTAAAACTTTGATGTATCATCTTTATTCTTATTATGCTTAACTCTGAATTAAGTTATAAGTATGCTGATCACACAATTATGTACCATACTTATAACTAATACTAATTTTTCAATAGTCTGCAAAAATCACCATTTTAATTGCTTCATAATATTCCATCAAGTGCCTGTGCCCGGGTAATTATATTTTAGTGCTTGGGACGTGAACGTAATTCAGTATCCTCAAAAATGTATAAAATAAATTACAAATTATTTTAATCAAATGGATTTAGATGTGCTAACGTATCTTAGTATAAGTCAGTGTGCTTAAAAATACCTTATATTTGTACAGACCCATAGAGAGTAAACATTTTCAGTAATATTATCTTCAAGCAGCACTGTGATCTGGGCAATCCAGGTATTATGACGGTGTTAGACATGAAAGAACCAACCAAGGCTGAGTGTTTAAGAATGTGGTAGAACCCTATAGGGATTCCATTTCCCCAATGCCCTTTCTTAATACATCACCGTTCTACTTAATCGAAACAGCTCAAAGTTAGCTGAGAGACCTAATTAGAATCTCTAGTGCACGTGGGTGTTTGGAAAGCTTGAGTAATCATTCTGAAGTCTCTCAATACGTCGTGTAAGGCTCTGTCAAGATTTTTGTGTCAAACAAATATGTGAAATTGCTTAGCACCATGAATAGACATAGTAGAAATTTAAGAATTGCAGAATATGTTATACAAACACTCGTATTTTGAGTACTTCAGAACTTATGACAGTGACATAGGGTAAAAAAAATTTGTGATAAATGTTTAATAATAGGATGTAATTCAATTAAGGAAATAATTTAACTTCTTCAATTCCCAACAGAAAATGACGCAGAGTTAGTAGACTGATCGAACCCAGTTGCTAGTGAGCATCTCATCACCAGGATTGTGTTTTTTTACTATCTTTCTCTGTAAGCACTTAGCCTCACTGACAAAGGTAACATTAGGTTACATTATTCTAGAGACAACCATAAAACCACAAGAGAATTGCAATTACTCCTTCCCTGTGGCCATTTAGGCCTGACCAATATAATTGCTGAGCAAAATAAAATGGAGAATTGCAACTTTCAGTATCACCAATTTCTAAATGAATTATTTTGGAAACATAATGTATAGCATGCAAATGGCCCCCAGATTATAAATTTTTACATAGCAAAAGGATATAATACATGGAAACTGAGAATGTTATCAAACATAATCACTCTTGATTACTAAATAAAATATTTTTTGCGGTGCACTGAGAGCTTTTAAGTTGAATAGATACATTAAAAGAAGTTAAGTTTCTTGTGTGTCAATTAGGAAACTTAAGCAAATATATACCTATGGTAAGTAGAAGGTTATAAAGGGAAATATTAACTTATAAATAGACTAGGCTTCTTATATGTACCAATTCTTTTAATTTTTACAACAATCACTGCCACATTTACTCCATACACACAAGTAAACAGAATGGCAAAAGGAACACCTTTGTACACATTCCCTAGCCCTCAACCCTTGGCCAATCCTCTCCCATCCATCTCCCCCTGCCCCCACTGTGCTGTCTCCTGTAACATTATTTTGAAACAAATAACAAACATTCTAATCTTTCATCCTTAACTATTTCAGTATGTATCTCTGAAAGACGAAAGCGTTTCTTAAAGCAGAACCTAAAAAAAATTTTGACGATAATTCATTTACTTCATTGAATATCTAGTTGATTTTCAAATTTCCAGCAGTTAACTGAAAAATGCGTTTCATGGTGCCAGTGCACAAATAAAGACTAGAACTTTTCAAAGACCTCAACCTAATAAGAAATAAAGACTTGTATTAAGGATTGTTGATGCTGGAGCCTGTTCTCTGCACATATACTCTATGGAGTGTTGTCTCATTTACTCTGTTACTCAGGTGAGATGAGAGTCCCTGGGGAATTGCTGAAGGTGTACCTGTTCAGAGCAGGTATTTATTCCTATTCTTACAGAGCCATGATTTTAATACCTGAGACAACAGTCAGAATAGGTCACGGTGTCTGTCATTCCTTTATTCACAAATGTTACAATGTTACACAGAACATGCAACTGTTCTGGAAGGATCCAAAGGAAAATTTCAATGTATAGAACAGTAAACTCTACACTACATATTGCATGAAGATAAACATCATTTATGTGTAAAATAATAAGCCCCAATACTGTGTCATTGGAATTCTACTAGAGGTTGCCCTCAGATTCATTCATTTAAGTTTTTTTTAATCTATGCAGACAGAGGCATTTTTATGGGTTTCTTAAGGAAATAATTATGGTTATTCTGTAGTATACTATAAATAATGTAGTTTCTTAAAATTCACATAAGCAGACTTTGAATACCTGTACAATATCATGAAAACCACACATTATGTCTAACAAGCTGATTTTAAGGATGCATACAAATATCTCTGAAAATTATGTATGTTTATATTAGATACTTTTGAAATCTTTTTTAAATGTTCACCAACTAATCTCAGTTGCATTGAACCAAAAAAAATGGGCATTTAGGAACCTCTTGTTGCTGCACGGTTCTACAGTTAATGCCATCTGAAGTATAATTTCCAAAATTTATATTCAAATGTAAATATGAGTTAAAAAAGAAAACTTTGCATTCAAGAAATTAAAAGGTTTTTTTTTTCAGTCACTTTTTTGGGAAGTATTTTCTGGATATTTTTTGTCTTAAGGTTAAAAATATTGCCAACTACACCCAAGTAAGTGTTTGGCTTTACTTCCTAAATGGGACTGTCACTATGATCAGAGGACATTAAGAGGAGTTGCTGTTTCTCTTTTGACTGTTTAGACTTGGTGTGTTAGACTCATGATGCCGTGAGGTCAGCCTGATTAACTGTGGGTGACAGCCACGTGTGAGGACGTGATCGCCACACCGCAGCAACCACACCTGCACCTGATCATTTATCGTAAAGTCAGGCAGATGTTCGTCTCTTATTATTTTACATAATTTGTAGTTCAAACTTTGGAAGTAATTATTTCTGTCCCCAATTTACAGATAAAGAAACTGAGGCTTAGGAATATAGTCCTTCAAGTTTCTCCAGCTAATGAGTGATATATCCCTGACCGTCTGCAATGGTGTGCCCTTTCCCAGGGAGATCTGAGGTCTCCAGGTCAAATGTTTGGAAGGACGTCCTTGATATCTCTTTATGGAGAGGGAGTGGAGGCATTATTAATGTTGTTATTATTAATGTTGTTCTTGGAATAATGGCAATTGGGGCTTGAAAAGAGTTGTCTACAGAGCTAAAAGCAGTATTTGTTTGAACGTGAAATAATGAGTTTGTGTCATCTGTGTTGAGTAGAGGAAATACTTTCCAAATCTCAGACATGCTAGCATTAAAAATGGAGCACATGCATTAAGGCACTTAAGTTCTCTGTGTTCTTTGTTCCATTTATCTATATCAAGGCACCCATGGGTATGGAGCCATTTACTGGTTTGTTTTGTTGTTTTGTTACATCTGGCAGTGTTTCAAAAGGCAATGCAGGTAGGCAGGTGTTATTATTGATTGAAATAAAAACACTTCTGTGCCAGCCTCTCTACCCAGCGTCTGCTGCCTGCATTTACTCATCCTCTGCTCCCAGAGGGCAGTTGAGCTTGTCTCTGGTGAAGAATAGGTTAACAAAGTCTGCACGTTTTTGCTCCTGATGACGTTATTACTAAATAAAGTAGGCTTTTCTTTGACTGTGTGTGTAATGAAACTTTAATTGTGCGACCAAATTATACAGACTCTGAAGGTCAAACAACCCAAAATAATACCACATTGTATTTTAGCCTGTGTGTTCTAAAAATATTTGGTAAAATTTAAAGTCAGCACCAACTTCAGAAAGAAGGGTTCAGAGGCCATTAATCTTTGTATCTGCCAGGACCAAGTGTTCTAGTTAGACACACCCCAGATTATACAGCTCCTGAATGACCAACTTCTGTGAAAGTTCAGATTTAGATCTAAGTGAAGATACAGTGTTCACCAGTTAAATGTTGTGTATAGTATTTAATGTACATCACAGTGTATGGTATACATTAGTGTAGATACAATATACATTAGTACTATAATGTATTTATTTATTTATTTATTTATTTTAAAGATTTTATTTATTTATTTGACAGAGAGAGATCACAAGTAGACGGAGAGGCAGGCAGAGAGAGAGAGAGAGAAGAGGAAGCAGGCTTCTTGCTGAGCAGAGAGCCCGATGCGGGACTCGATCCCAGGACCCTGAGATCATGACCTGAGCCGAAGGCAGCGGCTTAACCCACTGAGCCACCCAGGCGCCCCTATAATGTATTTAATGTGTATTAAATAATGAATGGCTTCAGAGGCCAAAGTACGAACTCTATCCAAGCTTATCCAACAGTTCACTTTTTCAAATTAAATATAATAAAGTGGATATTTTGTTTTGTTCTGCTGGAAAAATTGGTTGATTTTTTTTTTTTTTTGGTCTCTTTCTAAAACACACATTTAAGTTTGTACTTGGAAAAATGATTAGCAGTCATTTAATAAATAAATGGCATTTGGAAGCATTCTGAACACCAATCAATATATTAGAAAGACTGTATAAAAACATTAATAGAATGCAGAGGTGAGGAATAATTTACTTTGAATTTTGTAATATTTCTAATAGAAAACTCAGTAGTTTTCTTTCATCAGTGAACAATAGTTACTTTAATGGGAATGGTCGTAAGAATGCCATTATTCTTTGTAATATTAATGGTAAAAGGAAAGATGTTAATGGAGCTCTTTATGGTATAATGCATGAAAAATTATATGATATCTAAAATCTGAAGCTGAAAGGTACTTCTCATGGTGTTCTTAATGATCTATAGAAAAGCACAAAAGTGAAAAATACAATTTTAATGAAGTATTCTTCAAAATCTTCCCTTTTGCTTTTGGATAAGTACATGCAAATTTAAATCTTGATTGTCTTCACTGAATTATTTTTTAAAGCATTAAGGACTTATTTCTTTTACAAAGTTAGTGTAATTATTTTCATTTAACCTTTATTTTTTTTCATGTAGGCTCCATGCCCAGTGTGGAGCCCAATGCAGAACTTGAACTCATGACTCTGAGCTCAAGACCTGGGCTAAGATCAAGAGTCAGGTGCTTAAATGACTGAGCCACCAAGGCGCCTCTCATTTAACTTTTTATTGAAGTACTACACATATCCGAGAAGACAAAAGGTACCCACACACACACACACCCCGAGCTCACTGAATTATCAAAAAGTGAAAACGCCTATGTAAATATTATCTAGGCCAAGAATACTACAATATCTCAAACACCTCCTTTTATCCCTTTCCTGATCACTACTACCTCCTCCTTCTCCCAAAGTTCTCACTTTTCTGAATGTTAATGCCTGTTTTGAATTATATTCAAAAGAAATCATGCAATATATACTTTTTTTAACATGTGGCTACCTGGGTTAACATTTTGTTCGAGGAACATATCCATGTTGTTGTGTATAGGTATAATTGGTTTATTTTCAGTATTTTACAGCATCTCATTATAGGAGTGTTTCTGAATGTGTTTACCCATTCTCCAAATGGACATGTAAGTTGGATTTGGGGACTGTTCTGAATAGTACTTCAGGAGCCTTCATGTGCCTTTGGTCCACAAAACCTGCTTTCCTCTGGGGTACACTCTTGAGAGGGGTATTGCTGGCTCATAAGTGTATGTTTAACTTTAGTGGAATATGTCGAAAACTTTATAGAGATCATATTCATTTATATTCTCACCACAGTGTATGAAAAGTCCATTTCTTCATATTCTTGACAACACTTGGTACTCTCAATTTTCTTTTAACTTTAGCTTTTTATTGTCCCTCCATTTTAGCTATTCTGGTTGGCGTGCTGAACTCTCACACTGTGGTTTGAATTTACAGTGTCCTGTGGCTAATGAGACTGGACACCATTGCATAGGTCTGCTAGTCACCTAGGTATTTCTTTGTCCCACTTTTCCTTATTGCTTTGTAGTTCTCTGTAAATCCTGGACACACATTTACTGAAAAATAGGTTCTTCCATTTTCTGGCTTCTCTTTTCACTATTTTAACATCTATAAATGAACAGAAGTTCTTAAGTTTAATATATTCTGACTTGTCAGCCTTTCCTCTTATATGTCAACCTTTCCTCTTGTGTCATGTTTAGGACACCTTTGCCCTCCTGCAGGCTGTGAAGGTATCCAGCTGTGCGTCTTCTAGCACATCTGCTAGCTCTAGTCGCATTTAGCT
The DNA here is from genome assembly GCF_002288905.1 of Enhydra lutris kenyoni. NCBI lineage: Eukaryota > Metazoa > Chordata > Mammalia > Carnivora > Mustelidae > Enhydra > Enhydra lutris. The sequence continues at coordinate 11,864,004 of NW_019154114.1, forward strand.
TTACAATCTTACTGGAATGCCTTTCTGCACACGATTTAAGGGAGTGGTCAACTTTCCTTTTTTTCTCCCTCCTCCTTCCTTTTTTTCTTTTTTTTAATTCTTCTCCTTCCCCCAGTGTAGTATTTGATCAACCCAGCACTGCACTTTTTAAAAGAGGCAGTTTACTGTCTGTTTGTTGTTTTTCTAACTGATTTCATTGCGAACATTGTCAGAAATCCATTCCGCATTTATGTTGAATCTGTTTCTGGATTCTCTATTCTGTTCCACTGGTCCATTTAAGTCATCTTCTGGCAATATGACATTCTATTATTTTTGTAACATTCTGAGGTTTGATACCCAGTCAAAAAAATCCTCCAACTATTTTTTTCTTCCAGAGTACCTTGGTGATTCCTATTCCTTTCTATTTTCACTAACAGTGGATGAGAGTTCTTGCTCTGCATCCTCACCAGTATTTGGTGTTGTCAATGTTGTGGATTTTGGCCATTCTAATAAGTGTGTAAATTCAATGCATATCGATATATAGACTTTCATTCAGCAGATTTGCCAAGCACATGCTATAAAGTAAAGAAACTTCTACATAAACAATCATGCAACCTGTGAATGACAGCAGGCTTATTTCTTTTTATTTTTTATTTTTTATTTTAATTTTTTATTTTTTCAGCGTAACAGTATTCATTATTTTTGCACCACACCCAGTGCTCCATGCAATCTGTGCCCTCTCCAATACCCACCACCTGGATCCCCCAACCTCCCACCCCCCGCCCCTTCAAAACCCTCAGATTGTTTTTCAGAGTCCATAATCTCTCACCTCTCCTTCCAATTTCCCTCAACTCCCTTCTCCTCTCCATCTCCCCTTGTCCTCCATGCTATTTGTTATGCTCCACAAATAAGTGAAACCATATGATAATTGACTTTCTCTGCTTGACTTATTTCACTCAGCATATTCTCTTCCAGTCCTGTCCATTTTGCTACAAAAGTTGGGTATTCATCCTTTCTGATGGAGGCATAATATTCCATAGTGTATATGGACCACATCTTCCTTACCCATTCGTCTGTTGACGGGCATCTTGGTTCTTTCCACAGTTTGGTGACCATGGCCATTACTGCTATAAACATTGAGGTACAGATGGCCCTCCTTTTCACTACATCTGTATCTTATTTCTTTATTTCCAATCCATATTACCTGTTAAACATTTTTCTTACCCTAATCACTTCACGTTGAATGAAAGGGTCTATAGAGAACATGCTTTGATTCCCAAACTCAAAGCAGATCTCAGCATTTCTTCTAACATGTGACGATTTGCTGTAAGATTTTTGTAGATGTCCTTTACAGATTTAGAAATTCCCTTTTTGGCTAAAAGTTTTAATCACATTTAGATGTCGAATTTAATCAAATGCTCTTTCTACATCTGTTTAGAAGATTATATTTTCTTCAGTTTGATTAATTACCTTGAAAGATTTTTAAATATTAAGCAATCCTTATGGTCCTGGAAGAAACTTGATTAAGTTCCGATCTATGAAAAATTTTTTTTATTTCTGTAATCTGTAATAATTTTGCGGCTACTTTAGAGGATAATTGGATCTATGTTTATGAGTAAGATTGGCTTTTATTTTCTTTCTTGAAAGTTCCTTGTCAGATTTTGGTATCAAGCTAGGCTAGCCTCACAAAACAAGTTGGGAAGCATTCCATTTTTCTACTTTTGGAAGGTGTTTATATAAGATCAGTGTGGTTTTGTCCCTAAATGTTTAAATGTCCTTAGATCTTTAGAAAAATTCACAAGGCCTGGAATTTTCCACATGTGAACATTTTTAAATTATGGATTTAATTTTGCTAACAGAGATAGGCAACTCCAATTTTCCTGGTTTTCAACTGTTTTGGCAAGTTGCTGTGTATTTAGAGCTTGCTCACTGAATTTTCAAAAACTATTCAAAGTAACCTCTTATGATTGTTCTAACTTCTTTGGGATAGTAGTAGAATGATCATCACCAGTGACTTCTCTTTCACTTGTGACATTGGTAATTTGGGTCTTTCTCTCTTACTTTTTCTTGGATATCATGAGTGGGGATTTATCAATTTCAGAGAACTTTTCAGAGAAAGAGCTTTTGATTTTGTTAATTTTCTCTATTGTTTTCCTATTTTCAATTTCACTTATTTGTGCTCTAATTTTTATTATTTCTTTTCTTCTGATTATCTTAGATTTATATTGCTCTACATTCTCTAGTTTCATAGGATAGAAACAGAGATTATTTATTGAGGTCTTTGGGTTTTTTTTCCCCCCTAATGTGTGCATTTATGCTACAAATGCTGCTGTATCTCACACATTTTGATAAATTATATTTTTATTTTCATTTAGATCAATTTTTTAAAATTTCACTTGAGACATCTGCCTTAGCTCTTGGGTTATTTCAAAATATTTTTGGGCTTTCTAGCTATCATTCTATTACTTATTTCTAGTTTAATCCTATTGTGGTTTGGGAGTATATTTTGTACAGTTCACAGTTTCTATAAAATTTGTGAGGGTGTGTTTTAGGGTCCATAATGCAGCCTGTCTTTCTGAATGTTTCGTATGATCTCTTTATATATATATATATATATATATATATTTATTTTATTATGTTATGTTAGTTGTGTTATGTTAGTCACCATACTGTACATCATTAGTTTTTGATGTAGTGTTCCATGATTCACTGTTTGTGTGTAACTCCCAGTGCTCCATGCAATACAGGCCCCCCTTAATACCCATCACTGGGCCAACCCGTTGACCCACCTCCTCCCCTCTGTAACCCTGTTTGTTTCCTTCAGTCCATAGTCTCTCGTGGTTCACCACCCCCCCGATTTCCACCCCCTTCATTTTTCCCTTTCTTCTCCTAATGTCCTCCATGCTATTCCTTATGTTCCATGAATAAGTGAAACCATATGATAATTGACTCTCTCTGCTTGACTTATTTCACTCAGCATAATCTCCTTTAGTCCTGTCCATATCAATGCAGATGTTGGGTATTCATCTTTTCTGATGGCTGAGTAATATTCCATTATGTCTATAGACTACATCTTCTTTATCCATTCATCTGTTGAAGGGCATCTTGGCTCCTTCCACTGTTTGGCTATTGTGGACATTGCTCTATGAACATTGGGGTGCATGTGCCCCATCTTTTCACTACATCTGTATCTTTGGGGTAAATACCCAGTAGTGCAATTGATGGGTCACAGGGTACCTCTATTTCCAACTTCTTGAGGAAATTCCACAGTTTTCTAAAGTGGCTGCACCAACATAATGCAGTCTGTCTTCATGAATTCTTCATGGGATCTTGAGAGGATGTTTCTGCTGCTGTTGAATGGAATATTCTAAAATGTCAATTCGATCCAGTTGACTAATACTGATATACAGGTCTTCTATATTTTTACTGTTTTTCTGCCTTTTTGATATATCAACTACTCCAACTATAATAATGGATTTGTCTATTTCTCCCTGCAGTTCTATCAGTATTTTGACCCTTTGTTGTTATGTGCTACGCATAGAGGATTGTTACACCATGTTGGAAATTGATTGCTTTGCCATTATGCAATGTGCCTGTTTATCTCTGATAATCTTTCTTGCTCTGCAGTCTGCTTTGTTTGAAATTAATGTGGCCACTCCAGCTTTTTTTTTAGATCAGTGTTAGTGTTAGGCTAAAATACAAAAAGAAAACCAAACTGGAAAATTCCCTGAGCAGACAAAACCATTTAAACCCCATAAGCAAAACTAAATCTAGCTTATTTCATGAACATAAGTGAAACTTAAGTCATCTTCCTAAAGATGGTGTAAGATAACAACTTTCAGTCAATCCCCTGCCATCTGGAAACCCCCATTGGAATAACCAATCATTGCAAAGGTTAAACAGGTTCCTCATTTTCACTTCATAAGCCATTCTGTAATGGCTTATGAAAGCTCCCAATTCTTGAACTGTTCTTATATGCACAATCAACTCTTACTAATTACTGTTTTATTAATCTGGTGGTTTTAATTTTGTTAGTTTTGGATTTTTGACATTAGCATAGTATATCTTTCTCTGTCCTTTTACTTTTAATATATTTTAGTCTTTATATTGTGGATTTTTTTGTGGATTTTTATAAGTGGATTTCTTATAGGTAACATATAGTTGGGTCTCATCATTCTTTATGCCCTGACAATCTGTCTTTTAATATTGTATTTAGACCATTTGATTTTTTTTTTAAAGATTTTTTTATTTATTCATTTGACAGATAGAGATCACAAGTAGGTAGAGAGACAGGCAGAGAGAGAGGAGGAAGCAGGCTCCCCTCTGAGCAGAGAGCCCGATGCGGGGCTCGATCCCAGGACCCTGGGATCATGACCTGAGCTGAAGGCAGAGGCTTTAACCCACTGAGCCACCCAGGCGCCCCTAGACCATTTGATTTTTAAAGTGATTATTGACATGTTTGGATTAATATCTGCCATATTTGTAACTATTTTCCATTTGTCGCATTTGTCTTTTGTTTATTGCTCTCCCCTTTTTGAATTTGAGCATTTTGTATTATTCAGTTTTATCTCTTTGCATGTTGATATAATTTTAAAAATTTTAGTGACTGCCCTTACCTATCAAAGATCATCTTCAAACAACATTATCCTACTTAGTAAGTAGTGCAGGTGTGTTAGAGTTTTCCCAGTCCCTCCCTCTCATCCCTTGCAACATTGATGCCCTTCATTTAATTTATCCATATACCATAATCACCCAATACATTTGTAGTATTATTTCTTTAAACAGTCACCTTATAACTAAGAATAAGAAAAATTATTTTATTGTACCTCCTTTTATTCCTTCTCGAATGTTCTTCTTTTGTTTGCAAGTTTCTGACTTCTATCATTTATCTTTTGTCTAAAGAACTTCCTTTAATTAAAAAAAATAAATTAAAAAAAAAAGAACTTCCTTTAAATACTTACTGCAAAGCAGGTCTGGTAGCAATGACTTCCGTTGGTTTTTGTCTGAGAAAGTTTTTATTTTTTCTTCACTTTTGAGAGAGAATTTCTCAGGTGTGGAGTTCTAAGTTTATTTTTGCTTCTTTCAACGCTTCAAATATTTTGCTCTGCTCTGTTCTTGCTTGCATGTTTTCTGATGAGAAGTCCAATATACTTCTTATCCTCGTTCCTCTATAGGTAAAGCATTTGTTTTTCTCAGCCTCTTCCAAAATGTTCTCTTTATCTTTGGCTTTCTGCAGCTTGATTATGTTATGACTCAGTATAGAGTTTATTCAGATTTCTAACCTGCTTGTTACTCTTTGAAATTCCTCGGTCTACTTTGGTGTCTGTCATTAATTTTGGAAAATCCGTTGGCCGTTATTCAAATATTTCTTTCACTCCATTCTCTCTTTCTTTACCCTCTGGTATTCCACTTACGCCCATGTTACAACCTTTGTAGTTATCCCCAGTTCTTGGACATTCTCTTCTGTATTTTTCTTTTTGCATTATAGTTTAGGAAGTTTGTGTTTTCTGATATTTTCAAGCTCACTGATTCTTTCCTTAGTTGTGTTGAATTTATCGATGTGCCCATCAAAGACATCCTCCATTTCTGTCACAATGTTTTTGATTTCTGATATTTCTCTTGGGTTCTTTCTTAAGAGTTTTCATCTCTCTATTTATCTTACCCATCTTTCTTGAATGCTGTCCTCTTGTCCCATTAGAACCCTTAGCATATATACAATGAGTATTACGCAGCCATCAGAAAGGATGATTACCCAACTTTTGTATCAACATGGGGGGACTGGAGGAGATTATGCTGAGTGAAATAAGTCAAGCAGAGAAAGTCAATTATTATACGGTTTCACTTACTTGTGGAACATAGAGAATAACACGGAGGACATTGGGAGATGGAGAGGAGAAGTGAGTTGGGGGAAATTGGAGGGGGAGACAAACCATGAGAGACTGTGGACTCTGAGAAACAAACTGAGGGTTTTGGAGGGAAGGGGATGGGGAGTTGGGTGAGCCTAGTGATAGGTATTATGGAGGCATGTATTGCATGGAGCACTGGGTGTGGTGTATAAACAATAAATGCTGGAACACTGAAAAGAAATAAAATAAAATAAAATGGAAAAAAAAGAAAAAAAAAAGAACCCTTAGCATACTAATCATAGTTGTTTTTAATTCCTAGTCTGATAACTCCAACATCTGAGACATATGTAAGACTGGTTCCAATGATTATTTTGTCTCTACAGAATTTTATTTTATTTTATTTTTTTTTATTTTTTTTTTTTTTTAAAGATTTTATTTATTTATTTGACAGAGAGATCACAAGCAGGCAGAGAGGCAGGAAGAGAGAGAGGAGGAAGCAGGCTCCCTTAGAGAGCAGAGAGCCCGATGCGGGGCTCGATCCCAGGACTCTGAGATCATGACCTGAGCCGAAGGCAGCGGCTTAACCCACTGAGCCACCCAGGCGCCCCCAGAATTTTATTTTATTTTATTTTATTTTATTTGCCTTTTGGCATGCCTTGCAATTTCTCCTGAAATCTGGACATGTTGTATCTAGTAATGGGAACTGAAGTGAATAGGTTGTGTGTGTGTGTGTGTGTGTGTGTGTGTGTGTGAGGATTTATATTAATCTGGAAAGGAATTGGGCTGTATTTAATGTTTGATGTAGGTGATACAGGTGCCAGAGGCTTCAAATTCATCTAGGACTCTTGTTTTTGTCTCTCCTCTTGACTTTGGGGTCCTCTCACAAGGCAGTCTGTGTTTCTAGTTCTTTCAGCTATTAGTAGTATACTAGAGTTCTGTTGGTATGATGATATGATAGAAGGATGAGAGCATTCTATAATATTCCAGCTAAATGTCAGTGTTTCTAGTGGGTCTCTGTATTGGGACTGTGACCTTCACTAGTGTTTCTCTAGTGGTGTGGCTTATTTCCCTTTGCCCCGTACTTCTTTTCCTGGCTACCAACTCCTGAGGACTATTTGTTTCCTTAGGTGGGGCAGGGAGAGTAGGAAACCAGTGTAGGAAGAATGTTCTTTCCTAATTGGGATGAGGCTCTGGTGGCAAAATCTTCTCCCCTGGACAGTAGGCCTTTGGTGTACAGAACACTCCGGGCATATTTTGCAATGGTTACCTTCTCCTCTCTCTGCCAGAGCTGGGAGGGAATCTTTTTCTGATCTTCACAAAGAGCATGGAAAGGTTCCTGGAAGTCAAGTTTATAAAAATGTGGGGGCCCTCTAAGACTGTGGTCCTCAAGAGTTTCTCTCTCTCATGCCAGTCTACCCTCAGCCTATGTAAATTTATCAATATTACCCTATAAGCAGCCCTATCAGTTTATGGCACCAGGGGCTTCTGCTCTAGGTGGACAGATCTCATCTCTGACTCTTTGGATGGTCTTGTCTCTCCAGATTTCAGGGTGGCAGTTTGCCATGTGTTTTATTCAGCTTAGACTGCTGTCACAAAAATATTATAGACTGGGAGGCTTAAGCAACAGACATTAATTTTTTACTGTCATGGAATTTGGAAAGTCTAAGATCAAGTTGCTGGTTGATTCACTTCCTGGTGAGAACCCACTTCCTGGCTTGTAGAAATAAGCCTTCTCACTGTGTCCTCATCTGGCTCTGGTCTCTCTTCTTATCATTATGACACTAATCCCATCAGGGGGGCCTCACCCTCATGACGTAGTCTAAACCTAATTACTTCCCAGAGGCCCCACTTTCAGATAATGTTATGTTGGGATTAGGGCCTCAACGTGAGTTTTGGAAGGACACAATCTAGTCCATAGTGCATGTAACCTCAGTGTTCTGATAGGTCTAAGAAAGTCCATGATTTTAAGTTTGTGCAGCTTTCTTGTGTAGAGAACAAGAATGATATTCAAGGTCTTTAAATACAGAGCTGATACTTTTTCTATTTACTAATATATATGTCTGGGTATCCAAGACTCTGAATTTTCCTTTAAAAAAAAAAAAGATTTATTTGTTTATTTGAGAGAGAGCGAGCTGGAGAGCATGAGTGGGAGGGGCAGAGGGAGAGCGGGGAGAGAATCTCAAGCAGGCTCCAAGCCCTGACACAGGGCTCGATCACAACACTGAGATCATGACCTGAGCCGAGACCAAGAGTCAGGCACTTAACTAACTGACTTCGCCACCTCTATGCCCCATCTCTCTGAGTTTCCATTTAAGAACAGATTTTGCTGCTGCTTTATTACTTTCTGTGGTGTATAGGACATCATGTTTGAAGAATGAACAATTTGCGACCTAGAAGGATATCTTTGTGCAGAGTGTAACTACGTTGGGTTCTGCAGGTAGAAATGAGCACTAGACATCTCTGACCATCTTAATATTATTGAGAAGACAGGAAACTGAATTTTAGTCCCTTAAGGAGTTGTTTGTCTTAGACTTACTCTGTGTCCTAAGCTGTAGGAAGCTTATAGGGTATTCTTATTCTTGGGGGGCCTAGAACTAAGATTTTGTCTTTAACCCTGTGAATTTGTAAAAAGATCTCCTCAGGTGCTTCATATCTCAGGTTCTCTTCAGCAGTCCTAGAAAGAGTAAAGGGTCTTAAAAGTAGGGTTCGCTTCCATAGATTTTCCTCTTCTTCCAGATCTTGGACATTTAATGTTTTATTGTCTTTTAGCACTTCACTCCCTGTTTTCCATTTTGTACAGTTTTTCTAGCAGGAGGATTGTTCAGACTTTCCTAGTCTACCAACCATAATATGATTATTTTTTTAAGCTCAAGTTATTTTTCATCTCAATAAAACCTTAGTCTTCCACTAAATTCAACATATGTTATTACCCTAATATAAATGTAAGGGTAATGACCTGTCTGCATATCTTCCATAAAACAATTTATTGCTATTTCTGAACAATAGTTACAAACTACAGCCAAGGTTGTATCTTTCACATGCTTTTTCACTCTTGCCATTTGATCTTGCTGTCTTGAGAATTGAAACCTTTTTATGCTAAAAGGGCCGAAACAGTGTATTTTACAACTTGGTGTCTCCATAGATTCTAATAAAATGGCTAAGGTATGGGCCTTACTGAAATATTGCCAACAATTTGATATCCCCTCAAATAAATATTTTAAAGATTGTGAATATTTTCAGAGAGGGATGGTAGAAATAATTCTATTTAATATAATTCTATATTCTTATTTTGAAATGTGAGATTTGTCATATACACAGAACAAAACTTTCGAATCTGCTTTCTGTACTCTCATTGCTATTTCTCTGTTACAATAAATGAATGACATCACACTCAAGAGAGAATCAGCTTTTATACATATAGGTACAATAGTCTTGTCCAACATATGTTTAAAAGTTATTCTTATCTGGGTTTATGTTAGCAAGTTCCCTGCTTTTTAGGAGTACTTATTTTTTCTTTGCCTTTCTTTTGCATTTTTTGGTTTTTAGACTAGACAACCTCTTGGGAGGGACACTGGCACACTTGGTAAATATTTATAACCAACATCATAGAACAAAGGGCTGACTTCCATTAGACAGCATGTTGTTACGATGCATTTAGTGTCTGCATGTCAGCTGACTGTGTCACAATGAGTTGTACTTGGAAATAGGTCATATGTGAGTCCCATGAATTCTCACAACAGGAGAGGTCAGGGGATTTACATGCTTGCCTGCTTGTCATGTTGAATTTATATTAGTATTGCTGTTTATTTTGGTGGGAGCGAAACCAATTTTTATGTAATTATGTAGCCTTCTGTATAACTACCTGTAAGTGGTCCCATGTTTCTGATTTATTATAGCAGCCTTTTGGATCCCCTATGAACTGCCATATGGGCATTTCCCTTTATGCATCTTGACTTTCATAGATGAGTTGCTCAATTAATATTGATAAAATAGATTAATGCTATTATACCTCTTCATAAACTTTAGAATCATTATGGAAATACTTAAAGTCTTGCAAAAAACTTTAATTCATTAACTCCATAAATTGCCTCGGTTAGAAATACATTTCTAAATCATCTATGAATACCTCATTGAGTTTGAAAATCATCAAGCCTCAAAGAAAATAAAAATACAATTAAAGTCTTTTGATTTTTTGTCACATAAGACACATCACTGTACTTCTATTTGTAGATATTTCAGATAGTTGATGAAATACTGGCATATTCTTTAACATTCCGTATCTTTTAGGAGGTTATCATTTTAATGCAAGAGTCCTATTGATTATCGAACATTTGTCTTTTATTTTTCTACTCCAATAATTTTGAGAAAATGTGATGTTTATAGAAAAATCCTCTTGTCTATAAATGTTAACTGGTAGAGCTACGTTCAGCAATCATCTAAGTCGCATTACTCTCAATGTGTCAAAGATTTTAAATGGAAATTATGAGAAAAAGCAGGCAGGGGGTAGCTTCCAATAAAATATCAGGCTTCCTTTAGGGTGGATTGTTGGCTTGCTTTCATGTTCTGTTAGAGTGAGGTCTACTCATAGCTTGGCTAAATTAATGTGCTGTGAGGTCAGAAAAGCCTTGGATTAAATCTTTACTCTGCCACTTCCTAGCTGTGTGGCTTTAGGCACACAGCCTCTGTAATTTTCATTATCCTCCTCTTTAAAGTGGGTACAAGAATGACTACTCTACAGGGTTGATGGAAATACTGCAGCGACATAACATAGTTCTTCTGTACCTGATGCTGAGACACACTGAAGATCTTTAGGTTAATTCCAGAACACATTTGCTCCTTGTTTCTCTCTTTGGAGGTTAGCTCAGGTGAACCCTTCTTCTAAAATCTTTTCCTTCCCTGAAAAGTTTTGCAGTTATGTTGGGAGGGGAAAAGAGCATGGTGTATCCACAAGCCAGAAAAAATTTCAAAGCCAGCTAAAGACCAACAGCACAAATGGGCTTGGTATACATTAGAAATGCAGATTCCAGGCCCCCCTCACAGATTTAGTGCATGAGGTGGAGGATCTAGAAATTGCACTTTTAAACAGCTCCTCAGGTAATTCTGACAGACACCAGAATTCAGAATCTATATAATAAAAGGGAAGACAAACAGCCACATAGTAAAATTATGTTTTTAAAAGAACAATTGAAATCCATGTGTACTTTTTAGAAATTTATTTTATTTATTTATGTATTTATTTATTTAGAAAGCATGAGCAGGGGGAGGGGCAAGGGAGAAGGAGAGAGAGAATCCCAAGCAGGTTCTGCACTGAGCCTGGAGCCTGACACTGGGCTTGATCCCATAACCCTGAGATCTGGACCCAAGCCAAAATCAAGGGTAGGATGCCTAACCAACTGAGCCACCCAGGTGCCCCTAAATCCATGTGTTCTTTTAGGAATTGTGATGGTATAAAAAAAATCTTCACATCAAATTGAGAAATATCTCTTAGGCAAAGGAAATACGTTTGAAACCTGATAATATGCCTAGAACTGTTAACTTACAAGTAATGTAACATCAACCCTACGCTTCATTCATTAACACTGAATGCCCATTAAATACAGAATTCCACAGCAGAATCTTTATTATCTTATGTATTGAAAAAATTTCAACATGGGGAGCAAGACAAACATATATTACAATTCAGTTAAATAATATTTAATTAATAGTAATGTTGCATATTCCCCCAATTACCTTGATACTAGAAAGTTAAATTTGATGTACTCAGAGCATTACGAAATATTCTGCCTGCTCTGTCACTGTGTACACACACTTCTTATGTCTCCCTCTTACTTCATTTTACTAATTATTATACAATTAATACATGTTCAGTTTTAAAAATCCAGGTATGGCTGGACTGTGCTAAAAATCCGTTACCCTCTACCTCACAATCTCCCCTGCCCTTTGTAAGAAAAATCTGCTTAAAATTTTGAATATGCCAAGGTGTTTTTATTACATATACAAGCTAAGCATTGTATATTTCTTCCTTATGTTCTTAAAATTTAAATAACTCATAAATCGATCAGGTAAAATGTGAAAGATTGCCATTGGTAGACCTCCCCATTCCACTTACCTGTCTGTTGCTGCTGCCACTATGCATCTTTTTTCCTAACCCCTTAAGATGTTGAGATCATCAGGTGGCATCTGTCTAAATCTGTGAACGTACATTAATGTTGTAAAAATGTGAGATCTTTAGGAGGGTTATCTGATTCATCATCTAGCTGTTCGCTGAAAGAAATCAAAATTGTATTAGCCTGCCAGTGGCGCCCAGGAAAAGAGAATTGAAGTGTAAGAGCGTCTGGTTAGGACTGAATGGTGATGGACCAGGGCTGCTACTCTGGATGCACATCACCCTGGTTTGAAGAGCAGGTAAACACGCACACACACACATACACACACACACACATACACACACACACACACACACACACACACACACACACACCAGTGCCCAGAGTGTAAAATTTTGACTAGTGGAAGGAATGGGGCTTTCTAGAAGGGTCTGGTTATCAGAGTTAAAATGTCTGTGGGTTTAAACAGTGTTCTCCTATTTGTGTTGTAGGAAACAGTAGGTAGGAATGTGGGCCTAATAGGATGACGGTCTTGGTCACGGGAGACACAAAGCAATACGCACATTCACGTTTGACATGCTCTGAGAGAGTCTGTAATCGAGAAACTTGTTGAACTTTATTTTGTTTTTAGCACAGTCTTTCCCAAATGTACACATCTGACAAATTTTTTATTGTGAACCACTTCAAGCCTAGTGCTGTTCTGGGTACTGTGGATGGAGGCCACTGCAGGTCCCTGCTTTGATGGAGCCGTTCTTCTAGTGGGATGAGATCAACAAACAAGGTAGTCAAACAAAAGAAGACCCCAAATAATGAGTAATATGAACAAGATAAAACAGGAAGGTCAGATGCAGGGGTATGCCAGGGACACTGCTTTTGAAACTGTGATCAGAAAGGGTCTGACTTAGGTGGTCATATTTTGACCAAGTCCTGAGATGTCAAGGGGACTGGCTGTACAGAGAACTTTCAGAGTAGTACGCATAGCGGCTGTGAAGGCTCCGAGCAGGAATGAGCCTGGTTGTTCCGGGGGGTACAGTGTAGTGAAAGCTAATGGAGGGTGTTGTCAAAGACTGTGTGTTTGATAAGGAGCTTGGATTTTGTTCTAAGTAGGTGTGGGTGACGTGGTTTGATTTGCCCTTCAAGATATTCTTGACTGCTCAGAGGGGAAGAAATGGGGCCTGTGGTTGGGGATGGCGACAGGGAGCAGGAGAACAAAAGTGGTGAGGAGCAGGTCACTGAGGCAGTTCAGGTGAGGTAATGCTTTGTGCAACTGGGTGGTCCTAGCTGAGATGGAGACAGAGGCCCTGATTTGGGATATCATTTGGAAGTACCATCACGGAAGGCCTGTGGCACGTGAGCCTGAGAGCTGGGTGCCTGGGGGTATTGGTGAGGGTGGGGGAGGGCAGCAGGTAGAGAACTGATTGATAAGGGGAGTCAAATCAAATCAATTTGACTATGAAACACCAAACATTTAAAAAAATGTTTCGGTAAATGCTGGTAAGGGGATATTTGTAAACTAGAAAGAAAAGTAGGAAAATGAGCAGACTCCTGTGTATTGGTATTCCTAAGGTGTTCACCTTCACCTTGTGTGACGTCCATGAGGTTGACCTTATGTGCTGGCCCAGTCATGGTCAACAGACTTATGGAGAGCCTGAATAGATCGCTTTTTTGTTGTGGCATATGCTGATTGTTATAGAAGAGGAGGGAACAAAGCATAAAACAAGGGGGAGGGGGAGAAGGAGAAAAAGAAGTAAGAGGAAGGGAGGATGGGTAGCAGAGAAGGAGAAGAGATAAAAAATACAAATTATTGAGAACAACTTCTGCTTCCTTCTAACATTTTCCCCTATGAAGCCTTACCCTTGGGCGTGAAGGTGTAAACAGGGCCGCTCTGATGCTAGGCACAGTCCTATGCCAGTTTTGCAGGCGAGCTCTGTGTTAGGCAGATGCACCCTGCTATGGCAGAAGGAAGGTAGCTCTGGGTCTCCCCTTATGTAGTTTTACAAACGCCAGAAGGTTATTTTATACCTTTTTTTTTTTTTTAAGATTTTATTTATTTATTTGAGCGGGAGGAGCAGGCTTCCCGCTGAGCAGGGAGTCAGCGGGGCTTCATCTCAGGGTCCTGGGATCAGGACTTAAGCTGAAGGCAGATGCTTAACCAACTGAACCACCCTTATTTTCTACCTCTTTGACCTTTAATTTCCTCATCTGCACTTTGTGCTAGCTTAGCACCATTCTCAAGGTCTTTCTAGCTTTCAAATTCTAGAGTCTGTAAGTCTAATTGTAGGTCTTTCCAAATTATTATTGCTTCCAATTTCCCTTAACCATTGTTTTTAAATACAGGTGCTTTGGTTTTATTATTTTTTTATTAAATAACTTTGATGTGTAGCAATTCTTAATGTGCGTATCTGGCAGCTCCATGAGGTTGAACAGTCTGTATCAGAGTGTTCTGCATGGAGTGCTGGGAGATACTCTTGTACATGGTAATAAGAGGAGAAAATGAAACAACAGAAACGTCCTAAGTTTTATCATTCATCGGTGATACAGGCAACGTCTTTGCTGAATCAGACCCTACTTTTCGAATACTGGAAGAAGACTTTCTCAAATTTTTTGGGTGCTGTTCACAATGTTAATACCTTTTAAGTTTAATCTGAACTTTATAGAAACAAAGTTTATTGAGGTTGAAAGGCTGAAATGGTTGAAAGCTGGTTTAATGGGGAAGGTGGAATTTCAGCTACTGTCAGTATAAAGAGAAGCCTGGTCAGTCGTACCTTCTGTGGATGGGCGGGCTTTCCTGTGTAACTGGTAATATGATCTTCTTGAAGCAGGTAGCCATTTTTACAGGAAAAAAGCACGTTAGGCATTGTTCATTGACATTCGAGGTCCCGGGGTGAAACGGATATTCTCCAGATGCGTTGATTTCCTTCCTTCCCTTTTCTTTTAGGGCTTTTCAGGAAATGCAAATGCCGACAGTGTTGTTTACTATAGACTCCAGCCTTCCATCAAAGCCCGATTTCTGCGCTTCATTCCTTTAGAGTGGAACCCCAGGGGCAGAATCGGAATGCGGATCGAGGTGTTCGGATGTGCATACAGTAAGTGTTTGTTTATCCATCACACTGGCATAGTTTTCAGAGGAGATGTTTTGAAAGCCAACCTGTACGCTGAAATTGACTTTATAGCTATGTAAAGAGAAAAACAGGAATGATTTTTGCGGAAAGCTTTTTTTGTGCCCATACATGGCAATATTGACTTTAGCGTTTGGCTTTATATTTTAAATCAGACATGGAAGCATTTTATAGATAGATCGATCCATACAGAGATAAACAGACACAGGTACCTGTTTATAGACATGTGTGAGTCCGTTTACCCAAATCTAATATTATTAGCTAGACCCTGACTTTCAAATATTAAGAGTTTCCCCGCCATGGACTATATTTGATGATGTTTCACTTAGGCACCCTGAATTTAATAAAAGGTACGGTGTTCCATTTAGTATGACCAGTCAAATGTCAGGACTGGAAAGAATGTTTGTCTCTCCAGCCTAAAAATAATACGCCACATAACTCACTTATAAACGTGCTGTCCCTTCGGCATAAATTCATAGAAAAGGTAAAGACCTCTGCCAAAATATAAAATGTGTTTGAAATACTTTCACATAAAAAATGATAGAAACCACAGATTTCACTTAGTCTCCTCTTAATGAAGCGTTTTATTATATCTTTTTGTGGGGCAGGGGCCTAAGAGTTATTGATAGCCTACCTCAAGCCACACCATCCTGTTAGATGCTTCTTTATTATAGAAAAATGAGTTAGTTAATATGATCTACAATTATCAAATGAGCAGTCTGAGGTTTGGAGAGATTCCGTAATTTGCCCAGCATCTCACGCCTAACACACGGAAGAATCTGGAGAGGAGCCCAGGACTGTTCGGTTCTTCTCTATCATTCTTCCTCTAGTGAACCTTTATTTTTTAGCCATGAAAGCTTTTTTCACACACATTTTATCACTTTTTGATGTCAGTCAAGTTAGGTTCTGGTTCACTTCATTTGCAGGAAGGGAAGGCATGTCATGCAGGGGGCAGGCAACTTGTTGACGTTGTCTAAACTCTGTCAGACAGACAAATCACGGTGTACAGACTGCGGGTCTCCTTACACTGGTTGGTGATGTTCCCAGCACCCCAAACCGTCCCCCTCCCAACATCAACGGTCAGCTGACCAGCCTTTTGTTCCTGCCAGGGCCTACAGAATAGTGATCACAGTATGAATATCAATAGTAATAATAATAATAATGATGGCAGTAATACTAATATTAATAGTGTAATTTTTTAAAAGATTTTATTTATTTATTTGAGAGAGAAAGAGGCAAATGCAGAGGGAGAGTGAGAGGGAGAAGCAGACTCCCCACTGAATAGAAAGTCTGTTGTGGGGCTTGATCCCAGAACCCTGGGATCCTGACCTGAGCCAAAGATGGACACTTAACTGACTGAGCCACTCAGGCATCCCCCAATAGCATTAATTTTTTAATGCTGGAAATAGCAATGTTTTCTTGAGTGCTTACTATATGTCTAACATTCTATTAACATGTAGTTTATAATTTTTTTTAGAAGTCTGGATACATGTTTTAGGATAACTACTCCGTTCTCTGATTTTGCAAACACAGTGGCTAAAAGCTCAGGGCAGGTGGCTTGCTCAAGCCACACGGATGGGAAGTGACTGAGCTGGGTTTGCAGCCAGGTCTGCCCGACTCCAGAGCCCAAGGGCAAGCTCGGGCTCCGTCCAGCTGTTAAATCCCAGAGAGTAGCCATGGGCAGCCCATTTCTCACTGTCTGCCCGTTCAATCTCTTGGCCTCACTGCTTCAGCGTAGCCTCTTCTATCATGAGTTAGTGCCTCCTTTGCAACGATCCATTTGAATAAGATCGTCCTTTAAAAACATACCCCCCCCCCAAAGTGCAGTTCTGGAACGCAGAACCTGGACAGTCTGTCTTCTCGTCTTTGGATCATAGAGTTTAGCAAAGCCCATGCTACACGGTGGATAATTAGCGAAACAAATTTCCAGTGCTTTGTATTTCTAGTTGCATTCTTTCCTTACTCGGAGCATGCGCCTTGCAAAATATTCATTTATCGCAGTATAAACATAGCTAACGGTTCTCGAGCACTTACTCTCTGTCAGGTAGGGTTTTTATAGGCATTCTAACTTAATCCTAAAAATCACACATCTAAGAGAGTCTTAGAAATATGAGGCCATTTCCCCCACTTAATCCACCCTCAGTCTGGGATGTCAACTCAACATCAGTTGAACAAGACTATTGATACTGTTTTTCCACAACGAAAGTACCCTTGTGATGTCCCCATGGACGTGACTGCTGAGGAATGGGTTCCTTTGGTTTCTCTCCGACGTGTGCTCCACGGTGACTCAGATCTCCCTCCGTTTTCATTGATCTGTGTTCCTGAGGAACAGTCTTCTTCCTGCCCCTTCAGTTGCTGTCCCTTGCAGTGAGGCATTGTCCACACATTTAATCAGCTTCCTCTTCTCCCTGCCCCACTGCTGAAGGAGCAGTCCCGAGGGCCAACAAGATTTTAATTCAAACGTAAACACCTACAGTTAAAGGGTATGACGGGACTCTGTTGTATAATTTAGGATAAGAGAAAAACATATAAACAATGGAGAAGTATTCTCATAGGTAACCTAAAATAACCTCAAGATGGGTTGGGTGTGAGTGCCTTAAGGGAGGGTCTTTGATCAAATGGACTTTAATTCTTGGGTTACACTTCTCTTCTCCACCTGTTCATGGTATCAGCCTTGCAGAATATGAATTTACTAAAGCATGAATTTACTAAGCCATCATTTATGAAATAGTTAATATATATCAGGTATTTTCTTTCTAGGCATTTTCGGATTCGAGTCCTAATAACACAGTGAAGTAGGGGCCTGAATATTACCATTTTATGCAGGGGCAAGAGGAGAGGACCAGAGTTGTTTGCTGAATGAGCCCTGTGGCTTGCTCTGGGCTGCTGGTACAGAAATGGGTGGGACCATCTGCAATCCTTGTCCTCAGAAGGAAGAGCTGCAGGTGCACTCCGCCCATGAACACAGCTGTAGGATTTTGTCTGCAACTCCCCTGAGTAGCCCAGATCCAAGATCAGCTTGGATTTTCTTCAGATACACAAGGCCATTCTGCTATAATCCCTATAAAAAGGAGAAGTGGTATTGAGGACACCTGTCCATGCTGGGAGCTCATTGAGCCTCTCGTGAAGGCCTGGAGGACTGCATGCCCCCGCCCGCCTGAGCATTCACGTTGCTTGCACCAAGTTAATGTGACTCTTTCCTGGGCTTTGCCTGAGCCACTCACTCAAGAGTGGTGTATACCAGGCTGCTCAAGTCTCCTGACGTGGGGGAAAGTGAACCTTAGAGAAATCAAGAACTCTGTCCGGGATTACACAGACTGACTGTTTTAGTTCTAAGATTTAAATTCACATCCATTACTTTCTAAAGCCTGTGCTCTTGATAGCTCTATGAATCATACATGCGTTCGCCTTTTAAGTACTTATTGACACTTGCTGAAAGAGAACTCTACTAGCTATTGGGTATAGGGATAAATTTTAATAATGTATATTTCTTAACAATTGGGAATTGTTTTTATCTTTTTTTCCCTTTATTTTATTTTTATTTTTACTTTTTTATAGATATATAATGTATTATTAGCCCCAGGGGTACAGGTCTGTGAATCACCAGGCTTACACATTTCACAGCACTCACCATAGCACATACCCTCCCCAATGTCCATAACCCAGCCACCCTATCCCTGCCCTCCCCACCCCCAGCAATCCTCAGTTTGTTTAGTGAGATTAAGAGTCTCTTATGGTTTGTCTCCCTCCTGATCCCATCTTGTTTCATTTTTTCCTTCCCTACCCCCCAAACCCCTATCCTGCCTCTCAAATTCCTCATATCAGGGAGATCATATGATAATTGTCTTTCTCTTAATGACTAATTTTGCTCAGCGTAATACCCTCTAGTTCCATCCACGTCATTGCAAATGGCAAGATTTCTTTTCTTTTGATGGCTGCATAGTATTCCATTGTATATTTATACCACATCTTCTTTATCCATTCATCTGTTGATGGACATCTGGGTTCTTTCCATAGTTTGGCTATTGCGAACATTGCTGCTATAAACATTCAGGTGCATATGTTTCAGATCACTACATTTGTATCTTTAGGGTAAATACCCAGTAGTGTGATTACTGGGTCATAGGGTAGCTCTATTTTAAACTTTTTGAGGAACCTCCATGCTGTTTTCCAGAGTGGCTGCACCAGCTTGCATTCCCACCAACAGTGCAGGAGGGTTCCCCTTTCTCCGCATCCTCGCCAACGTCTGTCATTTTCTGACTTGTTAATTTTAGCCATTCTGACTAGTGTGAGGTGGTATCTCATTGTGGTTTTGATTTGTATTTTCAATAATTGGGAATTACTGTTATATATAATATTTTTTGCATCTATAGTTCTTCAACTCTGCGCAAGAGAGCACAACGCAACATTATCTAAAATGCTACAGAGTTATAAAACTCAAAACAAAATTTATAGTACTGTACAATAAAAGCCCAAAAAAGCAATGTATGTGTTGCCAAGGCAACCTGCAAGACCACCGTGTGTGACAGCTGTCACAGGGATCTATGGGGACCCTACAGAGCTGGCTCTCAACTTGCTTATTAATGTCAGTGAGAGAAAGGGAGCTATGGGGTTTTTAGGGGGGGGGGGTGCATGGGTACATGTAAAAACAGACATTTACAGCAACTAACATGAGGAGTTTGACCCCAGGGGTCAGAAGAGGCAATGTCATAAACATTATACAAACTCAATGTAAAATATTGTAGCCTGAATGTAGGAAGTGAGGAATGGAGTGGTTGATGAATTGAGATTAATACAAGAACGTTTATAGCAAGAGGTTTGAAACTAAAATGCAGATATTCCCCCATGGGAGCCTGGACGGGGGTGGGCATACACTGGTCTAGCACAGAGCTGAGAATTGCCGGTAGGATTGGTTTATATTTGAGAGTCGTCACTCAGGCTGAAAGTGAGGGCGCACTGGAGACCGGTTGGGAGCCTTCCGATCTCACGGGTGCCGTGACAGTGGGGCCTCAAACCAGAGGGCCAGCAATCAGTAGAGAGGGTTCTCTTGTCTCAAATCAGACTCAAATGTACTGGGGATGTTGAATTAAGAGAGCTTAGTGATTGCATGGGAGCGTCCCTGACTTATCAGACTGGAACCAGCATCTGGAAAGTGGCGCCATGCTGGGAGGGCCAGTGGAGAGTGAAGAGCTCTGAGAGGGCACTGGGGAGATCATTAATTCCATTGTTGACTTCTTGAAGGCCAGCCTGGGGAATACAGAAGGTTGGAACTGTAAACGCTCTCAGTCGAAGGTGGGTAATTGAAACCTATGTGAATATCGTTGTTATTAAATCATGAATTCCCACTTACTGCACTGCTGTTAAGAATTAAAGTAAGAAGTGCTGTCTTTGGACAACTACTCATGTCGTTGAAAAGGAGAGATGCATTTCTATGATATTAAAGTGGGTCCTTTACCCCGTTTTTCAGGTAACATGCATTTTTATGCCAATACCCGGGCCTCCTGCCTGTGTTCACTGAAGTTACAGGTGCAAGTTGCTCGAATGAATATTGCAGGGACCGTGGCTATTGTGAGAGCCACACATAATTTTATTACCCTCTGTCCGGGTGAGTTAGGGCCGTAACTTGTTATGAAGGAACATCAAGTGAATGGAAAATCCATATCAAAGAGCATGTTCTACTTTTATGTCAGAAAACTTGGAAGTTGTTTCCTGAGTAATGAGAGAAGGAGAAGCTAAATTTTATGGGTTCAGAGAGAAAGTATAAATTTCAGATGTCTTGGCCATAGCAGCCGTGAACATGTTTATAGAGCTAGACGAGAGATGTGGGTAAGGAAATAACTTGTGGAAGAAAGAAAAAGGAGAGAAAATGTTTGCTGGTATAGAAATACTAGTCTAGGGGCGCCTGGGTGGCTCAGTGGGTTAAAGCCTCTGCCTTCGGCTCAGGTCATGATCCCAGGGTCCTGGGATTGAGCCCCGCATCAGGCTCTCTGCTCCGCGGATAGCCTGCTTCCCTCTCTCTCTGCCTGCCTCTCTGCCTACTTGTGATCTCTGTCTGTGAAATAAATAAATAAAATCTTCA